>NC_138344.1:82433968-82966468 GCF_046562875.1 Panthera onca
GCAAGAAAATCTCGGCAAAATACATTGCACAGGTGCTACGCATCTTAGGGATTTGAAAGGTGTGTTATGTATAAATTAGCTGTCACTTTTTTTCAATCCTGTAATGGAATGATGAGTTGTAATTTGCATAATCCTTTAAGAAGTCAAATTATACTGTCATGTAGCAGACTTAACATGCTAGCTAAGATTTCAGAGCTTTGCAGCTAATTACTATGTACCTTACAGGACAGTTAAATTGAAGTTGAGTCCTCTGCCTTTGCTGCCATTTGCTTTGTCCATTACTTAACAGAATCTGCACTGTTGGTAATGAGGTGTTGTTACTATCACTGAAGTAAACACTCTGCTCTGGGAAGGAAAGGCATTTTAATGTATCGTAGCTTGACTTGTGTTGCTTTTGCTGAGAAGGAAGTTTTTGTTTTGTTTTGTTTTTTTTAACAATAATCTAAATTGGAGTCTTCCAAAAAGCTTAACACTTAGGCTTTCCATAAAAGTTGTGGAATACTGATTGAAGCAACAGTAACCATTAATTACTTAAGTTATTTTGTAGAAAATATAAAATAAGGTAAACAGTTACCCTGAAGGCGTTAGACTTTCCGGATAGACTTTGCAAATATACTTCAGTGTGTTTTTTGTCTTCAAACTCTCAACTTCTTTTGTAGTGGAGTTCTGTTATTGAAAAAAAAATACCCTTTTTCCTTAAAAATCCTTTTTTGAATACAAACTGGTGAGTTCTACTTTCATTTACTCCTCTGATTGGTTGTACAGCATTTTCTTTCATGGTTTCCATTTTATAATCAGCAAATTCTGGAGGCAGTGAAGACTGCTCTCTAAAGGGGACGTAAAATGGATACTGGATGGAGCTGGGATTCTTCCCTGTATCTTTGCTACTTATTTCTCTCTGGCTTCTTGATATTCTGTTGTCTCGATAGCATTATTCTTTTCATCAGAATTGGTTTCATTATAATGCTAAATTGTTACTGATTATTTTCAAAAAAATTCTTGTTATCTGTGAGTCATTCTTATTATGGCTCTTGGTGGTCAGGTTCCTGTAATTTGCTCGTGGTTTTGTGGCTTTGTTGTGATTCATGGATACTTTGAAAAAGCCTTTTGCTGCGTAAGAAGGGGGTTCTTTACGGACCATCTGAAAGCAGCAGTTGACTGTTGACCATTCAAGTAATTGGAGGCCAACAGCCAACTGTTGTTTATTTGTAATTAAGCCAATTTCACGTGTCTGAAATTACTATCAGGTTAGGGGCGGAGGCTTGTCAGTTTAAAGTTGGGAGCCTGGATGAGGTCTCCAGGAATTCAGCCCACAGAAAGGTTACCCTTCTTACTGTAGGTATTATCTCAAGACCTGGCTTTTTTTTTTTTTTTATATATATAAAGAATTTGTGTTATTTGTAGTCAAGGTAGACACAGTAGGCAGCACAGCTGTGACTGCCAGGGAAAGTCACTAGGGGGATATTCATAACAAGGAAATATTGGCAAATAAATGATGAAGAAGGGGAGGAAATCTCCAAGATGTTAAATTGGAGCACTGTCACTGAGATGATTAATGGTGTTGTGTATTTTAGTGAAGACGCTTATCTGGATTGTCTTGAAACTATAGTGTACATTTAATAGCACCTATAAAAAAGCATGTGGTGCATGAACACATTGAAGAGAAAAGTCCATGGATTCAGCTTTCATTTTCCTGAGTGAGTATTTTCTGCAACTCAGTCTTTGGTTTCTGGTTATTAGAAAGCTGGTCTTAGTGTATGTTATATAGTAGAAGTATGTATATTTTATATAATAATAATTGGCATTATATAGCTCCTTTTCCAACAGGACTGGAAATGTTCTTTTTTTGTGAAAAAGATGGGTACCTTTTCAACACTCTTGAATATTATCAATAATAGGGAAATGACGATTGTTCGGATTTGCCTCGTCTTCCTGGGTAAATGGGCAGGTTGGTCACAGGGCCACAGAGGATGAAGGACCAAATTTTCATCAATGATGGGGTCGGTACAGGTTTCTTAAAAAGTTCTCTGTCCATTTCGGGTGAAGGGGGGGTTGTCGTGGAAGGGAGTCTAGCTTTCACTTGTAAGCCATGACTATCCTGATTCTATGTAATGAATTATCACTTGCTTTGAAGGATCTTTTGTCACTGATGGCAGGTGCATCTTTAGACACTTATTTAACCTTATTGGGCCTCAGTAATTACTACTAGACATCAGGATAGATGTAGACTAATGACCTATAATTGTGTCTTCAAGCTTAGTCTATTTCAGCACTGTTTTTCAATTTTGGGACCTCTACCCAAATGGTGGGGTACGAATCCAATTTAGTGGGTCAAGTTAAGAATGAAGAAAAGGACAAGAATCGAGAGTTTTAGTGCATTCCATATTTGAGAGTGTGTTTTATCTTGAGAGGCTTCTGTTTTTGTTTTATGTGTTTAAGTATACATCACATGTGTGTGTGCATGGGGTGGGCCCTGAGGTGAAACATCTCTTAATAAGTGTTTTTTATCTAAAAACTGATGGAAAGCTTCTGCAGTACAGTTGGTAGACAAATGTATAAATATAATAATGTACGGGTATTATGTCCTTACGTGCTCAGGATACAGCAGGTTATAAATAAAGAAATGGTTGGTGATGTGAAAAGGGTTCGGGAATGAAAAGGCTGTACTATTTGGTCCCTCCTATCAGAATGTGTTAGTGCCGACTTGCATGGGCCCATGAGAATCCATTGTATGTACATATTTCCCATTCTGTGATCCCTGACCTCATGTTAGTAACTGGAAATTGGGCAAAGTATTTGCACTATGGAAATTGGAAAATACTGCAAATTGGGTGCCCTTCTGTCTGCAACTAGTTGTTAAATATTTACCGGAACATCACTGTTCTTAATCCTTCCCACTGTAATTCTATTGTTTTATAAACTGTGAATTTGCTTCTATTTTAACAGAGGTTTGACTTGAATATTACTGGGAATTATTAAAGTAAATAATTTGAATTATCTTAAAGTACATAGGAATAGAAAATGGTGATTAACTCAAAATGTCTATAATTAAGAATTTTAAAATAATGGCAGTTATCCTAACTTCTTACATTAAGTGCTCATGACGTGGCCAACTGAAAACTTAAAATTGTAATTGGTGATAATGAATTTTTTGGCAAAGGGTAGGAATACAAGATTTTCAAAAACACCATAGTGTTGGGGCAAATTTTGACAAAACTTAAGCACTTTGGTAAGTTCTGAAACTTATAGAACCCATGCCCTTGGCTCCATTTTAAGCTGTCTTTAAGTTTGTAATCCTATTTCTGGATTTTAGTGAATTCATCTGTAAAATAGTTGGTTTGACTGGGAGATGGAACAGTTCTTTCCAATTAAAACAATTGTCTTGTTTCCTGTTTCCCCACAAAGAAATAAAAGCAGTATGGAGGGTCTGAGAAAAGACCAGACATCGCCTCCATAGTAACTATGATAACTTTAAACTTGTAAATGAAGGCAAGAAAATGTTTGAGTTGGAAAGGAAATTGTCATGGACATGAGAGGAGTTTTACACAAAATACGGTGGAAATCACCTGTGTTAATAGGTGAATGCAAGAGAAGGAAACTAGAAAGGAACTGAGAAAGGACTTCATAGCCTCCAAGGTGGACAGAGTTTGGCCGTGTGGTTTGACACGACCGTAGCTGTGTGTAAGAACAACTGTTTGACTAAAATTTCGAGAAGACTGCGTCTGGGGAGACGGGAGCTCAAGTGACTAATGTTCCTTGAGCACATGCCAAACTGTTGTGACTGCGTCTGCAGTACCCATTGTAAACAAAGGGCTTTAACCCAGGGTTCTTAGTCTCCAAGTGCAGCCAAGATTGAGAAGGTTTGTCACTGATGAGACCAACTATAGAGCGGTCACCGAAAGAAGCCATTGGCAAAATGGTGAGGTTTGTCTGTTTTCTGCCTCTGCATCCAAGCCCTTTTACCTCTGAAATTCATTCCACCTGGATACCTGGTTCATGTCTCATGCCCAGGCCCTTCCCCACAGGCATTTTTGTTTGTACCCTTCCTTGCAGATCAGGTGTTGTTAATTGATAATGTTGCTCTTCTCAGGACCCTTTGCATTTTAATAAGCACCTTGCAGTGAAAGAATTCGAGCAAAAAGGGAGTTGCTCTCCACTGGAATAATTGCAGATACCATGAGAGGATCGGAGAGATTAATTTCAGGCTAGAAGGTGATGTTTTCTTCCTTTCTTGATGAGACACTCAGAACGAGGGCATTCTCCTGCTCAGGGTAGCGTTAAGGCTGGCTTTGGCCAAGAGGCATGGGTTTGGAAATGGGGAAAATCCAGACTCAAGAGAGAAGGAATTATCAAGGTCCAGAAGAGGAGAATGAGTGAAGAAGGAACTCACCAGTCACTATCAGCTATGTTGTGCCAGACAGAGTGCTAACCACTTGCACATGTTATCCCAATTAAGGAGAACAAGACCGGTTCCTTGTCAGGCAGACTGCTGGGGGGGGGGGGGGGGGTGGGGGGGTGGATAGGTGGTCACCTGTGTTGATGGGGAGGGAAAGGTCAAGGAAGCTCTAGAAGCAGCAGCAGCAGCAGCAAATTGTTTTGATTGTTTAACCTGATTGATTGATGGCAATTAGACAGCCCCCATCCACTTCCCCCCCACCCCCACCCCCCGACCCCCGCCCCTCCCCCCCAGCCATTGGAATAATTTATGCCAGTTGTGTTTGGATCAGTAAATAACAAAGAATTGAGGAAAGAGAAATCTACAGTGAACTTCATAAAGAGGTCTAATAGAATCTGCATGTTAAACAGACATTGAACTTTGTAGCAAGAGCTGCTTCAAGCCTTTAAAAATCCAAATGAATTCTGAATTCCACATCATGCCTTTTAGACCTCAGCATGGTTTCTGGTGCTTTCTCCCAGTTAATTTTAACATCACACCAATGATTTGGCCTGTAAATGACTTGAAGTGGTGTGTCTGAGGAAACTGGATGGTGTATTATTTAGGGCTAATGCCAGAGTAGCTTAAAAATGAGCTAATTTATTCATTCCTTTAACTATATTTTGATCGTCATCCATGGGTCAGGTGCTGTTCTGCATAAAGTGACTTAGAGGTGACTAAGAAAACCTCTGCCCTGCAGAAGCCTAGAAAACTGATGGGAACTAGTAATTGGGATTCTGTGTAAGAGGTGTCTTGAGTGAGAAGTAAAAAGTACAGAAGTGGTGCCACGAAAGGGTCATCCTTTAATAGTGGAGGTGAGCCCTGGGATCTTCATGGTGGAAGGGATTTTGATTTGGGGGAGAGGTGCTTGAGCTAGTGATTGGGGCTAAAAGGTGGGTATTTATGGTGCACTGAGTTGCAAATGATGTTCCTCAGGAGTTGAGGGAAGGGGAAGGGTGACAGGAGTTGAGGTTGGAGAAGAAGGGGAAGCAGAGGCATTAGGGTGGACTGCCATCTGGTGAGAGCCTTGGAGGAGTTTTCAGGAAAGGAAGGATGGGACAAGGACTGCAAGTCCGAGGACGGCTCTGGAAGTGGCTCAGACTTGAGACAGGAAATGTGGGAGAGTGGCCCACCTGGTCAGCCTGTCCTCTGAGGTTAGAAACGGAGTTCATGTGGTTTTCATGGAGAGTGGGCAGTGGTGCTGTGTTTGTTAGTTTGAAGTTATTTTTAACTTACAAACATCTTGCAGGACTCCAACAGTATGAAGTCCAGTTCAGAACCTGTCTACAAATTAATTGCTTTTCCTGGCTTGAGGTGCTCCATATTTTTTTGTATTTTTTTTAATGTTTATTTTTGAGAGTATGAGTGGGGGAGGGGCAGAGGTGGGGGCAGGGGACAGTATCGGAAGCAGGCTCTGCACCAACAGCAGAGAGCTTGATGGGGGCTCGAACTCAGGAACCATGGGATCATGACCTCAGCTGAAGTCAGATGCTCAGCTGACTGAGCCATCCAGGTGCCCTGAGGTGCTCCATATTTTGTAACTCAAAATAGAGTGGCAGAGAGTAAAAATGGACAGGCACAGGAAGCATCATTTAAAATGAAAGAATATTAATTGGCTTTACCAGAGTGCGTATTTTCATTAGGAGAGAAGTGCCTGCCTAGATTTTTAAAAATAATTGGTTACTGACACACCTGTGATATGTAGGAGACTCCACCCCCCCCCCCCAACCCCCTGCCCAAACCTGAGAAGAGAAGGCAAAGGTCAAGGTGAGAGGAATAGAGCTACAATGAACCTTTTGTAGGCATGCTGTTGAACTACAGTGTTCTGAATCACTAACGGTTGTTTCAGAGAGACAGGGAGACTAATGTGCTTGTGCCCAGATCTTAAAAATAATACAGCAAACTTAGTTGTACATAAACGGTGGTTTTAATAAATTTTCACCTTAACAGCTTATTCTGTGTGTTGAGTGTGTTCTGTATAGATGTGTCTGGAGTGAATTTTTGGACTCAGTTTATGCACAAGAGTGGAAGAAAGAGGCTTTAATTTTTGTGAGCAAAGTATTTAAGAGATCCAGAAGTCCAGGGGTGCCTACATGGCTCAGTCCATTAAGCATCTGACTCTTGGTATCAGGGTCATGAGTTCAAACTCCACATTTGGCCTGAAATCTACTTAAAAAACAAAACAAAACAAAAAAAAAGAAAAAAAGAGATCCACAGGTCCATGCAGTAATATTGATTCATTGATAGAGGTGGTTAAACCATCTGGAGATGGATCTGAGTTTGATCCTCTCCTCGTAATTATTAGAACTGGGACCGTAGCTAAGTTACTTAACTCTTAGAACTTCTGTCTTCTCAAGTCTGAAATGGGGATAAAAATGAAAGTTGTCTCAGCTCTTCGGAGAATCAGTGGGCTAATGGCTTGACCGTTTTTAATATTTATAGTAAGCTTGGGTACTAGGTATGATTATTACTACCATTTTACAGATGACGGGGTCTTAAAGGGCTGGAACAACTCACTCAAGGTGAAGAAGGTAGGATAGGGTGAAATGTGATTTAGGATCAGCAGCCACATGTGCTCCCCCACCCCATTCCCTTGCCTGTTTTTGTACATAAAGTTTTACTAAGACATGACCATACCCATCCACTTACGTGTTGTCTGTGACTGCTTTTGTGTTTTAATAACAGAGTTGAGTAGAGACTGGGACCAAATCACCTACCAAGTCTCAAATGTTTACTGTGTGGCCCTTTACAGAAAATAGTTGACCCCTGCATTGGACCTCAGTCTGTTAGACTATAGAGTCTAGGGTCCACACCACAAAAAAACTTCGTATGATGCTTGGCATATAATAAGTGTGCACTGAATGAGTATCACTTTGTTCCTTATCTAACTTAGGGTACAGCTGTTCATACCAAGGAACTCATGTTGGCAAAATGGAAACAGTAAACATTCTACTTCCAGTAGGAGAAGCCATTATGTCTGTGGAAATAGTGAATTACTAGAGGAACACTTTGTGAATTTTGTGTTCTAGCTTCGACTTACTACTATGTTTTATATAATGAAGAAAGAATTTATTTCTTCATAGCATTCAAAGTATAATATGTCATTGAAGGGAATAATTGTGAACTTGAGTGAATATTCAGAATCTGTTAAATTAACCTCATACCCAAGGAAATTTCATGTTCTTGAGAAATGTCAGAATATTTTTGTTTATGAAAACTGCATAAAAATAGTGTAGAAATGCCACTTGTGGTATTATGACCTGTTGATCAAAAATAGGTATAAGCAGTGTGTCTAGAGCATGAAAAAATGAAAAGGGTTTATCCCTTTTAATGAAAAGGTTTAAAATTGTCCTACTTTTTCTAATAGTCTTCCTCACAAGAAGGGGAGGAGATGATGGTTTCAACTTGACCCTGCTCCATTTTATTTCCATGCATTTGTCTGTTACGGATTCTGGGAGCTCCTTGTCCTCTGCTCAGTAAATGCCCTCGGGTTTGTGTTACTGTGGAGCTTACAGAGCACACCATGTGTCCAGTCAAATTGTATTGAGGGGATAATCTTGGAATTTGCTTTGACTAAGCCCAGGGCCGTGGCTCTGTGTTGATGAATGGGAGATTCCTTCATTGGGTTCATGGTTTTCTCTTGGAATAGCTCTTGTTTGAATAAAATTGCAATACCTTTTTTATCCTGGAACATCTGGAAAGTGCAGATAAATAGAAAGGAGAATGTGAATGTCTTTCGTAATGGTACCATCCACAGACAGCCACTGTTAACAACTTGGTGTGGATCACTATACAGAACTGTATGTTGATACACATGTCATCTTGGATACATTTGTATCTACATACATGAGCGTTTTTCTTGGGTATTCCTCCCGAGATTGTCTCAGCTGGGAAACTTCTGGGGCCAAGTATTCTAATTTGTCCACAAAGAGCTTATCTAAGGGAAGCTGAAAGCTGTATATGTTCACCTTCCACATAGAAACCATGTTCTGTAGGGATCTCCTTTCATGACTTTTTTTTTCCGGTTGTAGTTTGTATCTCCCTGCTGAACGTGTATCACTTTATTGTTGGGGGAATTGAAATTGTTTTTCTTGGGGGGAAGACACACACACTGGAGAACTCCAGCAAGAGCTAGTGATGTTAGTGGCATTAATGACAGATTTTTAGCAGAAAAATCTTTCCCTACCACCTAATTTTTTTAAAAATCAAGTTTGCAAAGCTATTTGTAAGTTACAGGATGAAGCTAATGGTGAGAAGGGTGTGCAGTGGGTTATAGTAACAAGGCCTTTTAAGATCAGAACATGTACATGGATGAGAAGTAACTGCTGGGTGCTGAGGTGGAGTTTTCTGGTCATTTATCAACTCCTTTTCTCACATGCTACATCTCCTGCATCATTCTCTAAAGTACTTATAAACAAGAGCTCTATTTACTTTGTAGAGCATTGAGATATTTTGATCTAGTTTTCAAAGCAGAGCGAAGTCTGGGTCCTGGGAGGATTTTGGTTCAATGACCAGCATGTAAGGAAATCATTTTTAGGTTATTTCTCCCTTGTCAAACTTGAGACCTTTGTGATTCACTTAGTAGTGTGAGGGTTCTTTGGAATTGACCGCTTGAGATTTATGTGATTAAGTAGACCATCACTGCATCTTATTTAAAACCTAATTGCCCTTCCCTCTCTCCCAGTCCAGTATATAGAATCTCTGTAATAAATACGAAAAGCAGTAGTAATGATATACAGAGCCTCACTCTTAGCCTTTTTCTTAGTTGGTACCAGTTGAAGAGAGTTCTGTTTCTTTTTTCTTTTAAAAAATTTTTTTCATTATTATGTTTGAGAGCGAGAGAGCAAGAGAGCGAGAGAGAGAGAGCGAGTAGGGGAGGGGCAGAGAGAGAGGGAGATACAGAATCCGAAACTAGGCTCCAGGATCTGAGCTGTGGGCACAGAGCCCGACACAGGGCTTGAACCCACGAGCGTGAAATCATGATCTGAGTAGAAGTCGGTCACTTAACCGACTGAGCCACCCAGGTGCCCCAAGGAGAGTCCTGTTTCCTTCACAAGCAGCTGTCATCAATAGAATTTCAACCAACCTAGGCTTTCATAACAGCATCATTTTCTTGACCACTGCCTGTCAGGGGTCCTCCGTGTGAATCACAGCCAATTGCATGTCTTGGCCTTGAAACCAGGAGGTACCTGGTCGTCTTCTTGATGATTCTCCTCTACCATTTTTAACTCCACTAAGAAAGCTGTTTTAGGAGTACAATTGACTGTATGGGTCAGTCAGGAACGAAGCCTCCTCTCTAATGTATTGTAGACACCAGCTGGATTTTCTGGAGAAGAACACATTTACAGAAACTACAGGAAGGTCTTGGCTCACTTCCAGGGAAGGAGTATGCTTTTCTAGGGACTACCTAATTATAATAGCTGATTCTCATCCCCCTGGAGAAATTCATCAGGTGTCTTAAGTCTTAATAACTATGAAAGCAGTGACCTTCATGTCACGGTGTTTTTACAGGGAGAGGTTTGGAGACCCATTCAGTAGGGAGGAGTGTGGAGGGTAGGGGGATTTCTCGAGCGCTTGTAAAATTGAGGATCAATAAATTCATCTGATGGCAAGATTGTTTACCCTCTTTGCTCAGTGCTGTTTTTAGGAGCTAGTAACAAATTTATGAGGGTGGTAGGAATAAAGAAAGCTGACTTTTTAAAAAAAATTTATTGTACTTGAGTAATGTCTTGGGGGAAGGCAAGACTAGAAAACTTAAATTATGGGCCAGCAGATTTTAAGTAGAATACATTTTTACAAGGATCTAGTGGCAAGTTGGGTTGACTGGCACTACATGGATCTTTATTGGCTCTCTTAAGGAGAAGTTTGCCAGACACAAACGATTGGCTCTGAGCTATAGAGAAAAAAGGGAATGAATACAGCTGCTTTTATTCTTCCATCCACAGGAAATACTCATGGATGCTGAGGTTTTACATTATGGGGCAAAACTGGTCCTTATGGGGACAACAGAAATTTGAGCTCTTGACCATGAAGTTTGGGTCCAACTTTACCATTCGTGTTTCTGTGTTGGCTGGTTTTCCATATGCAGTGAGATAGATGAGGCTGAAGTTGGCACACCAATTGTGGTGTTCTTCGGCCTCTAGACATTGCTATAATTGACCTCCACATCCGTACTGGAAGATAGGTAGGTGTAATACACTCATTTGCCATGTGAGAAGATGAAGGCTCAGAGATTACGCAGGTTGTCCAACTGACACAACTAATAAGGTTTAATCTGGTAACTATTTAGAGCAGACCAGTGCAGTGTGGCCCAGCAGTTTATCCACTTTCAACTGGATAATGTGGCCCCTTGGAGCAGGAGGATACTTGACCTCAAAAAAACAAAAACAAAAACAACCAAAACCAAAAACACAACCCTCCACCTTCTGTTCAACGGTAGTCTATTGAAATCTATTTCTGTAAAAAAAAAATAAATAAATAAAATAAAAAATAAGACCCTGAGAAACTGAAAGCCTTCCCTAAAGAGGTGGGTACGTTTATTATATTTGAACGCTAGTTATTTAGTGTCCTTTATATGCAAACCCAGTTGTGTCTGCCCTTTAGAAATTTCATCTGTCCTTACACTGCAGTTATCCTAAAAGTGGATGAATCTCCAGTCCTACCTCTTTGCCAACTCGAGTTTTAGATTTCCAAACTACTTGAGGTTTCTGCTTGTGATTTGCTTTACATCAACTGCCACATGTAACGACCAACAAATTTGCAAGCACTTCAAAGAAAATTCCCAATTAATCCTTAAGGCAACCCAGTGAATTGTTTTATCTCTATTTTTTTTTTATCGAAAAACCCAACAAACAAAAAACCTTTGGATCTTAGAGCTTTAATGATGTGAAGGCTCTTCCCCCCCAGCTGCCGTGTGATGTGGCCCACCTGCAGAGTGACCCTTCCTCCTCCCCCATTCTGAAGCTCTTTGCTGGACTGCGCAGCTGTGCCCCCAGAACAGAGCTCCGTATCTTACCTAGAATGATCTCGTACGCTGCCCTTCTTTTGCTTCATCTTAATTTCTCTAGTCATTTGGGCTTGCTATTGGACTCCTCTTCCATTCTGCCTCTCTTGTCAAATACCCTGTTCGTAGCATGATTTCTTTTGTAAAGACTTACCTTCTATTCTCATCTCCCTGACCTGAGTTATTATTTTATGCCTAGATTGTTACAGTCTACTGTTTAGTCTTGTCTCCTATCTCCTTCAGTTTAAGTAAAATGCTGCAGGCCCACTGTATACAAAATGCCATGCAAGGGAATACAAAAATATCTTTCTGGGCTACCCTGTAGCTACCAGATTAAAATATTTGTGACATGGTTCCTAGCTCAAAGTCATCAGCAGTTCATTCTTAGGGCACGGTGTTGGCAATCTTAGCTTCGTGTTCAAGACCCTCTAGTCTTGATCTGGGCTGCCCCCCATCTATCCCCAACCAAGATACCCCTCAATGGAAGCTCTCTCTGCTTCTATCTGTGAAACGTGTTCACTTACTCTTGTTAGGCACAACACACACTGCCTCTTGGCTTTAGCTTTATCCCCAGGGTTTCTCTCGTGTCTTAATTCAACATATAGATGGGGTACCTTTAAATAACCAGGAACTATTGGGGCGCTTGGGTGGCTCAGTCAGTTAAGCGTCTGACTTTGGCTCAGGTCAAGATCTCATGGTTCCTGAGTTCGAGCCCTGCATCAGGCTCTGTGCTGGCAGCATGGAGCCTGGAGCTTGCTTCAGATCCTATGTCTCCCCCTCTCTCTCTCTGCCCCTTCACCACTCATGCTTTATCTCCCTGTGTCTCTGTGTCAAAAAAAAAAAAACAAAACAACATTTAAAAATTAAAAAAAAAAATTTAACCAGGACAATTGTGTGGGATATATAGTGAACTAAGACTGAAATCTCAGCTGTGAAAGTTAGAGGGCATTGGAGACAGGCAGTAAACAGCAGAAGTTACAAACAAAACAAATCGTGTTGTCTGTTCTGTGGCAGTAGTTGTGCGCAACAAAAACAGAGAAGGGTAAGAGGGAATTAGGACTGTTGGGATGCACCCAATGTTTATAGCAACAGTATCAACAATAGCCAATTTATGGAAAGAGCCCAAATGTCTATTGACGGATGAATGGATAAAAAAAGTGGCATAAATATACAATGGAATATTATTTGGCCATCAAAAAGAGTGAAATCTTGCCATTTGCAATGACATGGATGGAGCTAGAGTGTATTATGCTAAGCGAAATAAGTCAGGGCAGAGGAGAGCTAATACCATATGATTTCACTCGTGGAATCTAAGAAAACAGGTGAACCTAGGGAAAAGGGGAAAAGAAAGGAAAGCAAACCATAAGAGACTCGTAAAGAGAACAAACTGAGGATTGCAGGAGAGAGATGGGTGGAGGATGGGCTAAATGGGTGAGGGGCATTAAGGAGAACACTTGTGATGGGCATTGGGTGTTGTTTGTAAGTGATGAGTCGCTAAATTCTATACCTGAAACCAATTTTACCACATATGTTAACTAACAATTGCAATAAAACTTGGGAAAAAAAGTGCTGGGTGGAGATGGGTCAGTTAGGGTTTCATGTAGGTACAGCCCCATTTAAAAAGATGACATTTGAGTAAACACTCCTAGGAAGTGAGCGAGTTAGGCATCCAGATAGCAGCAGGGGAAATAGTCCAGGCAGAGGGAGCACCTGCCAGAAAGGCTCTGAAGCTGAAGAGGTTTTGCTGCTTACAAAGAATGCTGGGGGGGCTCGTGCAGTGGGTGGGAATGAATAGGGACTGCAGCTGGAGATTGAGGAGAGAGGCCAGCACACAGAACCCTGGCAGGCCAGGCTTTTAGTCCACTTGAAATGGGGTCATGAGAGGATGTTTGACGTGAGGAGCAATGGAGTCTGAACGAAGTTTTCGAATGATTCTGGCTGCTAGTTGAGTACATGCTTCAGGGGGACGTGGGTGGAAGCAGAGAGCCTAATTCCGAGACTGCTATGGTCAGGACAGTGGTTGGTTGACACTCAGGGTTTGGAAGTGGCAATGGTGAGAAGAATTCGGATTGCGATGTATTCTGAAGAAAGAGCCAACAGGATTTCCTGATGGAGTGGATTGAGAGGGGATATGAAAGAGAGAGAAGAAAGTCAATATTAAACCTGAGATTCAATTCTAATGCATCGTTTACTCTGTATCACACGTGTGGTGGCATTCAATGGTATGTATGCAAATAAATACCTGTTAGGAACTCGTAAACTGAAAGAGGAGGCAGGTCATAAACTTACAAGTAAAAGGATAAAACCGTGTCTGTGGATGGATATCTTAATAAGATTGCAAGTTCCTTAAGATAGTGATTCATTTATCACTCCACAAACCTTTTTAAGGTTCTTACTCGAGTCCAGTGGTTGTCTCACCTTCTCAACAGTGCTAAATGGAATTAGAGGCAACTTCAGTGCAGTGGGTAAGTACACAGGCTCTAATGGAGAGTGAGGTACTCAAACCTTGGTTGAGTCATTTATTTGCTGAGGGAGCTTGAACAAGTGACATAAACTCTCTGTTCCCTATGTTTTTCCTCTGGGACTTGGTAATAATCTCTCTCATAGGGTTTATTGCAGGAGTAAATGCCCCAATACATGTAAAGTACTTATAATAATGCCTGGCATATACTAAATGTTCAGATAGTATTTATCATTCCTAAGTGAGCATTTAGGAAAAATTAGGTAAAAGAGGATTACCATTTTGAGGAACTGTCCTTCCTTAAACCCATGTTCAAAACCTGCCAAGCTGAATGGATAATAAATGTGAAGAATAAGATCTCCTAGTAAGCCTTGCTTTCTAACAGATAGTACAAATAACCGGAGAGGATTGCGTTACGATCAGTCCGATACCTGCCTCTCTTTAGAGGTGGATATGGAGGCTGGTCAGCATCCCCTCCGGGTACGTTTGATTGACAGACTGGCAACCAGTATTTAAATACCTAACACATAAAAAGATCAGTGCTTTCTTATTATTTTGTAGCTTAAAATGTTGAATGTGTATTAAAATGAGAAAAATAATTTTCAGAACAGATATGACTTTCCTAGTACATAAAAGCAAGGAGATCACATCAAGAAGGGATTATTATTTTTTTGCCCCAATACAGGAAATTACTATTTTTCCCTCCATGTTTATATTTTGATACCTAATATCTCCTTTCTTTTCTTTCTTCTTCTTCTTCTTTTTTTTCTTTTTTCTTTTTTTTATTTCTCACGTGGTGGTCTTCCTTTCATCCCTGTTACTCTCTGCAACTAATTGGGCCTCCAAGTTCAGGAAGTAGCAGTGTGTTTTTTACCTTGGAACTCATGCAGACATCTTTAGTGTCAGAGGTGGTTTGAAGAGCAGCTTAATTCTGCTTTCATTGTGCCCGGTACTTCAGTGAGGCACTCAGGTTCTGTTTGAGCTCGGTATTTCTGATCCCATTCTATACATTGTAGATGGCGATGCAGACAGTGGCTGTCAATGAGTAACAGGTAAATATTGAACAGGGAAGCCCTTTTGATTAACTTTGTGGATCATTATTTGAAAGTAGCTTGCAGTCAGAACAGCTCCATCACTCATGATCATAGCACATGGCATGGAGGTCAGAGCATCACGCTGCTGGTTGGAAAGCTGAGGTTGCATTCTTTGTTATGTACCTGGTCCTGCATTCATGGAGTGCTTGAGTAGGCACAACTCTCCAGTGAGCAAAATGGGGAGGATTTAGCACAGTAGGAACACAAGGATATTATGATAAAGCACGGAATAGTCCAGATAGACTTTGTGCTATGTAGATATAGATACATTAAAGCACATTGACACTTTTTTGAACTTTAAATTTTGAAGCTTGACTTTTTATACAGATTCAGAAATTGTTGAATATGGAATCTAGACCATTATGGCAGGCTGAAAGTGAACTTTTGGTTTTGCTAGTTGACGCCAAAAAGTAATTTGAACGTTTCTTTACTTCTCAAAATTTAGTTGATATCACCTAATGGGCAAAGCTGCTCTCATGACAGATTTACTCAGAAGATTGTTCAGTAATCGATTGCCTGTTCAGTGATTCTGATCTAGCTGTTGAACCTCATGGTATATTAATGATTTATCACCGCTTGAAACAATACCATTATCATTATTAATATTTTTGAGCTCCCACCAAAGAATATTCATGCTACTTGGTAAAAAGACATAGCTATTTTTACTCAATCCTATCTATCTGCTCTCAAAATTTGGGGTCAACACTAACATGGTCATTAAAAGAGAGACCACAATTAGTTTGTTCACACATCTTCAGGAAAGCCCTAATTCAGTGGTCAAACAGGCCAGTCTAAAATGTTTTCAGAAGGCTACCATTTTCTAGTAATTCTTTGAATTGAGTCTTTGAATCATGTCCAGCTATGTAAGTATTCAGAAAACTAAGATCATTAAAACGACCAATGACAACAATGCAAATGTATCTCCTTCTTACCCTTATTCTAGAGCAGTAGTTAAAAGTAGGCGTTTTATGACATTTTAAATGTATAATCCGGCATTTTAAATTTGCTTCATTAAATGGATTAATGCCCCTGTTACTTACTGTTTAACATGTATGAACCACAAAAGTGACAATGTATGTAAACTAGAAGATAATTTTATTCTGAAAATCCTTTGAATAAGAAGTACAATATAAAGTGGTTATGCTAACTGGAAATGTAAACTGCATGTTATCACATTTCTGAGGAAGGGGTTCTATGTTGGTATCATTAAAAGTATTTTAATTCTGATTTTATTATTCAAGATTTTATTTTTAACTTCTCTCTTCACCCAACGTGGGACTCGAATGTACAACCCTGATGAAGAGTTGTATGCTGTACTGACTGAGCCAGCCAAGTGCCCCTCCATTCTTCTTGTCAATAAACCATGGAAAATATTAATATTCTTGCTCTTTAACTGTACTGTTTTGGACTGGTTGAGGGTCCCTGTCTTCCCACCTCCCAACCTCTGCCTCAGAAAGGAAAGAACTTAAAATTTCATGTAGAAAATAGCTTTAGTTAGGCAAGTATTATTTACAAAGTAATGTGATAGAAATCATGTCTTATATTTTTGAAATCTAAATAAACTTATCACGTACATGCAAAATACACGATAAATTAAAAATCGAACTTAAAATATGTGCTATTTCTTGGCAACAGAAGTACAGTGCATGCCTGTGCTGTTGAGAGAGAAGTAATATGTTACTGTATCTGTCTTTTTCTCCAGGGTACCCAGGATCTAATTTGGTTAGGTTCCCAGTGAATATGTGGTAGGTGGTCCCATCCTAACCACCACAAAACTAGAAAATTCAGTTCTAAACAAAGATTTGTAATAGCAGGGGATGCTGTGGGTCAGGGAAGAATTGGCATGGCCATGTGGAAATGTGTGCACATGGCATGGTTATCTAGCATAGCCAGGACTTTTAGGCCTTTCGTTTCCTTGAAATTAATAGGTAGCTCATTCAACATTTAGTCTTTGTCTTTCTGGGGCAGGAAACGTGGCACATACTAATTTGTGTAGACTTGTGACACATACTATAAGGGAAAATACATACAAAGAAAAAATGTATATATAAATACATGTCTTTGAATATTAAAAATTTCCTAATCTCTACAACTTGGAAATTTTTATGTTTATATCCCAAAAGGAGATAGAATGTATTAGATAAGAATTAAATGATGGTGACATCGTTACTGGCTTTTAATTCCTTTTTAATTATTAGAAAACTTGGTAATGTTTGGGGAAAATGGAATATATTGGGCTAGGATGTGGTGGCTTTGAAAGTTAATTGGTTCCATCCAAAAAAAAGTATTTATCCTCTTTTTGTGAAAAACTGTAGACATTACCTAATCTCAAGGAAGTTTCAGGCCATCGG
The DNA here is from genome assembly GCF_046562875.1 of Panthera onca. Taxonomy (NCBI): domain Eukaryota; kingdom Metazoa; phylum Chordata; class Mammalia; order Carnivora; family Felidae; genus Panthera; species Panthera onca. The sequence continues at coordinate 82,451,313 of NC_138344.1, forward strand.
GGAATCTAAGATAGATGATTCGCTGATTTGACAATTACTGAATACCTACTAAGTGACAGGCATTGTTCTAGGCCCTAGGTATTCTGTGGTAAACAGGACATCTGAAGTTGCTACAGCATAGAGTTTATACTCTACTGCGAAGGGCAGAAAATACGGAGAGGAATGTATAATCTTAAAAAAGGTAGTGCTCTATAGTAGGAAAGAAATGAAATCGGGGCAAGGAGATGGAACATGTCAAGTGCTTTTGTAAGCAGACAAGGCATGCCAAGTACCTTAAGAATGATGTAAATGTTTCTGTTCTCTGCAGGTATGGACAACCAAGTCCATTTATGGCTGTAGTGAATCGGGGAACTCTTGTTGGGGTAGATGGAACTTAGGCTGGCCCTTGATGGATGGGAATGAATAAGCCATGTTTGTATCTGACAGAGGATGGAAATAAGAGTTTCTATTAAAGACTGACTAGAAATAAGGGGTAAGACTGATGGGACCTTGAAGATAGAAACTTGGGTTTGATATTTTATATGGTTTTGGTATACTGAAGAGTAGAAAAATCTCACCTACTCCACTACCTTTGCATTTGCATGGAGTGGATAAGAAACAGAGGCCATCTGGCAGGCTTTGGGGATAATCAAAAAATGAGAAGACGATACAGATTTTCTATTTCCACAGGCATGGACTATTTCAAGGTTTATTTGAGGGCTACTGTGTGAATATGGGGTTGAGTGGAGGGATCATGTGATTTCCTGACTCCAGGTGTTTTGCAGACCTGAAAGTTTGAGAGTCCCTGTTCAAGGTCCAATATGCTGGCTGTCATCTACATGATGACCTACATTCTTCAACAGGATTCACTCAGGAGATACTTATTAAAACTAAATGTATTGGCAGTGCACCAAGAGGAACTCATGAGATGAGAAACATTTGGGGGCATGAATAGACAACCCAGAATAGTTGGATTATATAGGAGATTAATTATATAAGAAATGTCCTCCATTTAATTTATATTTGACTGTATAAGAAACAAATATATGTTAAGATTCTAGGATAGGAGTGGGTAACATAAACTAGTGATCAGCAAATAATGACCTTCAGCTCTGTTAGTTGGTAAATACTAGTGGTAAATCAAGATGCCAGTCAAAAATGGAACAGGTGCATGTTGCAGAGGACAATGCAGGAATGACCTATCATTTCTTAAGCCTCAGTCAATACCCAAGAAGGACTGTATATACATGTTTGCTAATGGCACAAGTAACTTATGTGATGATTATTAACTTTTTGACAGCCACCATATTGAGGGGAGGTTTGCATACATACTTCTGATCTGTTGTGAACTTCAAAATTCACACCCTTAGTGATTCATACCTCAATATAGGTAAACAATTAGAGATGGGAAAAAATCCCATGTAATCATAATTTCCTTAGAATTTATACTGGAAATACTTTTTGCCTCAGTAGGTAGGCCTCTGTTGAGATGTTCTATCGTGCAAGACAAGGGTTTTCACCTTTTAAATCCTAAGCGTACATTAATTATTGCAACACTAGAATTTCAGAGCTCCATTGTTATAGAATTTTGACAGTAGTTCTTGTGCACTGGTTTTTGTAGGAATTTTTAACTATTTTAAGATTTTGTGTACTTAATGCTACAGATGATAGTTGATTGCTACAAGTATCTGGACTACCAGGATCTTCATGTTCAGATGACTTTTTAAAATTTTATTTATTTTGAGAGAGTGAGAGAAAGCATGAGCAAATGGAGCAGGGTGGGGCAGAGAGAGAATCTCAAGCTGGCTCTGTGCTGTCAGCCCAGAGCCCTGCATGAGGCTTGATCCCACGACCCTGAATCATGACCTGAACAGAAATCCAAGAGTCAGACACTTGAGTGACTGAGCCACCCAGGTGCCCCTATGTGTTCAGATGACTTTGAAGAATATGAGCATGAATATCCTGTACGGGAAGCTGACTCTTTCATTAGCATATGTTAAGCAACTTAGTGTGCATCATTTTGAAACCTTTTAATTCCTTTTTTTGGAGATCCTATTTTCTTTTTTAAGTTCATAGATCTGGTTATATCATTAAAGGTCGCCACGTCCTTTGTTTGAGGCTGTGTGCTTGCTATCTTCTCTGTCTCCTTAACTCAGCTCATGAAGCTGATTTCACCTGGTAGAACCAGTGAACTCCTTTCTCCTGGTTGAACCTACCACGGTCTCTTGGTCCACCTGCCTGTCATGGCAGGGGGCCAGGGCACTCTTTGTGAACAGATGCAGATACTAGCTTCTCTTTGTGAACAGATGCAGAACTTCAACTTTAATGTTAAACATTGGCCTCTGAGCTGGCACAAAGGGAGAAGTACAACACTAAGTTAACTTAACTCAAAATACTTGTTTTAGGGAGGCATTTATTGAATGTTAATTGATAATTCAGTATATCTTCAATAAACTGTATTTGCACAGTCCGTAAGAATCTGTATTTTGTTTAAGTCCTAACATTTTAAGATTTGGTTGTTTACTTTAATTGGTAGAAGTAGATTGAGTTGTTAAATTCAGTTTTTAAATTGTTCATAATTCTATGTGTTTGTTTCTGTAACAATAAGAATTGGTCCTTAAAAATCCTCAGCCAGTGAAACAAGCACTTTCTTGGTAAGTAATAAACATTTTCACTTTTTCTGCGATAATTGCTCCCTTAGACTTGAAATGTCATTAGTTAAAAACAAAAACCTGTGACCTTGTTTATCACCTCTCCCTCAGTCCTCCCTAAAAAGCTCTCTGTAATCCCTAAAAACCTAAAACACAAGGGTCTTTGTCTTTTATCATCACACAATTTAAAATGAATAGAGCGGTTGGTAAGCAAAAATGAGACCCTACATTGCCAGGCAAAAAGTACAGATTTGTAGAGTTTCATGAAGTAGTTCATGGGAAATCTGCATTAGCAAGTAGAGAGCCCCTGTGCTGAAAAGCCACTTGGATCCCTTGAGCTGGAGAATTTTCTTTTCCCATAGGTACCATGTTAGCAATTACATCAAGAAGAGTACAGACTTGTTGTTAGTTGAAAAATGGAGATGGGAATCATTTACCATGTTATTTTATGGTATTTGTTAACAATATTTACCTTCCTAAATTGATTCAGCATAATCCTTACTGTGGCTCTCCTTCATTTCTGGAAGACATATAGATAATGTGGTACTTTTATAAAGCCTTACATGGCACTGAAAAACCGATTTTTGCTTGAGCTCAGCAGAGCAGTAAGATTATATTAACATAGACTTTGGAACATTTGAGTTCCCATAGGGTGCAGAGTGTGTCTGATATGACAAGACTTGCCTTCAACAGTTGTTTTAACAAGATATCCTTCATATACAATATACTGAGCTGAAAGGCATAACTGAGTAATGTTAGCAAGAAACACTGTTGGCAAAATTCTTGACTTTCATCTTTATCTGATTAATCCAGAGCAGTATTACTTACAAAAAAAAGTGTTTTCAACTGAATATAAATGACAGATATTTATTTCCTAAATGTCTATAACTTTACAAGAACTATTTTTGGTGTGTGTGTGTGTGTGTGTGTGTGTGTCCCCCCCCCCGCCCCCCAAGGAAAGTTCTTATACATGCATTTCAGTGTACCAACAGAGCTATCCAGGACTTTGGATGTCTAGTATAAAAAGGCTTGTTGCTGTTCATTCATGAAATAACCATTTGTGAGCACCTAGTAAGTGTGAAACACTAGAAGATACAACAGCAGGTGAAGAAGGCAAGGGTGTGAGGTCTTTCAGTAGTGAAATTTATGCAGGTAAGAAGCAAATGGACTAATGACAGAATATATAAGACGGGAATAAGTGTCATAGGGAGGACAATAAATAGAATATGGGTTCATGAGTCCCAGAGATGGGCGTGGGGTTTGCAATTTTAAATAGGGGTGGCCAGAAAAGGGTTCACTGTGAAGGTGACAAATGAACAAAATTGGGAAGGAGATGCTGGAGCAAGCTGTGTGTGTACCCTTGATCGATCATTTGGGAATATATTCGTCTGGGTCAGCTGACTGCATTGCTGATGATCACGGTGTCCAGGGATGCTTTTATGGCCTGTATTTAAATGTTCTCTCTGATCCCTTACTTTCTATTTTATTTTGTTCTACTTTTTTTACAGGAAAAAATGTGTTATAGAGAGCATTGAGCTCATTGGATAAAAGGTGCTGGGATTTTTTAAAAAGCAAGCATAAATCAAGCTTCCATAAAAATCTCAAATTACACCTTATCAAGTTGTTTTTTGTAAATGTTTAAAAGTGTAAAAGAAAGCTTTTCCACTCTAAAAATGGTATTTTTACTAATTTACTAATTAACACTTTCTTCCGCTTAGCACTTTGAAGATCTGATTTAATGACAGTTTCTAGTACTTAAATAGTGTTTTAAAGTGAATCTGTGTTGGGTGGTTCAAAAACATTGCAGTGAATTTTTTGCCCCTTTTGGCTTCTGTTTATAGGAAATACATCAACTATTTTCACTTCCAGAATCGTCACTGAAAATACATGTAGTTCTGTTACTTGGATGATGGAATTATGACTAATCGGGGAAATATTAGATGCACATTTGCTTTACAATCCCAAGGATAGACCTTATTGAACACTCTTTCCTTAGTAATGTGCACATAGTTCTGATTTGGATCTGGGCTTACAAATAAAATGAAAGAAGCACCACTTCTCTGCATTCAGAGTTGGGAGACTGTGTTGAAATTTGTTCCCCAAATACTGACAGATCTCTCCTCTGAAGAGGTGCCTATGTTGGTATCTATGGTAATGGTTAATCAATTTAGAGTCATTTGGTAAAGTGCCAGCTAGTGTCCTACCAAAAACTAAAACCATGTGAATGATTTCCAAAAACGAGAGAAAATCAGATAAAAAGCAGAGTAGTTACGTTTTTATCAGAAGTTTTCTGTTGGAAAGAATCAACCCTTTAGTAACACAATATGATGTAATAATATTAAGTCTATTTATATTTAAGATGAGGTGGAAGAAATTCTTGTAGAGCAAACTCATGTTTCCCAGTGTTGTTTCCATGCCGGTGGAAGTTACACAGAAATAGGGAGAAATAATTCCTCGTTGACTCAAACGTGCAGTGTCCTATTTCTTTGGTTTCTCAAATAAGTAAAATTTGGAGAAAATACTATTTTTAGAGTTAGAATTTCTTAGAGTTTAAATACATTGAATATCAGAAAATAATTGGTAATTACTTAAACCAATATTTCTAATCTTAGGAGATCTCTGGAAGTACATTCCCAAATAAAAATGAGTAACTGCTCTTTCATTGGTAATATCTGCCTTCTTGGTGGCTTTCAAGCTCCAATTTGCCTGTGCTCGTAATTATGCACGCACATTCAGAAACACAGTACTTGGAGACACTTTAGATTGTTTTCTTCACCCATTGTGGGGTTATTTACAGGACTGTTCTTCACTGACTGGAGATATCGCTATTTATACAGAAAATACTTTCCACTGATTACCATGGTTTTTTCCCTCCAAAGCAGAATGGTCTCTCTCTCTCATGTATACCTGATGTGTACATAAATTTTCAAGGTTGACTACCTGGAATCCTCAAACTGTGATTTTTTTTTTTTTCTTACACTGAATTCTTCCAATGTGTCCAGTACTTTTGAGGAATAAAGATTTATAAAGTTTTAAAAATGTTTCTCATGTACCAGAAAGCTATATACAGTGTTTCTGGGGAGACTAGGTATGAGATCAGTGTTTTTCTCTGGGCACATACATCAGTCTGATGTTTCTTTAGATGAATAAAGAAAACCTCAGATATATTGGTGGCTATATATAGTTGAGAAATAAGTAGTAGAAATTAAGGGAATAGGTAGGCAATTAAGTGTTAGAGTGAGCATCACCACTGGTTAGAATAGTGATGATTAGAGGAGAGTAAAAACCAGGAAAGTTAGAGAAAGTCTTGATAGGAAAAAAAAAAAATAATGAAACTTGAGTTCACCTCAGAGGCTTTGGGGGTTGTAGTAAACAGTTGAGGTGAGAGAGACTCATGGACAAGAATTTTGAGGCAAAACTGGGCGCAGCATGTTTGTAATCTAAGGGGACCTGGGAAGCCATAGGAGGTGGTTGCCTGAGAACTGAGTGGCATCCCAGCAGAAGCTTGTAAGATCTGAGAGACTGTAAGTAGGGAACCCATCAGGAGGCTATACACATCTTTAGAAGCGTGGTTTTCCTGGTTACCCTTTACTTTAGTTCTCTCCTGAAAATGGCTTACCAAAGGAAATGTTACTTGGCTTTTTTACCTGCTTTTGCTCTCTGAATCCTGTTTCCCAAGGTCTTTTCACAGGATGTTACTAGGTGTTCCTTGAAAAATGGGTGGTCTTGGGGCGCCTGGGTGGCTCAGTTGGTTGAGCGTCCGACTTCGGCTCAGGTCATGATCTCATGGTCTGTGAGTTCCAGCCCCGCGTCGGGCTCTGTGCTGACGGCTCAGAGCCTGGAGCCTGTTTCAGATTCTGTGTCTCCCTCTCTCTCTGCCCCTCCCCCGTTCATGCTCTGTCTTTCTCTGTCTCAAAAATAAATAAACGTTAAAAAAAAATAAAAAAAAAAAAGAAAAATGGGTGGTCTTTAGCAAACACTGCCTTAAACAAAGATAGCAGGTTTCGGGTGCATAACTAATGAGCTGATGCCCATTGTGAAATTACTGGAGGGGAACTGTGTCCTTTAACATTTTCCCCAATACATTTGTCCATAGATGGTTTTTATCCTAAAGCACTGCCATCCACTGGACTAGTGTTCCTTCGAACACACTCCGGAAGTAGTGGATGAGAAATCAGTACTGTCATTTTGTAGCTTTTAAAATAGGGGTGCTTGGGTGGCTCAGTTGAGGTAAGTATCCGGCTCTTGATTTTTGTGGAGGTCATGATCTCACAGCTCGTGAGATTGAGCCCCGTGTGGGGTTCTGTGTTAGCAGTGAGGAGCCTGCTTGGGATTCTCTCTTTGCCCCTCCCCTGGTGCTCTCTCTGTCTCTCTCAAAATAAATAAACTTAAAAAAACACTTTTGAAATAAAAACACAAAGCAGTCAACGTAGACCTATAGAATTTAAATACCTACCAGTTTGAGAGGAAAAGAGGCCAACTTGTTTCCAGCTTATTCTCAAGTACTAGAGTGAATGTGAGCCGATCAGCTGCCAAGCAGAAGGAGCTGTTCCAACTCTAATTTTAACATGCCACCTTGCATGGCTGTAGGAGTGGTTCCCACATACTTCAAAGAGATTATTTTGTATAAATAGAGACTTTTCCTACTTAACCAAGTGGGAAAGAACCATCATTAGGACTCCCCGCCACCCCGCCCCCATCCCCACCAACCTGCAGCCTTACAGCCCATTTGTATGGCTTCTGTACTCGCCATCACTGGACAGCACTTAGCTAGCTCACTGCGAAGGGTAACCACTTCTCTGCAGCTCTGGGTGTCCATGAGTCAATTTGTATTGAACCACTTTGTGTGACAATCCTTGGGGTATACTTGTATATTTTGGGTTATTTTGGTGCTAGCAAAGTGGAATGCTCTGGAGGGCAAAGTTAACATTGTTACCTTAGGCTGATTTATAGGACTTTTTCCTGGAAGGCCGAACTTGCAATGATTTCTCTTTAAAAATTTATTAAAAGATCAATTGTCCCCAATGAGTGGTCATGCCAGTAAGAAATAAGCACTGTTAAAGCATCCATGGAAAGGAGAATTGTGTTATAAATACAGTGAATCGCATCAAATGGCTGGTTTGTGGATGGCTCAAGAGAATTGAGGTGAGCCCAGTGGGAGCTAGGACACAATCCTGATAGAAACTGTAAAAATGCTTGGATCTCCTTGTATTCTGTGAAATAATCATACTGATGAGAAAATCTTGATCTGCATGCTATAAACTAAGGGAAGACCTAGTTTATAACTAATTTACAGAAGGGAGACCTAGCAGAGAGGGAAGGCACAGAAGGCTGGAGTTGGTTTTAAACAGGAATGGCTACTGTGATGCTAGAAGTCCATTTAGACATTTTTTTTCTTTAATTTAGATTTTCTGAAGCCTCTGTGGAAGTATGGTTGGAAAAAAAGTTGCAGACCCTGTCGAGTTTCTTCTTGTTTTCTTATTTTACTATAGTATATTCTACCTCTAGTGTTTCATTGTGTTGATTTGATGCTGCTCTTGTAAGTTTGAGGTGGTACAAGGTAAAAGACTGAAATGAGTTGTATTTGTCAAAATTCCAGCACTTACCAATAGACTTCAAACAAACACTTGATTAAGAAATGACTCCTTGCGGGGTGCCTGGGTGGCTCAGTCGGTTGAGCATCCGACTTTGGCTCAGGTCATGATCTCGAGATTCATGGGTTCGAGCCCCGCATCGGGCTGTGTGGTGACAGCTCAGAGCCTGGAGCCGGCTTCAGATTCTGTGTCTTCCTCTGTCTCTGCCCCTCCCCTGCTCATGCTCTGTCATTCTCTCTGTCTCAAAAATAAAGACGAACGTTAAAAAAAAAAAATTGGCTCCTTGGCGTAGGCCGTGTCAACCAGTGGTTAGACACCTCAGCTTTGGGGCTGAAGCGGGTTTAAAATCTCAGCTCTGCCCTTCCCTGACTTTCTGACTTAGGGCTTGTTGCTGAGCTTTTCAGCCTGTGTTCTCCTTGATAGAAATCCAAGTAATAATGCTTACCTTGTAGAGTGTTTTGAGGTTTAAATGCCTTGGTGTGTGCAAGTGTTAAAACACTTAGCAGGAGAAATGGCATTTAATACTGTGAATAATAACGGCTACAATTTACAAAGTAACTTTGCTTTCACTTGTCTATAGCAGAGAGGAAGATGAATTCTTTATGCATTTATGAGGGTGGAGGTAATAAAATGTGGCCTTTACAATTAGGTGCCCAAATCACTGAAGATCCAAAAGGAACTGGCGAGAAGTAGTTTTATTTTGGCAGCTTTAGTTGCTAATTCTCTAGCTTTCCCCACTAGGCTTAATATGCCATAAACTTACTTCCATATAGAAATGTTGCCTCTGGAGAAGGGAGTAGTGGAGCTCTCTTTTACATCCAGAGGAAATAGTAGAGGAAGAAGTAGAGGAAGAAGCAGGTGGTAGTTTAAACACACTCTATTCTATAGTTTAATTCAAAGTCACAACATTTTTTAATCTAGTATTCATCCTCTCATGGAGAGGAAGTTGCCATGTCTGGGATGGAGGAACCTCGTAGAGATTTTCTGACGAATCTTCAGTTTTACTCTATAGTCAGTGCATTCCTGAGCACAGAATCCCACCGGACTCCTCAATGTGGAGAGATGCTATGGGGACCCCAGGGATTCTGTCTCCTCTCTCTACCTGCAGCAATTAAGCGAGGAATCCATACTCTCCTAGAAAACCACTGAGAGTCCTTAAGGACTAGAGTTAATACTGTCCTTCCCTTGAGGTGATATAGTCACATCATCAGAAACAATAATTGCATTCATTTCCAAATGTAGGAGATGATAGTAGCTCTATTGAATTGACTTGAACCACTTTTAATGCCATCAATGCCTCCATCAGCTTTGAGCAAGTACTGTCCCTAATGTTGGATGTATTTATAGTGCCTGTAACTGAGACAGCCTCAGAATTTTTTCTACCTTGTAAGTTTGAATTTGTATTAAACAGATAGGGGGGATTAAGTGTGTAAATCTCCTGGTTTAATAAGAATTTGCCTGAGGTCAGGTAGTCGTTTGGGCAGCACACAGACTAGAATTTCCCTGAGGTCAGTATAAAAGAAGGCATGCATATGATTGGGGGGTACCATTTTCCCCCAACGGTTAAACAGTTGAACTAATTCAAGAAGACCTCAGTTTAGAAATGGGTTGCATTCTATGAATTAGGAACTTAGTGGTATGGAATCCTAAAAGCATTTTTCCTGAAAAAAGTGTCCACCTGTTGGAGGGTAGGCTAGCCAAAAAAAATTCTCCATCTTCTCTACCCCGAGTCTTTGGCAAGGAAGTCCTGAGATCCTCTGTCCAAGCCATGAAATAGGCAAGAAGAGAGGTGGGCAGGAAACAGGGGAAGCCGTTGAGTATAGACAGGGAACATCCAGTCTTATGGTAGTAAAGTGGATGGTGGAAATGAAGAAGGGTATCAAATTCAGTGGAAACCATATTTTCTCACATAAGATTGTGAACAGTTAGTACTGGAGAGCCTAGTGTTGATTTCTTGGGAAAATCCCTATCCATACAGTGATAGGAAAATACAACAGTGATCTTGATGGTGATGGCTTTAGCATAACATATGAAGAGTGTTTGACACCAGGATGTTTCAGTAGTGAAGCTAAAGGTTGCTGCATCCAGAAAGGTCTTGTAGTTGCTCTGTACCTAATTTTTCTATAACTTTCTTAATTTTGAAAAGTACAAACACATAAATATGAAAATTATCTTGTGTTGCCTTTTCTTACCTGTTTCTTTGGTACCAAGTCCTATGAGATTTGTCTATTCCAAGATAATTCATATATTCTAATTCTTCAGTGATGAGGAAGGGAGAGGAGAAAACATTGTTTGAAAGTGAAACAAATCCTATATAGACAGGGGTGCTTCTGGTGATTAAAATTAGGTCTGTTGGCTTATAGTCCACTTAATCTGTTAGGTTTAACATGAAATATCTAAAATGTACTGTACTGGAGGAGGCTATGAGAAAAAGGAGTAATTCTTTATTCATAATTAGCTAATGCTATAAAGCCATCTTATCACCAACAGTATACTAGTCTCTGCTGGAAGGAACGGATTCATTGGTCATCTTTGGAAACTCACCGGAATGCTACCCATCCCGCCCCCCCCCCCCCCCCCATTTACAAGGGAAAATCTATTCTCCTTTCCCATGGAGTGATTCATCCATACTGGCCCCAGTGGGCTAGTCGTGTGATTAAACCAAAAGGTTTGTGGATCTTTAATGCACGCGCAGTCCTTTTTTTTTTTTTTTTTTCTAGCAGATTTATGCCACAGAAATCGAACTATTAAAATAGTAAGTATGCAATTTTTCTTGTGAAAAGACGTTTTATGTTGATATTGTTTCATTTTTTAATATAGTAAGATACAACAACCAACACTGGTGTATGAACAGACATTTTGAACTGAATTCATTATCTTTTATTTTAGATTTATGTTGAAGTATTATTACTATTGAAAGTATTATAGTTACTTTCATGTGAGTTAAAACTCAGCTGTAACAATTCATTGACTAAATATTATGATGGTAGTCAACTTTCAGTTGGAAGTGTTAATTATTCACCTCATAATGCACTCATAAAAAAGATTTACCAACAGTCTCCTAGGAGTAGAAGGCATATTGTCTCTTGGCATATTTTACAAACAAGCTTTTCCTACACTCCCAGTGCAAGGTTATTACACTTTCTCTTCTGTGACACTCAGAAAGGCTGTAGATAATCACATAGGATTGGATTTGTCATATGTTAAAAAATGATGTATATTTTTCTTTGACTTAATGGTCATGGGAGGCTTCATTTAATTGGCTTTATGGGTTAAAGAACATCTTGATTAAGCGATTATAAAGAAACAATATTTTCATGAATATATGTACAATAAAATACATACATGTTAGGTTTTGATTTAATGGTCATTTAAAAAATATTCTAATTACTTAAAACTTAACAAGGAACATGTTTATTAAGGTTTTACTTACAGGACATTTTTTTTTAAAGATAGCATCAAAAGGGGAAAATAGGTTTTGGACTTCTCATCTACTCTCTGGGATAGTAATAGGAAGTTGGAGTGCAGAGAAAAGGGTAGGGCCAGGGTCTCCATTTGTCTTGAATAGTCCTCCAGCAGTCATATAGAGGTACATGCTAGGGACAGAGACAACTAATTTCAATTCTAAAATTTCCATTGAAGTATGCTAGCTTTTCCTTTTCTTGACTCTAACAGTTAACATTTTTTTGTGGGGTTTCATTATTTAAATGCTGCTTCCTGGTTACTCAGTATATCCTTGAAAACTGTCTGCTTTAACTTACTAATATCAGACAATCACTGTAATGATCCTTCTTAATTTTTTCGAGCTTTCTTGTCTTTATTTTCTTCTGAGATTACTCATGTTTGTGGTTTTTTCTTGATTTTTTTTTTTTAAATCGTTTTTTCTACTGATTTTTTTTTTAAGTGAACATACTACTTGGTTGAAAGTTCTTAATTGTCTCTGCTCCACTCCACTGAGGCTATTTACTTTTATTTCCTAACTTTGAAATCTATCATTTCCTTTTACAACCCCTGTCCTATTGTATGTGAAGCCCTCTGCTTTCCAATGTGGTCTACATATTTACCTTGTTTTTTTCTTCTTTCATTAGTGACTACAGGTTTTTCTTTTTCCTCTAGTGTTTGATTTTGTATGTTTGGCATAGCTACCATCTTTTTATCTGTTAATTAAAGGTGTAACACCCATTTGGCTTTGTTTAGGACAGCCTACCTATTTCTTCCAGCTGTGATGCAACCATCTTGTGTCTCAGGGTCCTAAATGACACACACTAGTCTCACTACTATGAAGCAGAGTCTTCTATTCTTTTTTCACACAATAGGGACATTTCTAGGCCTTGGGGTCTTGCTGTGGCTAGCAAGCAAAACTGGGGTAATAGAGTCTGGCTTTGTTTCCGTAGTACCAGTACATAAACAGACTTGGTAGCTCCTAATGACTAATGTTACCACGTTTTCCTATTACTGTTACTATGATGGCTTCTTAGGATCAGGGTTTGGGAATTCCTGTGGGGCTTAATATCTCAGAAAGATCAAGAATATACTTAGGATGTTTGTTACTGAGTTGGGAATTCAGTTGTCAAGAAAGGAATGGCAGAAAATAGCATATCCGTAATAAAAGAAACAAAAACAAGTAAATGTTATCAACTATAATTCCTTAAAATCTGAAATGTAAATTTATAAATCCTTTTGCCACTTTGTACCGAATATCCTTGATTCTGAACTAAAATGAAGTCCTATATTTGACCTTGGACGATTTCTTGTCATGTTGTTCTAACCCTTTTTAATGAAATCCAACCTACCCATCTCTTCTATCTTACTACGTAACCTCTCCTTTTGGTATGGCCTATGTATATAGGCATTCATCTGGGGTTATTCCAAAGGTCAGAGAAATTGCAAAGGTGGTTTGTCACTTTTCTAATTTGCTAATCTCCCATGCATTGCACAAGATTCTAGCATCACCTAGGAACAGAGCCCAAGGGATGGGGCCAGGGCCTCAATTTGAGTCGTCTCATAATAGTTAAACTGCAGGTACAGCTAGGTCCATGCTCGGGACAAAGCCAACTATTTGCAATTTCAGTAGGAGTGGGAAAAGCACTACACCTGGCATGGGAACTTGGATAAAATGGTTAGGACTATAATTCCTTCCATAAAATAAAAAATTTTAGTATATATAAAATATAGTTTTAATATAAATATTTTAATATGTATTAAAATTACAATTTAAGCCCAGTGTTTCTCCCAGAATAAAGCCAAATTTAACTTACTGTGTGTTAATTTGTACAGGATGCTTGTTTTCTGATAATGTAACTTAATCATGAGGGAACAAAAAAGGCTAATGGCTTCTCTGCAAATGATCAAATTAAAGCTATGAAGTAGTATGTACATCACCTCCCCGCGATGCAGGTTTTTTAAATCTATTTTTGTTCAAATGATGAATTGAAAATTCATATTTGGTGAACTGTTTTAAAGTTAGAAATAATAGGTTTCTGATAATAAACATCAGAAATAGTTTTTCATAAGACACATTTAGAAGAACTCAGGACTATATGTTCATAATTGTTGAGGGAATGCCTTTCTGAAAGCTTTTAACGGATATAGTCCTTAGGAAATACAATTACACAGATCTAAAAAAATAGTGATTTTATAGAATTTTGGAATTGCCGTTTTATTTCAAGCTGGAAGAAAAGTAGTTAATGTAAGTGTTGGGGCATTAAACAAATGACAGCAGAGTTCCAGATGACCATCAAAGTGACATTTACAGTATTCCTAGTCTGACTTTACAATCCTTGAGTTTAAATCACTGTAAAGTTGCAGGCTGTGCAATGTGTTTCATACCTTTTAGTGGTTGAAAGGTAGGAGTGCAGTATGTGTGTGGTCTGAGTTTTTGTGGACGTGATCTGCATTTAATCTGGGGAAATTAATTCCCTAAGCTGCTGGCAGGCAGCATGTACTTGTTAATTATTCAGGTGGATGACAAATGCAGAGCAGAGGTTCTCGCAAAGACAAAGTTTGTATGATGCGTGTTTAGTAACTGATAGGCCTGACATTCAGTGGTGTCTTATTCAGTGCTAATCCTAATAAGCTGCCTGGTGAGATGAACGCCTTTCCTCCTATCCTCTGCAGAGAAAACAGAGATCTGAAAGAACTTCATTATGGCAATAAATCCTGTGCTTCATGGTCTTCTTGGTGAAAAGGTAACTTGTCCCGATGAGTAACAGCAGAAAGTCAGGATGCTGGTGTGATAACAAGTCCTAAAGCAAATAAAGCTTCCCATCAAGGCATGGCCATCTTCTGTGTTCTCTGGTGAAGGTGATTGCAGCTTAATTTTGTGCATGTAGTGTACATAGAGTGTAGACCTTCAAATTCAGTAGCATACCACTGACAGTACGATAGTTGGTTCAGAGTTTCAAGTGGTGGGGAGCCTCACCCCTGCCCCCTAATCTAAGGTGATTAGGTTTAGGAAGGCTTTCATATATTTCTATGCTGATAGGTTTTGTTAGTATGGAAAGATTGCCCGTGGGGATCATAGAGTTACCTTTCTAAAACTTTGAGACCTGGCTTTGTCTCTCAAGCTGCATTCTTTCTGTCACTGTTAAGTAAAATGTATACAGAATTGATTGGATCAGCCAGAAAGTACTGCTTGGCCAATTCTTAAACATTAGTTGTCATGACTATATTTAAATCGTCCACTCTAGTTTGCCTCTTCTTAAATCTTCAGGCTTGATTGATGCAATGCCAAATCATAATTTAGCTAAGCCAATTCAGTTATAAAAAACTGAAGCTAGTTAGTAGACACAAGAGAGAGACAACCTGTTTGGTGAGAACCATAAGCAGGTTGAGCACTGAACCATGAATCGATAGCTCAGTCTTGTCATTACTTAAAATTGTGAGCTTGTACATGTGACTTAGCTTCTCTGGGCCCAGTTTCCTTCTGTGGGAAATGATACAGTTGAACTCAATATGTCGTCTTCATTTCTATGGTATTTACTTTTTTTTGGCATTGTGAGTATATACCCATAATCTGACATTTTAGATAGGCAGTCTTTAGGAACAAGAGTTTTTGTTAGTTTCTGTATGTGTGTATGCCAGGCAGAATATTTAGGTTGACGTTCCATGAAGGTCACTCAAGACCATGAAAGCCTCCTCAGTGGCACCTCTAAGTTTTAGCCCTGCAACTTGTTCTTTTAGTGTTGGAGTGTTTGATTCACAACTGAGTAATATTTTAAATGTCATTTTGATAGTTATCTGGAACTCTCTTCTCACCTGTTTCATGTCTCAACGTAGATATTAACTACTTTTCTGCCACTTGATCTAAATTCTAAAAATGGTAATGCCTGAATGTAATAACGAACACATTAATCCAGAAATTAAAACACACCAGCACTCAGAAGACCTGTTCAGGGCCCTTTTAAGTTATTTACCTTTCCACTCCGGTGGTAATTTCATCTTCTAATGCCATAGATCAGTTAGTTTTTTTCTCTTTTTGAACTTCATATAAATGGAATCGTACAGTGTGTATTCTTCTGTGTTTGACTTGTTTTACTCAACATTATGTTGGTGAGATGAGTTGTATGCTTGTATCATCATAGTGTTTCATTCTTCTTGCTGTACAGGGTTTGGTTTTAAGAATGTACCACAGTTGGGGTCCTTGGTGGCTCAGTTGTTTGATTGTCCAACTTTGACTCAAGTCATAATCTCATGGTTTGTGAGTTCGAGTCCTGCGTTGGGCTCTGTGCTGACAGCTCAGAGCCTGGAGCCTGCTTCGGTTTCTGTGTCTCCCTCTCTCTCTGCCTCTCCCCTGCTCACGCTTTGTCTCTCAAACATGAATAAATGTTAAAAAAAAAATGTACCACAGTTTACTAACTTTACTATGGGTGAAGATTTCCACTCTTAGTAATAGTGTAGATGTTAACTTTGTTTGTGTCTTTGTCATGTATTCATTTCTGCTGGATGTACCTATATCTGGATGCATACTTGATTAGTTATAGGCTTTGTATATGTTTGTCTTTGGTAGATGCTGCTAGTTTTCCAAAGTGGCTATACCAAATTACACACCCATTAGCAATATACGTGAATTGCAGTGGCTCCTTACCTTTGCCAACACTTTTTATTGGTCATATGTATATTATATATGACATATATTTAATAACTATAATTTTTGAGAGAGAGCACACATGCTCGAGTGGGGGGAAGGGCAGAGGGGTGGAGGGAGGGAGGGAGAGAGAGAGAGAGAGAGAGAGAGAGAGAATATGAATATGAATCTCAAGCAGGTTCTATGCCCAACACGGAGCCTGATGTGGGGCTTGATCTTACGAAGTATTAAGATCATGAACTGAGCTGAAATCAGGAGTTCAACACAGAACTGACTGAGCCACCCAGGTGCCCCTCTGCCTTCCATTTTTAGCCATTCTGGTGGATGTGTGATTTTAATTGTGATTGAGTGATAAGTGAAGTTGAATACAGTTGTTGAGGTTTAGTGATCGTTTAGTATTCACTTTTGTGTTTTCAAGTGTTTTTGTCCGATTTTCTGTTGGGTTATCTGCCTCTTTGATTAATTTATAGGAGTTACTTATGTATTTCAGATAAAAATCTCCTTGCTACATAAAAATATCCCCTCTCCCTCTGAATCTTTTTATTCTTTTAATTTTGTCTATAAATAAAGAGAAATTCTTTAATATTTGAGGTTTACTTATTTTCTATGTAGAAACATTTATGACCTATTTAAGAGGTCTGCCTACTCTAGTGTCCTAAAAATGTTTACGTGTTTTTTCTTCAAATATGTAGATCTTCAGTGTATCTGGAATTACTGTTTGTGGATGGCATGAAGTTGAGGTGTATATGAGTATCTAAATAGTCTAGTACCCTTTATTTAGCTGGCATTAGCTTACTCCCACTTGCACAAGTACTCCATTAATTATAAATTAGGTTACCATATGTGTGGGCCCAATATCCATTTTAATTTCCGTATTTTACAGTCAATTTTCCCCACATTCAGTATGGGTTTATAGGGAGTCTATTTATAAATTGTGGCCATTTGACTGATCCGGAGATGATCATGGCAATGATAATGGTGAACTATCTAATGGACTACCGACTTTGAGGTAGTATCATACTGGACAGTTAGCCTAATTATTCATACTTAAAATAACCTTTTTGAAAGAAATGAGACGTGAGGCACCTGGGTGGCTCAGACGGTTAAACATCTGACTCCTGGTTTTGGCTCAGGTCATGATCTCACAGTTAGTGAGATCGAGCCCCCTGTCAAGCTCTGCACTGACGGTTCGAAGCCTGCTTGGGATATTCTGTCTCTCTGTCTCTCTCTTACTCTCAAAACAAATAAAAAAATAAAACATTCAAAAAGCAAGAAACGAGACTCAAAGTTACAGAGCTAGTAAATGCCAAATGTATATTCTACTCAAGTTCTAATTTCAAGCTATAATTTTTCCTGTATTGTACTAATTTAAGAGTACATTATCAGGGCCACCTGACTGGCTCAGTCAGTGGGAAATGCAATTTTTAAATTTTTGTTAAACTTTATTTTGAGAGTGAGAGAAAGAGAATCCCAAGCAGGCTCTGCACTGTCAGCAGGGAGCCTGATGTGGGACTTGAACTCAAAAACTAAAAGTTCATGACCTGAGCTGAAATCGAGTCAGACACTTAACCAACTGAGCCACCCAGGTGCCCCACTGGGGCATGAGACTTTTGATCTTGTGGCTATGACTGTGAGCCCCATGTTGAGTGTAGAGATAATGTACTTTTTTTTAAGATTTTATTTTTAAGGAAAGACTAGATTTATACAATCTAAGTTAAATGTCTCTAATTCTTAAAAAGCAAGAGAACAAAACCAGTGTAGGTAAATTATGAAAAGCCTGTAATAATTTGGTAGACACAGGTTAAAACTCTAAACTGAGGCTGATTGGGAAGTAGAATCAGTAAAGCCGAATACGTTTGCGTCAGTGTCCCCTTTCCTTCGAGAGTGATTGGACATGAACGCTGACGTTAACTGCAGCTTTGTTCATTCTTGAAATTGTCTGAGACCAAAACCAATGGGGTTTTGGTGTGCGCTGCACAATGGCACCCAGCTAAGGGGGTACTTAGAGGGAACTGAAATTCAGTCCACATTCCAGTAGCCAAGCCGTGCACTCCTGATGCTAAGAAGGAACCTTGGAAGGCCTTGTCTAATGTAAACAAAATCTTGGGGCGCCTGGGTGGCTCAGTGGTTAAGCGTCCAACTTCGGCTCAGGTCATGATCTCACGGTCCGTGAGTTTGAGCCCTGCGTCGGGCTCTGTGCTGACAGCTCAGAGCCTGCAGCCTGTTTCAGATTCTGTGTCTTCCTCTCTCTCTGACCCTCCCCCATTCATGCTCTGTCTCTCTCTGTCTCAAAAATAAACATTAAAAAAAAATTAAGAAAAAAAAATCTCAAGCAGGCAATATTGGCCCAAGTCAGCTCTCATCCTGAAGTTGTACCTGGGACAATGGAGGGTTCCCAAGGGAGGCGTCGGACAGTCCGCTCATCTCTGAGCCTGTAGCATGTGCTGCTGGCCTGTGAACAATGGCACCTCTCCTGCTTGGTTCCACTGTGACTGAGCTCAGCCTTGGCGGGTGCTGTAGTAGGAATAAGCATCATTGATGTGGTACTAAATTTGAGGACATAGACTTAAAAATCTGATCAAAGTTGTGGACAACTTAGTATTACCACCTTTGCATATTTTTACGTACCAGGGAAATTCAGCATGTATTTCCAGAACTCAAGGACTACTGTATCCATTCCATGGACTCTCTGAATCTTAGGTTCAGAACCCCGGCTTTATAATACTCTGCATTACATGTAATAAGGGAAAAATGGAGTTTTAATATAAAGAAGTAGAACTAGGAAACGGTTATACTTGGAGTTTAAACATGTTTTGTTCTATTTCATTTTTATTTTTTTAATTTATCAATTTTAATTTTTAAATTTAAGAGACAGCATGAGACAGAGAGGATGAGAATCTTAAGCAGCCTCCCTACTCCGCATGCAGCCCGACATGGGGCTCAATCCCATGACCCTGGGATCATGACCTGAACCTCAGAGCATGCTTTGTTTGTTTTAAAGAAACTTTGTTCAGTAAAGGAAAAATAATTAGGGGCTCTCTTTTTCTGTCACAATAAGTAAATAAGCCTAAAAAAAAGAAAAATCCTTAAGTGATAACTAAATAGTATTTATAATTAGCTCAGGAATTACACTTGAAGAGGACCATGTATAGTACAAGGATGCATAAAGTTACATAAGATGTTTAACCCAGGTAATATTTGGAGGTCTGTTATAGGTAAAAAGCAAAATAGGAAGAGCTGATATTATTAAATAATGTACTTCAACATACAGCTATCGAAGTATCTAACAATAACCAATTTCACAGTGTTTGAATATGGAAAATCACTAGCAGGACCATGCCTTTACTTGGCTTATACTCTTACATGCTTGTCTTTGTAACTACTGGGCTCCAAACTGGAGGGAGGATGGTGAGTAGAAGGGAAATACTCCACTAAGGAAATGGTGGGGTTTCTAAAACCTGAGTTTCCCCCTGTTTTTTTAATAGAAAAATAATGAACAAGTTTTGGTTTATGAGTAACTTATTCTATTGAGGACCTCTAGATATTGACACAAGTTTATGTAGCCCCCCAAATTACAGAACTGGCCTAACTCACTTTTTTGCCTCTGTGAAATGTCTGGGGTGGTCAGTGCTCTTAATGATTGTTTGTTCTGGGTTCAGAAAGGAATAATCTTATTTACAAATGATCACCCATTTCCTTGCTAATGAGACATTTTAAACATTGTGAACTGAGAGTAATACTGGGAAAGTAGGTATTCCTATGGTGAACAATCACCTTCGCTTTAAACCACCAATGTTATCTCTTCTGGAATTTAAGGTACAAAGTTGGAGTAGAGAGGCTTTTTGCTGATCCATTAATTAATTGAGCCATTCTTAGAAATTTTAGTCATGACTATTTTAAGACTTACTTTTACCTAGCAAAGAAGCAGCATTCTGAGCTATGTAAATAATTGACATCTACAGAGCCCATCATTTCTTAAGGTACGTGATACATACTGGCATCTATTGCTTTATTCGTAATAGAAAATGTACTTTGACATTGTAGCTACATTTATATTGCAAGGGGGTAACATGAAACTTTTGGTTAGCTATTACCTATTTTCTCATTCAATAGTAATTTAAAAAGATAATTCTAATTTGAGAATCTAATTTAGAGAAAAATTCATATTTGTCAAGTTAGCTGGAAGACAGCCCGAATTAGTAAAAGTTCTGGAACATGCATTACTCCTAATGCATGTCTATATCCCGTGATCTAAATTTTTACAGGATAAGCAATTAGCTTCAGTTTTAATAAAAGTGGGAATTTATTTTTAATTTTTCTAGAAAACCAGCCTCAAATTCTAGTCTCTGCAGTTTGTGCTATTATGTTTCAAGTCGTTGAGTTTCTGCTGTTGATTATAAATGGGTGCCTCCAACGTGTGGGAATATATCGTTCTCTATGAAGGTAAATGTTGAGCTTGATATGTTTTATCATATTATTACATAATGCGAGGCTGAACTTAAAACAGCCCTGAATTCTCAATTATTCTGATTTACTGGATTCTTTATTACATTTGAAGGGTCATCAGTAAGGTAATAAATTGTAATGCAGTGTTCCTAGTTAGAAGAGTATTGAGGATCATGTGACTAGTTCTTTATAAAACAGCTAGACTCCACAACAACTTCACCAAACATATAGGTGCACACACACCTGTAATCAAGCACATGCACAAACATACATAGACAAGTGCACATGGTGATATCTAATACATGAACATTTCTAAATGTGTGCCAATTGAAGCCTTGTTTAGTTTCTTTTCTATTTTAAAAATGGCCTCTAATAGAAGTAGCTGTTAACTTGTTACTGGGCCTGTTGGTTAGCAGGGTTCATTAAACAGGAAAAGCTATGGGAGTGCCTGTGCTCAGTTGGTTAAGCGTCTGACTTTGGCTTAGGTTATGATCTCGCGGTTCGTGAGTTCGAGCCCTGCGACGGGCTCTGTGCCGATGGCTAAGAGCCTGGAAGCTGGTTCAGATTCTGTGTCTCCCTCTCTCTCTCTGCCCCCCCACCCCCCCCTCTCAAAAATAAGCATTAAAATTGTTTTAAAAAAGGAAAAGCTGTAAATACTTAGGACTGAAATATATGTAATTTAGAGGAAGAGAGCATGGATGTATTTTAAACAAGTATATTCAGGGAGTATCATATGAACAACAATAACTTAAAATAGTAAAACCTGAATAAAAAGTGCCACACAGTGGTTTGTTGAGAGTACAAATAGCAATTGAAGAAGTATTTTTAAAGGTTTTAAAAATTGGGTTTTTAAACCTGTGTGTACTGTTAGAAATTCCCAAAGTAGTTGCTTCATCATAGGAAGGGGGTGGACTGATCAGGTATAGGAAGCATGTTGGTGGTTGAGCCTGCTGACCCTCTAGTGAAAGAAATACCTAGAATCAGTCTCAGAGTAACATTTTGGAATTTGGGCCAGTAACATCTACTTCTGTAGTTTAGATTATTATGCTTCATGTGACCAAATTTCTGTCCCTGTCCCCTTTATGTCTCCTGAGTGTCAGACCTAATCATCCAACATTCTGTTGCTCACAAATATCCAATAGTTCCAAATGACTTGGACTCCTAAACTGAACTCTGTAGCTCCCGCTAAAACCCGTTCCTCTTCCCTGTTCTCTCTTAAAACATACGGCGTCACTATTAACCCAATTCACAAGCCATCAACTGAGGCATTATTGTTGGTGCTTCCATTTCCATTCTCTGCCCCATGTTCAATCAGGTACCTCCTAACGCTTTTCGGATCTGGACAGCTCTCCATTCCCTTTCTCATAACCCATCACAGCCACCATCGTCTCTTGCCTGAATCAGTCTCTTAATTGTTCCCCTTCCTCCAGTTCTGCCCAGCCCTATTCAAATCCATTTTCCATACAGTCATCTGCTGTTAGGACTTTACTGTGGAAAGGTTTATGAGGTTGTTTCCCACTTTGACAACAAACAAAAACTAGCTAGGGGTAGAACACACTGCATGAGTGAGGGTGGTGTTGGGAGCGGAGAATGAGGGAGAAAGAGAGGATCAGGAAAACCCACCTTGCCACACAGAACCTAGTGGTTGAGTGTTGTGACTCATTAGAACAACTGGGTTCAGATCATGGATCTGTTAAGCTTGTGGCTGTGAACACCTTGCTTAACCTTTGGGGAAACTTCTTCATTTGTAAGATGGAGATAAAGTAGAAACTAACTTATAGAGCTGCTTAGAGGACTAAGTGAATAATTATGTAAAATATCTGGCATACCCAAAAAGTCCCCTATAAATGTTAGCTATTCTCAGGGCACCTGAGTGGTTCATTTGGGCATCCAACTTCGGCTCTGGTCATGATCTCACTGTTGGTTGAGTTCAAGCTCCGCATCAGGCTGTGCTGACAGCTCAGAGCCTAGAGCCTGCTTCAGATTCTGTGTCTCGTTCTGTCTCTGCCCCTCCCCCACTCATGCTCTGTCTCTCAAAAATAAATGAATGTAAAAAAAATAAAAAAAATATTTAAATGTTAGCTACTCCTACTATTTTTATTGGATACTGTATAGGAGAGAGTTAAGGCAACACCGCAAGACCCCAGACTAGCCAAACCGGAAGGATGCAACATACAATAAAGCCCCTGCTGCCAGCACAGTGAAGAGGGGGAATGTGGGAAGGGGGGAAGGAGGCCCAGGCCTATGGAAGTGGCTGGCTCCTGAGGTTGTACCCTTAAGAGCATTTCCCAGATGAGGTCTGATTCAAATGAAAAGAAGGAAAACTTAGTTAAAGGGGTGGTTCTGGTTCTTCTTCCTGCTCCCAATCTGATGTATTAAGGTAATTGCTTAATTTTCCCATTTTTGTGTATGCATGCCGACAGCTATTTTTGCATGTCACGTTGTTATGTTTCAGTGTAGCAGTCTGCAGGGCTTGTGTCTACTAAATTTAGTTACCTGAAAATGGACATATTTTTGTCCTAAACAATAGGATGGTTTAAATTTCAGCTGAATGGGGCGCCTGGGTGGCTCAGTTGATTGAGCATCCAATTCTTTTTTTTTTTTTTTTTTTTTTTAATTTTTTTAGTGTTTCTTTTGGGGGGGGAGGGGCAGAGAGAGAGACAGAGAGAGAGAGAGAGAGAGGGACACACAGAATCTGAAGCAGATTCCAGGCTCTGAGCTGTCAGCACAGAGCCTGACTTGGGGCTAGAACTCAAAAGCCGTGAGATCATGACTTCAGCTGAAATCAGACGCTTAACCGACCAAGCCACCCAGGTGCCCCGAGCATTGGACTCTTGATTTCAGCTCACGTCATGATTACAGGGTTTTAGGATTGAGCCCATGTTGCGCTCTATACTGACAGCATGGAGATTGCTTGGGATTCTCTGTCTTCCTTTCCCTCTGCCCCTGTTTCCTGCTCACAGGTGTTTTCTCTCTCTCTCTCTCTCTCTCTCTGTCTCTGTCTCTGTCTCTGTCTCTATCTCTCAAAATATTTAAAAAAATTAAAAAAGAAATTTTAGCTAGAAGAACATCCCCAATGTGTGGTGAAAAACATGTTCCGTGTATGAAAATTTGGTTAAAATTCTGGAGATATGATATGGCTTCTGTATGCCCTGATTCAGTGAGTGGTCCTGAAAATCAGGCTCTAGTGATACACGGTACCCTCTTCCACCTGTACCTCTGGCCTGGTTCATCTCAGGGTACTCTGTTGGCCCCAGAAAAGGAGCTTGTTTCCCCATGCATGTTTGCTAATGCTCTTTCTGTCTGGGGACTTGGCCATAGGTCAGTAGAGTTCTTGATGCTAGTACTTTCCCAGGAGTGTTTGCGGTCACAGAGCCTACTCGTGGATCTTTTCTTGGCTACACCAGGATTGGTCATGACATGACCTGACAGCTTTGCCCTTGTGCTCTGCATAGTTACTATCAACCTTGAACACAGTGCTGTTCTATATGGTATTCCAGGGCCTGGTTTACCTCGGTATTACTACAGAGTTGAATTTGTCCTATATGTTTATGCTTGGACAACTTTCATGTCCTTGGGGTTAAAAGGTGCTAAATACCATTTCTAGTATGATCAGTTGTAGAGAAATAGCATCCTTGAAGATACTGCCAAAGAGCAGTTGGCAAGATTTATTTGCACTGTGAAATTTTAATTGCCTTAGCTTTCGACTTTAAAGTTTTATTTTGAGGTCAGCCCTGCTCCGTCATGGAAGAGCAGAGACTTGGCTGTGTTGAGAGTGATTGGACGGGAACAGAGTTGCAGTAGCATCATCTAGAGATAAGTTCCAACACATGTGGGCAGAAACGAAGGATGTTTTTTTTCCCAGAAACTATTTTGTGTTTGCTGGGGAGAGGGGAATAATGATGGTCCTATTTAGACTTTTTTGAGAAAGACTATGTCTTCGGAGCTCCGTGAGGGAGAAGTTTCGGGGGGGCAGTATTGGGCAGAAAGCTTCTATGTGGCAAAAGGAAGAGAGTGGGGACATTGTGTGAAGAAAAGGAAAACTCTCCAAAATTTAAATAAACTGTTGATGAGAAGAGCTCACATTTACCCCTAAAACCTTATGGAATCTGCCTTGAAGAAACACAAAATGAAAAAAGCAAAAGTGTAGAACAGTATAAAAAATCGATACGGCTCTCCAGCTACATTGCAGACTCACTGTAATGTTGAACATTGCATCTCCGTGTACGGTGAGTTCATTTCTGTAAATATCAGAAGGACCTTGTTCTAACACTTTCACTTATAACAAGGTCCTTGAGAACCCCATAGAGTAGAGCATTACAGTATAGCTTTAGTATCATTCTAAAAATTTATTGATGTGTCCAAGTGATTTTTTTTTTTTTAAGTCTTGAGCTTGTTTTCCTCCCTTACTTGTTCTCCTTCAGAGGATGATTCCTTTTTAGTTCACATGGGTAAAAGTCCGTAAGTTGCTGCATTTGTGATTAATTCTATTTGAAATTCCTTTTCACCCACACTGTTGTGAGTTATAGAAATTTTATGTGCAGTGAACTTGTTAAAAAGAAGCCGGATATTTTCTGTGGCTCTTTTATTTTTAAAAGCTGCAGAGCATTTTAGGGCAAACATCTTACCTTTTGAGAAAACATGAAATAAAAATACGTTAGACAGAAGCCAGCGTGGAATGTTAGTTGTCTGTGTGCATCTACTGAGATTGTGTTGAATGCCAGTTGGACAGACTCAAGAACATTTAGATGTTGTTTCTGAGAGGAAGCAGTGCATGGCCATAAGCCACATTAAGTTCATTAGGTGCAATTGCTACATGACACAGTTAATATGGTGACAGAAATAAACTCTTCAGTGACTCAATTCTAGTGGCACCAATTTTAACCAATTTATCAGACAATTGAGTATGTTTTGCAGTTGGGATGGATCTTAAAAAATATGGTGCCCATTTTCTTGTTTGGTTTATTTGACTTTGTAGACACAGCTCAGTTTATGAAGATGCAGATATGTATTCACTAAGCATGTAAGCATTGATAATGAGGGTTGGTCTGTTAACTGGTGCTTGAGGGAGGTTTTACTAATCAAACTAGAATGCATCTAGAAGGTGTTTATGGGAAAGCATCCAATGTATCTTGCAGAAGTGTGTGTGTGTGTGTGTGTGTGTGTGTGTGTGTGTGTGTATGCATTTCAGTAATCTATTTTTGTAAGAAATAGAAAGGTTAAAAATCACCAGTTATATTGGGACGCCTGGGTGGCTCAGTCGTTGGAGCGACCGGCTCTGGCTCAGGTCATGATCTCACGGTTTGTGGGTTTGAGCTCTGTGTTGGGCTCTGTGCTGACAGCTCAGAGCCTGGAGCCTGCTTCGGATTCTGTGTCTCCCTCTCTTTTTTGTTCATCCCCCACTGGTGCTCTGTCTCTATTTCTCAAAACTACACATTAAAAAAAATCACTAATTATAACATATAAAACAGATTATAGTCATGTTTTTAAATGATCAAATGAAAATCTATAATTATATTTGCAAATAATCATATCACCTATATAACTGACAATACAGTCTTTCTACACTATCTCAGGGCGTGTTAAATTTCATTTATAAAAAAATGCATAAATTAGGACTCTTAATCCATTTTAATGCTGAGAAAACTGAATGAGAGCAGTGTAGTAGGAAATAAAGCAAAGAACTACCACAGTAGTGATGGTTCACATAATCTGACCTTTCTGTTGTCCACATCGATGCCTTGAATAGCAACGTGTTCAGTTCTGAACTCCCTTCCATGTTCTAAACTGTGTATCTGGCTACAGATTACGATCTGGCTTTAACACTTTGAGCTCAATTACATAGATTGTTAAAACACAGCAAAAACTACTCTTAGTTAGAATG
Organism: Panthera onca; assembly: GCF_046562875.1. NCBI lineage: Eukaryota > Metazoa > Chordata > Mammalia > Carnivora > Felidae > Panthera > Panthera onca. The sequence continues at coordinate 82,477,953 of NC_138344.1, forward strand.
ACTTAGGCAACAGTAGATACTATGCAGATAAATTGCAGGATCAAGCTTAGTGTTAATTAGTCCCAAGTCTGTTCCAGTTGTAACAATTGGTGCTATGTTAATAATGCATGCATGGGTGTTGAACACATAAAATTTATGGAGAATTTTGATTAAAAAATATGCTCCTGGAAAAACAAAATCAAATCTTAAAGTCTAGCAAGGACATGGGTCAGACTGATGAGTCTTTGCTAGTCTAACTGACTATTGTCTTTCAAGATTATGCCTATTAAAGAATAGATTAGATGGGGAGAAATGTCCTTTGCTGCTTCTTGGAAGCTTGATATCAGGGATATATCAACTGTATTGCCTGTGATACTGGAATAGTTACACAAAATAAAGTCAGTCAAAGTTGGATACCAGCTTGCTTTAAGCACAGTACATTCTGGAGCTAGGAAGTCTAGAATGAGTGGTCTCTTCATATCTTTGCTGTGATCAAAGTTCGAAATTTTTTTGAAGACATTTCTTTATACTGATATGCAAACACAATTATCCAAAATAGAATTTCCCTTCCCCTTTGTAAAATTTTGGAAATGATTATGTAAGAAAATAAAAGGCAGTCTTAGTATCTAAAGCACTAAGCATCATTTTCAAGGGACTACGTTTATCCCTAAGTCTCTAGTTCGGGGAATGATTACTAAGGTCGTCACAAGGATAATAGCACCAGTTGAAAAGAAGTCTGTTGATACTTAAAGTGCTGCCCAATGGCGCTTGTCAGCTCACATCCAAGTGGGCTCACACCCAGTGTGGGTTCATCCCATGTGTGGGAGCCAGGATGATCCTAACTGGGCTAAAGTGACATTTTCAGGATTGTTATGTATCACAAGTTGTGTTGATGAAAATAAATAGATAAATAAAAAGGGGAAACAAATAGCAAATCATTAGATTCAGTGGTTGAACCTTTTGGAAGATGAGGAATATGACTGCGTCTCAGACTGCCACAAGGTAACTCCTCTAAAATGAGAAAAGCTGTTACTTTAAGCACAAGGTAATGATAATATTTTATTAGAAGTGATGACAGAGATGAATATGAAATTTGTTTTTACTGTGCATGCTAACCAATATGAACATCTAGTCATGAACACAATTAACAAACCATAAAGGTGACAACTTTTTAGAGATGGGTGTTGTGGCATTTTCCTGACTAGAATCCCTTAGATTATATTCCCAGGCACTTGAATTTATTTTTATTATTTTTGACTTAAGAGAGAGAGAGAAAGTGAGTGTGTGAGTGGAGCAGAGGGGCAGAGGGAGAGAGAGAGAATCTGAAGCAAGCTATAAGCTCAGTGAGGAGCCTGACACAAGGCTCGATCCTATGACCCTGGGATCATGACCTGAGCTCAAATGAAGAGTCAGACTCTCAACCGACTGAGTCACCCAGGTGCCCCTCCAGGCACTGGAATTTAAGGAAAAGTTCTTCCAACAGTTTTCTCAGGAGTGTGAAGTGCTGAATTACTCATTTTCTGTATTTTACTCATATTGGCTAAAGGATTTTCAACAAACCTTTGTGTGCATATATGTGTGGAAAACATGGACAAATTATTTTTCAATGCCCTAAAACCTTTGACTTGAGAGTAAACGTACTGCCTCCAGATTTTACAAACATGGGGTCTTTGGTGCCTTCCACACATTAAAAAGGAGGGATTCATGGGTGAGAAAAAATCGTGATCGATAATTTTTAGATTGTTCTATTTCCAGAAAATAATTACAGAAGGCAGATATTAACCACCTGCTTACCTCAAGACTGATATACAGGAAGTCTAAATGACTTGCGTCAGTTCACACAATAAAATAATACAAAACCAAGAATACCATACAACTTCCTAATACTTCATTTCTGGGCGCTACTGAACCAGATAGACTTTCTCCCTTAATACGAAGAAGAAAATGAATCTCTTAAAATGATCTATCTGAAAATAAATGTGTGTGGGTGTGTCCATATGTGTGCACATTGGTTTTTTCTATCTTCAGGAGTGGGTTGAGGGCCCTTTGGCTATCACTGGAGTTTGAGTGGCATTGGCCATTGTATAGTCGGTTTCTCTGGTGCCTCTGGGCAGGGTGAAGGCTGCTGGTGGGTGTTCGCTATTTACCAAGAGGGAGCTGGGGAGTTAAGTAGGCCTCCTTCTGAACTAGAGTCTTGACCACGGGATCCCTCCAGTTACTTTCTCGCTGTCACCAGGCTGAACAATCCAATGACCAAGTTAGATACACAACTATAGCTTGATGCAGTATGAACAAATGTATTTTCTATCAAGTGGTTGAGGGTTAAAAAGAGGTGTTTACAGGATAGCAAACTGGCTTCCCATGTTATTTCCCAGTTTTCTTATATCAACACTTCTTGAGATTGAACCTTTTTCTTCGGGTATGTGGTACTGGTACTGTGTGAAGTACCAAGTGTCAGGAGCAGTGGCAATCACACAGCTGAATGCACATCTATGTGAATACTTCGTTCTTAGGGGCACCTAAATGTCTTGGTCGGTAGAGTGTGTGATTCTTTTGATGTTGAGTTTGAGCCCCACATTGGGGGGGTAGAGTTTATGTAAAAAAATAACATGTTTTTAATGGTTAGAATAAATTCAAAATTTAGTTGCTTTGTATATTCCCGTCTTCCGGATTTCAGTGCGGTGAAAGATGCCTGTCCGCCTTCCAGAGCTAAAGGGCGGAGACGAACCGTCTCCTCCATCACTGATGGCTAATTGGACAACTGGCTGTTTATTGCTGGAAATCACTTAAGACTATTGTGTATCATGTGCAAAACAAAACAACAAAACAAAAGTAGTCTTAAGAAATCCAGGCCTGCTAATGGTTATAGCCACCTGTTGATTGTGCTGAGGTGTTTTAAAAAGAAAAGAAACCTTTTGGGCAGGCATCATAACTGCATCGTGTTCAAACAAATGATTGAGTTATACAGTATAGCCTGTGAGTTTTCTCTTAAGAAGAAAATACATTTAAGAATCTGCTGTGACAAATCAATATCAAAATGTGTGCAAAATTACAAGAACAAATAGAATGTTGTTTTTGACTGGTTTGTTTATATTGAAACTATATTATTTTATGTGAAGTATGTGTAATAGAGCATTAGATTTGAAAACTCTGTGTTGAATATCATTTCTGACAGCCTTTTTTAGGGTCACTAAAATTCCAATAATTCAGTCTTGAATTGAAGTCGATTCCAGAGAAAAATTTAATATAGTCTGCTTGCCTGCCAGCTTCAACATAGTTTCAGAGCATTGAAATGGTTTGACACATTGAAATATAAAGTGCATTTGTCATATCTATTGGTGGAGTATTTTATGTGATCGCATCTAACAAAGATCAAGTTAGAGTAAAACTTATACTGTTTTTTTTTATGTGTTTGTGAAGAGGATTTTGTTTTATCTTGTTTTCTTTACAGTCTTGATTTGATTTATTACAAAGTCCAATAAACTATTCCTGGTAATAATAAAGAAACACATTGCCTGAACCAATTTTGAAATGCAGTGGAACATCTCTATATTACCACAATCATTTGCTATTTCAAAGACCCATATGAATTGAGGATTGTGTCACAGAAGAGGTACTTGCTAAATGAGCATGAGGTTAGAATGGAGTTTCAATTTCCAACTCTAGCAAATAGAAATTGTGTCATTAGAAGAAAGTTTATACATGTTTGAACCTCAGCTTCCTCATCTATAAAATGGGGGTGATAACTACTAAGCATATAGGCTTTTTGTTGATTTTGTTTGGGTAAAGATTTAAGGTGTTAGGTATATAACCCTAACTTACTGCCTTTCCTCAAACAGTTATGCTCCAAAAAGTTTTATTACATTCTTAAGGCTTCTAGGAATTGCATTTATAGACTGATATCTGTAGATCCAAGTATTAGCATACCAGGAAATACTATAATGAGACTCCAGTGTTTTTCTTTATTTAAACAAAATAGTGCTTTAGATATTACAAAAATCATTTAATTTTCCCAGTGTATATTCAAGCCTGCATGAACTATTAGGGGCTGCTTGTGGCGAGAGTATAAAGTCTGTTTCACATATTCCATTGGGCAGAGATTAAACTGCTGGGCCTTAGCATATTGTACAGCAATGCCATTTATGGGAGCATACGGATCTCTTTTACATTTATAGTCATGTACTCATAACCTTTTATGTATAAATGCATCTATACATTCAGATGTCGATTTTAATAGTTAGAAAACAAGTAGACTAACCTAAGTACAACTTGGACACCAGTTCTTTAAGACTCTATGTCCTGGCTAATAGCTTCCAGCAGTAGTGTTTTGCTGATTAGGTTACAATATATTATGTTGACTGAGGACTTCTGTTTCGCAGAAGTCATTTCAAGACCCTAATCTTAATACCCAATTTATTTAAGAAGTATAAGACAAATTTTACATATATATTTACATTTATATATGTATATATAAATTTTATATGTATACAAATTATATATATGTGTGCAGTATAGACACTTAAATATGCATGTGTAATCTTGCTTAATGTATCATAATTTGAGTGCTTGAAAATGTTAAACATTTAAATATTTAGCCTACAGATTTTTATGTAGGACTGATGTTTTATGATCTGCCTATATAAAATGATTTAATTGGGTTATAAATTTAACATTCAACCAAGACTAACATTCGCCTCAAAGTGTGTTCTACTGACCTCAAGTTCTACAATGCTAATAAGAATTATTTAAAAGAAGGTTTCCAGGTTGAAATAAGTGTGGAAAATAGTGAAAGCATTTTTACAGTAAAATTTCTTAAAAAATTTAATTTATTCATTTCTAAATTACATAATAATAGACCATGGGAAGGTTGTGTGTGATAGACTGTTTGCCTAACCTTGTTCGACACAAAAGCCTTTGCAATTTTTTAAAGTATTATACAACATTAATCAATAGAACACACTTTGGAAACTCTAAGATTAAATGGAATGTACTACATACTTTCCTGTATCAGTAGATCCATTCTGGAGATCATAACAACCCCAGCTACTTGAACAGAGAAAAAATAATATAAGAAAGTTAGTGACTAAGTGTAAAGTTCTTAACTAGCGTAAAATGAGAATGTGACTTATCATGTAGGTAACAATTTTGGGAAGCAAGTACTACAGTCAGGACTGGGTGGCAGGGAGAGACAAGAGAGGCAGATGGAATTAATAAGCTTTAGAAGCTTGGAGGAGAGACCCCATTCAGCTGAGATAAGTCTTCTGAATAGGGGACGACGACCAGCTTGTGCTCCTGTCTCTGAGGAGGCAGGCGATGAGACGGAATCAGCAAGTGTTAGGAAAATAACAAACTGTTCAGCTGTTGCCATTGGAAGGAACTGTTACTATTGGGGTGAAGAAACACTGCTGGGGTGAATAGAACCAGCCAGGAAATGCAGAGAGAGAAGGTCTGGGCTTCCTCTTTCAATCCTGCTGTCTCCCTTCCCTGCCCCCCCGGCATTGCCTACATGGAGCATCTGGCCAAGCAGAAATGGGGTTTGCCGGCCCCAGCAGCACAGGGCAGAGCATAGAAGGATGGTTTCAAAGCTGATAATAATAGCTAATTGGCACAGTTGCTTTATTAAGAATCCTGGCTCTTAAAAAGAAATGTTAGAATTATTTCAAAATGGTCCCATTGTCATCTTAGATTGAATTTGCTATAGTAATTCACAAAGCAAACCAACTCACTTTATAATTTATATCCCCAGGAGCAATATTCCATTATTACATTAATACTCTATTATTAATGTTCAGGTTTCCCAACACAGAAGGGTTAGTTTGAACTTACTTTGAATCATTTAAAAAAATACACTATTGAAGGCCTGCACAGTTCCTAGCTTTTTAATGCTATTCAGCACATTTCTTCTGCTTCCTGGGATTCATATGCAGAGAGACATTTGAAATCAAATACACATGGATTAAAGCAGCATGATGCTGTGCTACTGAGAATCTGTGAGACACTAACAGAGTGGTAAGGTTACTGCCTTACAGAAGAATTGGGGATTTGGCAAATTTTGTGGTTTAGTCAAAGGGTGCATCTTATAAGTCATCAGTAATGACTGAAAAATGCAATCATACAAATGCAATCAACAAATGAGAACTTCCTTCTCTATCTGAGCCCTTACATTTACTTAGGCTATAGCAATAAGGATTTTAGCAGGCACATTTTGGGCTTACTTTATCTGTGGTGTTTGTTGAATTATACGTATTGAAAAAATCCAGTTTGACATTTACAACAGCCCAAGAGAAAGCCAAGCAGGATTACAAGTCAAGAAATTAAGGAAGGAACTTCTGTGAAAGAGGTCTCATTAATAGAATATGCAACATCTAGAGACCATGTGTGTTAGCCTAGGTTATAATGCTAGGAGATGCAAAAATTGGTAGTACAATGAGAAAAGATCTGGGCAAACAGGCTATGGAAAAGTTGACTTTAGAATATGGGAAGAGTGGGGTGCCTGGGTGGCTCTGTTGGCTGAGCGTGCAACTTCTGCTCAGGTCATGATCTCATGGTTCATGAGTTCAAGCCCCGTGTTGGGCTCTGTGCTGACAGCTCAGAGCCTGGAGCCTGCTTCCAATTCTGTGTCTCCCTCTCTCTCTCTCTGCCCTTCCCTCACTCATGCTCTGTCTCTCTCTCAAAAATAAATTTAAAAAAACATTAAAAAAATTTAAAAAAGATAGGAAGAGAAGGAGCTCATGATCATGACAAACTAATCAGGGCTAGAAAAGATTAAGATTGCTATCACAGGGAAGACATGAGACAGAATTTTGAGGAGAAACACTAGTGACATTGCTACATTATTGAATATTTACCATGGACCAGTATTATTTCAGAGTGCTTTGGGTATATTAAAATAATATTGTAAAGGGATTGATCAGAGGAAGGCCCTGAAGACAGTGGACTGAGAGAAACCTGTTGGTTTTGATCTTTGGGGGGTTACTTCTTATCTTTGGAGGCAAAACCCCCCCCCACATTTGAACACAGTGAAGGTATCAGAAACCAGGTTTCAAATGTTTCAGGAAAAAAAGGATTGGCAAGGATTTCAGTGCAGGGAGTTCAGATTACTCTTCCCAAAGCTTTGTCAGTAGAGCAAGAAAGATCAAGTGTGCAGTCCTGTCTACTTTTGTTGAGTGCCTATGACTATAAGTGTGTTTAAAAATTCACCCGGTGAACACGTAATGCTGATGCCGTTAGACCTCTCTTCTGAGTCTGAGATTGTGGTGGACCAACAGCGTCTTTGAGAGGAGAAAGCAGTGTGATGATAAAAGGCACCGCGTGTGCCCTATATGGTGTACTGTCTGGACTAAGGTAGAGAGATCAAGTGAAGGAAGTGCCGAAGAAATGCATACTATTTAAAAACCAGACCTCTGGGGGCGCCTGGGTGGCGCAGTCGGTTAAGCGTCCGACTTCAGCCAGGTTACGATCTCACGGTCCGTGAGTTCGAGCCCCGCGTCAGGCTCTGGGCTGATGGCTCAGAGCCTGGAGCCTGTTTCCGATTCTGTGTCTCCCTCTCTCTCTGTCCCTCCCCCGTTCATGCTCTGTCTCTCTCTGTCCCACAAATAAATAAAACGTTGAAAAAAAAAAAATAAATAAAAATAAAAACCAGACCTCTGGGGGCGCCTGGGTGGCTCGGTCGGTTGAGGGTCCGACTTCGGCTCAGGTCATGATCTCACGGTCCGTGAGTTCGAGCCCCGCGTCGGGCTCTGTGCTGACAGCTCAGAGCCTGGAGCCAGTTTCTGATTCTGTGTCTCCCTCTCTCTCTGCCCCTCCCCTGTTCATGCTCTGTCTCTCTCTGTCTCAAAAATAAATAAACGTTAAAAAAAAATTAAAAAAAAAAATAAAAAAAAAATAAAAACCAGACCTCTGAAAATAAACAACCAAAAAGCTGCTTTCGGAATTTTCTAGGAGGCAGTCATCACTGTATCCTGATTCTATTAAATGCCGTCTACCATGATTTGTCTTGGGAGAAACTTGGACTAGTTTGTCTGAAGTTTCTCTGAGTAGTGGCTTGTAATTAAGACAGAGAAAATGTTAAAAAGGTGACCTGTGTGTGTTTGATGATTTAGTCTAATTTACTGTAACGGAGGAATCTCCCTGCTGGCTCTTCGGTTTACAAGTTGGTTTCATAGATTTGAAAATGTCTCTTCTGGTAAAAGATGTCTACGTTTTAGTAGACTCCAAGGTCTGTCTCAAATATTTTAATGGTCATGTTTCAGTACCTGTTGTTCAGAATATACAGATGGGAAACGTATCCACATTGCTATTTCCCTTAAAAACAAAGTCAGTTTTAAAATCCTTGGTAAAGCCACTAGGTTTCTTTTAAGTGGGTTTTTTTTTTTTTTTAATTTTTTTTTTTTCAACGTTTTTTATTTATTTTTGGGACAGAGAGAGACAGAGCATGAACGGGGGAGGGGCAGAGAGAGAGGGAGACACAGAATCGGAAACAGGCTCCAGGCTCCGAGCCATCAGCCCAGAGCCTGACGCGGGGCTCGAACTCACGGACCGCGAGATCGTGACCTGGCTGAAGTCGGACGCTTAACCGACTGCGCCACCCAGGCGCCCCTTAAGTGGGTTTTTTTTAAGGAGCTCACTCAAAACACCACTCTGTTCAGTAAGAGTAGTTTTCCAGTTGACTCACAAAGACATTATAGCTCAGTGCTTTGCTGCGTTATCTCCATACATACTTAGCTGATAATGTGGAAGTTAAACAGTATGTATGCCACTTTGGTTTTTATGAAGTAACTTTTGATTCAGTTTACAACAAGAGCTAACCCTTGTTAGAAATACTGTGTAGTAATTTGCATAATTTCTCAAGAACTTCCCGAGATGAGCATGTGTTGTAGTTCAAATAGGAATCAAATGTAAATAACTTCTGAAATAAATAAGTAAACATAAACATACGCACATACACACATATATATAGATATTATATATGTATGAAAATATGTATGCATGTGTAACCTCTCCCCAATTTATGTAGTTGATGGGCTGTTTATGAATGTCTTGGTTTAAAATAGCTTGGAATAAATTACTAAGGTAAACGTTATATTAGGGTCATGGTAACTGATTTAACAACTAAACTTTTAAGAACACCATTGTTGGTTATTTTAGAACTTTCCAGCATGCCTGTAATGGGTGGATAGGAAGTTCCTGTTTCTCTCAGTCATTTCAGAGACCCATATGACAAAAAATACTATGCCAGGCTTCCAGAATCACTCCGGGTGTTGTTACCCAGTTGCCTAGGAGCAGGGGAGAGCGAGTCACATTGCCCAGGGAAGCTTGTGATGGTCCAGGCCTAGAGTAGCACACAGTCGCTTCTGCTCATATTCTATTGGCTGGGACCAAGTCACGTGGCCACATTCAATTGCAAGGGCATGTGGAACATACAGTCCAATATTTCCAGAAGAAAAGAAAGGGGTATTTTGGTGTACTATCTGTTGCCAAAATATTCAATCAATACTGATCTTTAGAAAGTGTTAATGGGTCACTGCTTTGTAATATACAACCACATATCATGTTCTTTATAAGTATACACATTCCTAAGTTTTGTAACAAATGTATAACGATTACCTGAGTGTTAAAGCATTTTTATGGTGATGGGGAGACAAAGGGCTTCCAGAGGGGATTTTGACTGATTTCAAAGGGTAACAGTCAAAAACGTACTTGAGGGCTATTTCTGTACACCTGGACATACCTGAAGCAGATGATTGAGAAGCATTCCTCAGGACTCTACCTCTACTGAGGGGGAGTCGCTTGTTATTTCTCAGTTAAGTACTATAGCGACAAAGAAATAGCTTTATGGTTGAGAAGTTTGTAATAACGGAGATGTCAAGAGTTGTCTGTAGAAGGCAAAGAATTTGGTGTTAATGGTGTTGAGTTACTGTGTGATGTTCATATAGATTTGATGATAGCCACATTTGCGTTTGGCAAAAATCAGGTGCTTTTTGAAGACTTGTTCCTTCTTTAGATGATGATATAGAAATCTACCTGCGAAAGGCCATAGGTTTCTGAGAGAAAACAAAATTCTTTTGAAATCCGAACTTAAAAATTTGCATAGCTTATTTAATAAAATCATGATGAACACTTCCATTGACACTATTAAATAGCTGAAAATAATCTCTGTTGTATTTAGTACATGCCACTAGAAGTAAATAAAACTACAAATTGATTATCAGAGTTTGCCTTTACATTTTTTATGTGTCAATTAACTCATTTTTTCCCCTTCAACTTTTTGTCAACCAGTAAAGAAATGGTCTAAACCTACTCTTTCAATGTCTCTGCAGCTTAATGAATAGAAAAATAGTCGTGATTATTGACAGGTGAAAAATGTTATTTCAATGAGGGCATTTTGAAAAAAAAATTTCAACGTTTATTTATTATTGAGAGATAGAGAGCATGAGCATAGGAGGGGCCAAGAGACGGGGACACTCAGAATCTGAAGCAGGCTCCAGGCTCTGAGCTGTCAGCACAGGGCCTGACGTGGGGCTTCAACTCACAAATCGAGAGATCATGACCTGAGCCAAAGTTGGACGCTTAACCGACTAAGCCACCCAGGTGCCCCTTTTTTCTTGTTTTCTCTTAAAAAATTTTTAACGTATGTTATTGAGAGAGAGAGACAGAGCACGAGCATGGGAAGGGCCAAGAGATGGGGAGACAAAGAATCTGAAACAGGCTCCAGGTTCTGAGCTGTCAGCACAGAGCCCGAAAGGGCAATTTTTTTTTATCAGAGTTGAAGTAGACCTCAGATTGGGGGATACATATTCTAGTTGATTTCCCCATTTTCTTGTAAGGAATTGGGTTGAATGACTGCAATGTAAGGCATTTTTCTTTTTTTTTTTTTTCTTCAAGTTCAATACTCTGTGTCACATTGTATTTTAACATATTCAAAGGTACTTTAATACTATATACTAATGCAGTATTATAGACCTAAATATTCAGTATTAACAACAAGTATCTTTACATACAGGAATTGGAGGTGGGGAAATGTACTTAAAAGAAAAAAACAAACAAACAAACACGGGGCACCTGGGTAGCTCAGTTAGTGGAGTGGCTGAATTTGGCTCAGGTCATGATCTCATGGTTCATGAGCTCCAGCCCTACATCGGGGTCTCTGCTGTTAGCCCAGAGCCTGCTTTGGATCCTCTGTCCCCTTCTTTCTCTCTGCACCTCCCCCTGCTCACAGTTTCTCTCTCTCCCTCAAAAATAAATAAACATTAAAAAAAAATTTTCAAGTAATTATTTTAAAGTTAATAACACCGTAACAAAATCCTAGAGTGTTCATGGCCCCCACTTTCCTTCAAGAAAAAAGTAATTGTAAATATTTTATATATACCAAATTTACAGAAGAGGTTCATCTTGCTCTTCTGTATTCTTTATCTTCAAAACTTCCTTATTAACCACTGTTCTTCTAACGTACAGTCTACCTTATGTTAGAGAAGGTGAATTATATATTTCAGGTTTTTTTTTAACCTTACACAATCTACAAATACACAAGTTAAAAAAAACTTTTTGTTATACATATGCTTGTTATTTCAGTAAGATCAACAAAATGTTTAGGAGCACAAACAAATTCATTAATTATCTTTTGTATCCAGGGCAAAATACAGCAGGCAAGTTGAAAAATGAATTGTTTATTTTTGGAGGGGTTGGGAATCAAGAACAATGAAACTTCCAAATAAAAGTAGTTGAACCTTTTTGCTGTGGATTTGAAAATAAGTCCAGAAGGCTGAGCTTAATATAACATGTGGCAGGTGGCCTGCGTTTGCCTGGAGAATTCCTTTAGGGCAAGACAGCTCAGCAAACACATAAATCCTTTTTTCTCTGTTATCTAGTAGCACATTTAGTTGCCATGGGGATTTTATTTATGCAGCAGATCCTCTGCAGTTCAGTTTGTGCCTAAAGTTTAACCGTACAGCTGTTACCATAAATGCTACATGGCAATATTTTCCAAACACAGACCCTAGAACAAAAAGAACATTTTTTTCCAGCATTGATTTTGCTTTTTATGTTCTGAAACATCTTAGTAAAGTATTACTTACATACCAGGAAAACTTCACAAGTTCCAGCCAAGCAATTGGTATCATTTCATGTTACTTAAATTGTTCACTTGCAAATAAATTATATGATAATTTAGCAAATATATTTTCAATTAGGACAAAATTTTGTACGTTGAAATGAAGAGCTTATTACTGCATATATTTAAAGTGATTGGATTCCCCCCCTTCCCTCCACCTCCAGTACAGTTACCTTCTTAAAAGAGTTGAGATCAAGTGATCAAATACTTGCTACTCAGCAACTTTACACTTCCACAGTTCTTTGAATACTTTTCCCCCCACTATTTTTAGTGGAGGAGGGAGGAAAACAAGATAGAAAAATGGTGATTGCTTTTGCAACAATCAAGAGATAGCTGAGTTTCTCCAGCTCAGAGCTAGGTCCTGATTTGGAATGAATTGCTTTTGTTTAGTCTTGATTTGTACTACACCAGATAAATCACCAATGTGTCTCCTTTGTGTGAACAGCCTGGATTGGTCAATGAAAAGGGGAACTGATGCTTTTAGATGGAGTGCATAAAATTACCTCACACCATCTGTGTCACAGTGCACCAGGAAAATGATGAAAGGAGGACTTGAAATCCAGGTAAAGTTGCTCCCTGAGAAGGAAAGTAATGCATTCAGAATCAAGATAAATTTTTCTTTCTCTCCCCACATGATATTTTTGGATGGGATGTTGACTGTTGCAGAGAACCATCGAGACATGATCCTTACAGATGGTTCTGCTCTAGTTAGATGGTCAACATATAAAATTTGAAATGATAAACTAAATGAAGGCCTTCTGTTGAATGCCATATATTCTTGGCAGTAACCGAACAGTTTAACATTAAAACTGCATTCCTACAGTAGCAGCCATTAGAGATCATCTCTGCTAGGGACGTATACCTTGCAGATATTTTATCTTTCTATCACAAATAGCCACATAAGTCTGAAAATGGATTTTGATGTCATCACTAGAATAAATTACAGATTTGAAATGGCAACTAGTAAAAAGTTTTGGCTACAGAGTGGATGCTCTGGGCACTGAAGGCACTGTACCTCCTGTAAGAGGTGATGAGAATGCCTTGCCGTTTACTGCACGTTTTTAGTAAGCGTTTTATGTCCCTTCTTAAGAGGTATCGGAAGACAGACATACATACTTCCTTGTACCCATATAAGCAACAGTGTAATGATCAAGTGTTCAGTTTTTATGAAGTCATTTCTCGAAAAAAATCGGCAACCTTATTGACTGTTAGCGGCATTGCTATTCAGAGTGTGGCCCACGGACCAATAGCATTGGCATCACCTGGAAGCCTGTTGGAACTACAGAATTTGGGGTTTCTCTGCCATACAGAAAAAGAATGTGTATTTTGGCAAAATGCCCTGTTGATTGCTGTGCCTAGTAAGCTTGAGAAACACTGGTCTTAGAGACCTAAAACTGGAGCTGAAAGCGTGCTTGAGATGCCAAGAAGGGGAGCACAGTGTCATAAGCTATTTTAGGACATGCTAAGAGCAGAACACCTTAACACTCTATTTCATTTTGGGTCACTTGTATTTTTAATGCACACACACACACACACCCTCAATTCTGTGTTCATTTTTCCTCCCCTCTAGTGATAATTAGTGCCAGAATTCTTCCAGAAATACAGGTTGACCAGCTACCTACACTACTCAGAATGTTGGAGTCCTATTCTCTTATGTCTATGGAACCAATCCACCTTTTTGTCCTCCCTCTTTGAATAGTCTGCTCTGTGAACCCTGATTCAAAATCACAACGAGTGACTTCCCATGCCCTCAACACATGCTCTGTATAAGTCCCTGCCCTTTCATATACCGTTTCTTCTTCTGGGAATATTCCTTTGTTTTCCATCTGACAAACTTTGATTCATACTTGAAGATTCAGTTCCACTGTTTCTTAGATGAGGCTTTCATTTTTAGGCAAACAGAAGGAGTTGCCCTTTCCGTAGGGTGTCTATGCTATTGATACAAACCTCTCCTAGAGTTCTCATGACCTCATATTCAGTCTGTTATTGACTTAGGAGTCTGGCTCCCCTACTGGACTGATTGCTCCTTGAAGACACTACTCTTAACCAACTCACCTGTGTATTCCCAACAACTAGGGAGGTAGCCAACCCAGAACAGGTTTTTGTTAAGTGCTTGTTACATGAATGAGTGCCAAATCCACTGAAAAGAACACCTGTTTACATTTTTAGCACTCAGACTTGCTGATACACTGACACTTGAGGGTAAATCCATTCATTCTCTCTGCCATAACCTTTAATAAAGAAAAATATCTTCTTGTTCTGAGAGAATCAAGTCAGATAAGGGGGAAATAGAAAGGTTAACAGGAACCCACATATAAAGTAGGGTATGAAAAAGAAGTACCTGATTGAAAAATTTACTAAAGAAGAAGCTTGAATGTTCAAATGTAAAGAAACCGGTACGCTGGAGAAAACCAAGGGTGAAATAAAAAATGGTTCTCAAGGGTTTGCTTATGTTTCATCTGAAAACTCTATCTCCCTGATCATAGTTGAAGGACCAGCCATCACTCTGATACGTGTTTGAAGATGAAAAGTTTATCTTGGAAATAACATAACTTTCTAGACATAGCTTACAACAGCATATCTTTTATAAGATTTCCATGTGCAAAAATGATGTTACCGTGCTACTAATAGTATTAAAGGGGGAAAATTAGTACCCTGGAGTTTTCTTCAAATACAGATGGTACTGGTTTGTATCAAACTAGGATTATTTTCGTTTGCTTAAATGTTCACTTACTGTTGCACATTTTCACATTGTTTGTATTAAAACAATGGCTACAGGTTGAACTCCTGGTTGTATTTCTGAGGTGTACTGTGGAAGCATAAAATGCAAAGTTGGAATATTTCTTCCATAAAAGTGGGTAACTTGACTATCTGACCATCAACTTGACCTAGAAGAGGGAAACTTGAGAGGAACATACCACTTCTAATTTGAATAACAAAGTAACGTTGGCTAGGTCTGGCAGGAGACATTGCCGTGGAAATCCATAATACTTCCAATTCTTACTTAGTTCAAAAGACTTTCATTTTTAATCTACAGTTTGCACAATTTTTAATCGGTTTTTCACGAAAATGGGAGTTTTGGGTTTTGGTTCTAATGATAGTGGTAATGTTGGACAAGTGTTTGAAGCAATCTGTGGTCCTTACAGGACCTGAGTAGCCTGATGTTATGCTACTCTTAGGTACAAACTAGACCTTATTTTCACTAAGCACTCGGAAGGAGCTCAAATGTTTAATACCCTACAAGTTTCACTCTACTACAAAAACCTGACAGGTCTGAGATACTCTACTGTTATTAGGAAGATTGAGATGGCTCAGGGTCAGCAGGAGAAAAAAAGACTGAGGGGAAGGAGATCCTGTATAGAACAATTTAAAGGGCCATTTACTGTAGGAAAATATTTTCTTAAAGTCAGTAAGAGATCCCATTCATATGTTCATTTTGGAACCTTTCTTTTTGTGGAACTCTCGATTATAAAATCATTAAAATGAAAAGTTTGTTTACTGTCATGTAGAAACTAAAGAAAGCAAACCAAAGCAATACTTTTACTAATGAACACTTTGGGAATATTAGTTATTTGGGGGGACATGGTTTTAGAAAACCCAAGAATTCTGGCTGGGCTATCAGTGCTGCACAAGATGAGGATAGACTTCCTATCCTTTTATGTAGACCAATTAGAAATAGTACCACAAATGGCCAGTGATGGTGTGCTTTAAGCAGTTAGTTTAGATAATGACTAGCCACATTTGGGCATAGGCTGGATTAAAGGGGAATTGAGGGAACCTCTCCAGTAATTCTGGAAAAAGAAATGTAAGCTTAAAAACGGATAAAATAAATACACAATAACAGAGATAAAGATGAGTGGTTGCAAGTATATTCTGCTGTGTTTCTTTTTGGAAGCCTTACAAGGATCAATTAGTATTAATATGCTGAAATGCATAAGGCTGGCATTGCTTCCTATCAAGATCTACAAGAGAAAGATGGTGTATATGTCTTTGGGAAACTACACTACTTACTGAAACCATTCCCCACCCCCTCTCACCCCGGTAACATCAGGGGAGACAATGGTCACTAAATGATTTTCTTAGAGTACCTGAGGGAAGAAAAGGTACCTCTCCTGTACTGTAGGGGCAGCATAGAATAATAGAGTGAGGCATAGACTCTGACACCAGACCAATTGGGTCCAACTCCTGGCGCTGCCTTTAACCAGCTGAGAAAACCTGAGCAGGTCCCATCATGGCTGTGTGCCTCAGTTTCTTTATCTGTAAAATGGGGATGATCATGTTATTTACCTCTAAACAATTGTGAGGATTAAATTCAGTATCACTTAGAGAAAAACACTTAGAATAGTATTTGGCATATAGTGCTTCATGATATTATTACTTCTACTAGTAAGAAATAAGACCTGAAGGAGGTACATTAGCGAATAACAAATACAGAGAAACAGGAGACTGAAAAAATGTCTCTACCATTTGAAGACTATTGGGAGGAAAGCCTACTGTAGCACAGAAAGTTGACAAGATATGGATGTTCGAAGGCAGAATATTTAAGAGGACAAGACACTGTCTTCTAAGCAAATTTTATAATGCCATGTAAAACCAGAAAGGTGTTTAAATCTAGCAATTAATTTAGGAAAGGAAGAGAAGATGTTACAAGAAAAGGGCAATGATAAGTTTCATAACATAAAGAACTGAAGTTATGACTGCCTTTCAAGGCCCACGGCAGGGAAAATTCATTAGGAAGTTACTAGAAATAAAGATAATTCAAAGTGAGTTGGGAGTACAATTAGTTCAAGAAGCTAAAGAATTACCTATATGGACAGGATGAAGAAGAAAAAAAGGGGCGTCTGGGTGGCGCATTCAGTTAAGTGTCCAACTCTTGTTTTTGGCTCAGGTCATGATTCCAGGGTTGTGGTATTGAGCCTGCATCAGACTCCATGCTGAGTATGGAGCCTGCTTAAGATTCTGTCTCTTCCCCCTCTCCCCATCACCCCTCTCCCCACTCGTACAGTTCTTTTTCTCTAATAAAACATTTTAAAAAAAATAATAGAAGAGGGGAGAAATTCTTGAAGGATGAAGAAAGGGAATATATGCTTTCTCCCATTAAAATTATTAGCTTTTCAAGAGCAAGGGCTTTATCTTCTTTGACTTCCCATTGTCCAACCCTGTGCTTAGCATATAACGTACACTTAAGTATTTAATGAATTTATGAATGAGTTCATCTAATTAATGGATTAATGAATTGAGGAATTAAATTTATTAACAAATAACTTATATAAGCATTAGGAGGAAGTAGGTCTCATATATAAAATTTAACTTAAATTCCTCTTTTCCTTATTCCTTTAAACTACAAGGGATTAGTATTTTAAGCTTATTTTTGAGAGAGAGAACATGAGCAGAGGAAAGGAAGAGAGTGAGAGAATCCCAAGAAGGTTCTGTGCTATCAGCACGGAGCCCAACGCGGGGCTTGATCTCACAAATGGAATCATGAGATCATGACTTGAGGCAAAATCAAGAGCCCGACGCTCAACTACTTGAGCCACCCAGGGGCTCCCAAGGGAACAGAATTTTAAAATGAAAGAGTTAAAGAAATAGAGACTTTCTCACTTACTTAGACAAAATTATCCAAGGAAAAATGGGAATGTGTGTTCTGCTTAAGATTCTACTAAATACAATGGTATTAGGGATTAAGAAGCAAAAATGGCTGGTAGGTCAAAGTGTCCTTAAACTATAAGAAAAGGAAGAATTTTAAACTAAGAATATCCTTCACCTCAGAACTTGATGGAGAATTGTCAATTTCCTTGAAATTGTTGTGGAGGTTCCCAGGTTCTTTTCCTTAAACAGGGAAAGATGAATGTCTATAGAAC
Organism: Panthera onca; assembly: GCF_046562875.1. NCBI lineage: Eukaryota > Metazoa > Chordata > Mammalia > Carnivora > Felidae > Panthera > Panthera onca. The sequence goes on from NC_138344.1 coordinate 82,495,902, forward strand.
ACAGTTCAGTTGCTTTGTTTCATAAAGGTCCTGGGGCGCCTGGGTGGCTTGGTCAGTTAAGCATCCGACTTCAGCTCAGGTCACGATCTCGTGGTCCGTGAGTTCGAGCCCCGAGTCGGGCTCTGTGCTGACAGCTCAGAGCCTGGAGTCTGTTTCAGTTTCTGTGTCTCCCTCTCTCTCTGCCCCTCCCCCGTTCATGCTCTGTATCTCTCTGTCTCAAAAATAAATAAACGTTAAAAAAAAATTAAAAAAAAATAAAGGTCCTAGACATTCAAACTGGGGGTGCAAAAGATCTGTGGAACTGTTACGACAACAACCAGGAATAGAGGTTAGAAGAAAGAAACATGAATTTGTAAACTGTCGCTATTAGGAAAGGAGATTCCAGGCTTCTTTATTTAAAACAGTAACGTTGTTAGATAAGGTACTTAGTGTTGATCAAGAAAACAAAGAGCATAAAGCATTTTTTTGGGTAACTAGATCCATCCAGATGATCCCTCATGTGGGCAACATGCTTTGTGAGGGCACTGAGCACAAATGGCAACTGCTGCTGTCAGTGAATTAGAAGAAGATACGGGTCCTAAGAAGAGCCACCACTTGACTTTCAGCTGTCCGTGCGGGCGCTAGATACTCCATGAAAAAATTAACTGGCAGATTTAAGAGCCGTAGAGTATCCCAGTTGTTACACTGCAGTCTCGGAGTGGGGGTCAACTGTTAAAATTTAAAAATTAGTGGAAGCTTTTTTCTATTTTAGACTTTCCTGGATATTTTTTCTTAGGTCGTTGATATCAACCATCCCTTATCTACTTGCAAGTGACAGGAGAGGGCAAAAGAGACTAAACAATAAATGGAAAACTGCATACACTGCCTAATTCGTTTGACAGGTACTTATTGAGTATCTACTACATGTTAGACAAAGGCTACACAAAATAAAATGGATGCTGCCCTTGTTCTCTAAGACTAGTATAGCAGCATTGTCATAGCTTTCTTGTGCTCAACAATTTCCTGGAAATGTTAAAAATGTAGATCCTCAGGTATTACACTGAGATGATTTCTACTAGTTGTGTGTGTTGGGTGGGGCAGGGGGAAAGGAAGGTGGTGGTGGTGGTGGTGGTGGTCCATAATCTCTCTGTTATCAATCTATATGATGACGGAGGTGTGTGGGTTTGAGAAACACTCTTCGATGCTCAGTGGGCTAGTGACCCACAGATGGATTTCTCAGGGCAAGAGGCGTAAACTTGGATAGATGATGGATGGGAAGGTCTTGGCCTGGTTGAAAGGGTTTGGAAGGTGAGATGCTAGAGATGGAAGAGTGGTAGGGTACTCTAGAACACAGCGAAGAATAGTTTCAAGGACTGACCTTTCATGCCCTTACTATACTTGGTGCTCTCCTCTTGAACTTGACGTTGTATCAAGGTTCAACAAGCATGTACTGAACAGATTCCGCTCATCCCTAAAGGTAACACTTGTTTCCCACCCCAGAGAAGCTCATAGTTGGGGACATGTACATAATCATGAGGTTTAAATGGTTTAAATTTGTGAAATGCTTGTTAGTTACAAAAACATCTGTAACCCATGTAAGCTATGAGGCAGAATAAAATATACACCTGATTGCACCGCCCAGTTTAAAAGAGTGGGGCCTTAGCAGTACCTCTGAAGCTGCCTGGCTTTTCCCTGATCCTATTTATCTCCTACTGAGATACACTTATTTTTTTGTTTATTGGTTCCTGTGGTTGAAATTTTAACTCTCAGTTAATAATTGGGGCACATTCTTTGGTATTTCCTGTATGAATATCACATCCTTGAATCACAGTTTGGTTTTCACTTTCCTTGTCTTCTTTCTGATTTTAAATGTGATTCTTCTGATATTTAACTACTGAGGTTTGTGGTAGTTTCATGGGTGTCTGTCATTCAGGGAAAGAAGTCTCTGAGTGTGCTCAGGAGTGTTCTGTTTGTTAATTATGGATTTTCATGGAATTTGAGTGGATTATCTGCGTGTATTGATAATATTGTCAGATGTTTCACCTGTTATCTATTAATGTGGTAAATTACATTTAAAGATTTTTCTAGTATTGTATTTCTGATATAAAACCAACTTGGCCATGAGATTTCTCTATTTTACACCCTGCTGACTTCAGTTTCCTAACATTTTGTTAAAGTGCTTGGGTCATTTGTTGAGATTTTATCAAGTAATACTGCTTTTAGGGTTTATGAGTGGTCATGGTCTTATTCACTTGGGTGAGTCCCCTGTCCTTATTATGTGAAAACATGAATTCAGGAATTTATCAATTGGGTTGGGCCATGTGGTCAAGTTTTACTAAAACCTCTCTGACCGTGTTTACAAGTGTTGTATGCTAGTGTCCCATCAAAATAGTATGCTCATTAAATATGTTAAGTACTTCATATGCAGTGACTTAAGCGTACAGTCGTTAGTAGAATTGTGTTGTCGTTCAAAAAGTATATGTTCATTAGGAAAAGGGGACGTGAACTGTGAAGGAGAAACAGTCTTGCCCTGCAGGTTGGGGAATCTCCCTCCATGGGCTTTTGTTTTGCCCATGTCCAAATGCCTTCTCAGATGTCATTAATCTGCGATCTCAGGCCCTTCTTTGCTCAGTCCCTCGGCTCCATTTCCTGTCGTATGGGTAGCCTGTTACTTACGTTACCTTGAGGTTTTTCCTTTTAGAGGCCGTGCCCCAGAAAAGACAACAGTTCCCCCCTGCTCCTTTATAAAAGTAGGTTCACACTCTGCATTTTACTGGTTTTGGCATTTATTGCCTTAGAAACCTGGCAGGTGCTGACCATAAAACCAAACAAGGAGAAGTTATAAAGCCTCCTGAGTTCTCCTTGTGTTGGTCTCTAGAAAAGAAAAAAGAAAAGAAAGGAGAAAATGGAAAATCCTGGGGCTTTATGACTGAGGATGTGGCTCATCTTCCTAAACCCTTATCCCATAAATATACCATCTTCTGGATGCACTAAAATATCTTTTCCTCCTGCATTCATGATAGATCCATTTGATGCAAATTCTTCAAGCAATAAACCAGCAACTTGTGTCCCTACAGTCACCACAAGGGATGCCTATATTTATAAACTTCTTCCAAGTCCAGGAAGTATCTAGCCTGGAGCTGTGTTCACCTAAGTAACTAAAATGGAGTTCTACCATTGGTGGTAGCAGAGAGGTAAAATTTTGCCTTTTTATATCTTTGAGAAATAGGCAAAGCGGTTGTGGTTTAACTTCAGTAATAAAGTTTTGGAAGCCATAAAAATTAGTGAAATCAATGAACTGAAAAACATCACTTAAATACTAGTGACACTATTTTTGGCAAAAAGTTGGACAGCAATTCAAACAATTGAAGAATGAACCCAATTAGAGAAAAACAAAGAGAAGGTTAATCAGATTGGTTGTATATACTTTTAAAAAGTATATTGCATCTGTCTACCAACAAATGACTGTGGGATCTATGTGGAAAACTAATTGTGTTTCTCAATTAACAATACAAGTTAAAGCCTATTAAAGGAAGCCTCAAGAGATTTTCCATTCTTCTCATATATTGGAATTTTGTTATATTACATATTGCTTAAATAAGGTATTATGAAGGAGTTGGGAATATTTTATTCACATCCATTCTATGATTAAAAACAGTATTTGAGCAGAATGAGATGCTTAAAAGAAAGTTATTTTGAATTTTCTTAATAGCAGTATGGGGTAGATTAACATTTACATTAAAAAAATGTCATCAAATTCTGTACCCTATGATGGAGTGTATGAATTTATGGTAACGGTTTTCATAGCTAAACTAGTACCTGGACAATACTGGATTCTCAAATAAATACTTGGAATGAACGAATGAATTTAATAAACCATAGTATTTCTTAAAGATGTTGTGTCTGTAAGATGTCATTCCTATCCATGGTGCTAATTGCATTCAGACAGAATGCCCTTCTTAACCAGAAAAGTTGGTCATACCCACATCTTAAAGGAAATACTGGGTCAGAAGAGCCTTTTTTGTAAGTGTCCATTAGAGGTAAAAAATGGTTAGCCATCAGTCTCCATATGCTCTTTCTATATATTGACAATCTTATAAATCACCTTCAGCCTCATTCCAAAAATTCCCAATCCCATTAGGAATATTTCATAAAATACTCCTCCAGGTGTTTGTAGAGAGGAAGCATTACAACAGGAAGTAGGGGCCAGGATCTCTAGCTTCTTTGCTTTACATAATACGCTGAGTGTCGTGATCAGGATCTCCAGTGAAACTATATGTAGACTAATGGATTGGGCCAGATAATCTTTAGGGTACCTCCCTTTTAAAAATTCTGCGAGTCTGGGGCGCCTGGGTGTTTCATTCAGTTAAGCGGCCGACTTCGGCTCAGGTCATGATCTCGCAGTCCGTGAGTTCGAGCCCCGCATCGGGCTCTGTGCTGACAGCTCAGAGCCTGGAGCCTGTTTCAGATTCTGGGTCTCCCTCTCTCTGACCCTCCCCTGTTCATGCTCTGTCTCTCTCTGTCTCAAAAATATATAAACGTTAAAAAAAAATTAAAAAAAAAATTCTGTGAGTCTAAACAAAAGGATATAACTTCGTTTCTCTTCCTAATAATAGTGTGGCAAGGAGAGAAAAGGAGAGATTTTTAGGGAATTGATGTTTCAGGGATGTTGGCCCAACAAATAAATGTAATACTCGATAGGAGGTCACGGTAATAGGTTTTGGATAAACTGAGAAAGTTTTTCTTCACTTTAAGGGTGAAGGCTTTAAGGGTGTCTCCTTTGTCAATATGTAACTATATGTAGATATTCTTCATCATTTGTGTACTTGCTGAGATTGGTAGAGGGTGCTATGTTTAAGAGCTCGTGAAGAAATGTCTGCTGTTGAAGAATCCTGTTTCAATTGCCAGATATATTCATGGTTTGATCCTCCACACATAAGTCAAAAATGCCCAAATGATTTTGGTGACTGTGTTTTTCCTACTTTCAGTAGTCTTAAAATCCAACACGTTTAAGGCAATAAAGCACATTCTTAGTGCAGATGTGGAAATGAGGGTGTACGTCGACTCCTTTGTCCAGAAGAACTAGTTACCCTAGAAATGCAAGGATTTTAGTTCCTTTATTTGCGACAGTAACATATGAGTGACTAATTGGAGCAATAAAAGAATATGCAATCATAATTATCAAAAATATGTAAAGATAAAAGTGGGATTTCTTAAACTCCTCGAACTAAGACTGATACATTTTGTTAAGTTTTATGGGTAAGGAGTGGATCATACCTTCTGTCTTTTCCATGGCTCCCTGATAGTACATAGCTTGTACTTTTGCCACTTTTAATTTAAGAGGTTGTTTTGTTTTGTTTTGTTTTTTTGCATCCTTGACACAGAAGTGCTACTGTTGGCTAAGTACTGTTGTTGTTTCTGGTATAGGATTATAATTGACAAAAATAATAGGGAAGTATGTTCATTTCAGGAAATTTCTTGAATGGTCAATTGCTATTTTATGACTTTAACAGATAATAGAGGAGGATTTGATTTGTTTTTACCTTTTTTAAATAAAATAACTTTTTCAGCTGATTGGTCTCTGAAATCTCTTTAAAATAAGTTAATATACTCCCTTATTGAGTGTCCTTTGCAGATTTAGAGCCCCATCTCAGCAGGCATAAACTATCCTTAGAGCAACATTGAGCCTGCCAGTGTGAGTGGAGATGTTGAGAAAGTGGATGAAGGGAAGAATAGTCTTGAATTGCAAGATTATTTGTCTTTTACCTTGATAATGTAACTATGTGAATACATAACTTAACAGTAAGTAAAATAAGCATGATGTGGGCTTAAAAATCATTGGTATTTCTATTGCATTAAAAAATAATTGTTCTGGAATTTTTATGCTATTTGTGTAAAAAAAAAGAGGGGTGATAAAAGAATTGTGTTATAAGTGAAAGGGAGATGTAATCACTACCTTAGGCCTTTAGAAAGCAATAACTTCCTAGTAAATTAGGAAAAATAATTTTTGACTTGATTCCAAATTTTGCTTGCATTGTATGTATTATTCAAGTTCATTTTCTAACACTGTCAACGTAGAAACAGAACCTCAGTGTCAATAATCTTATTCTTTGCATTCACTCTTTATACATATCTCCCTTCCTGAAATTCTTATAGAGGAAGCGTCCCTGACAGTTTGAAGCTGGTGTTGTAAGAAACCTTGAGGAATTCATCCAGTGCAGCCTTTCACCTTGAGAAAGGACAACTAAAGCCTTCCCAGCACATGGGTATTTATTTTACTCTTAAAGATGTCTAGAGAAGTTAAATCCATAGCAGGGTCAATCTCTGCTCACTGTTAGGATGAGCTTTATTATCTAGCCCAAATCCCCACTATTTGAGTTCCCTTGTTGTCTTCTTTACTTTTCAGTGACACTCAGGGCAAAGCTCAAGCCCAGGTTCCTTGGGAGTTGAGAGTTTGAAGATACTTTTTCCCTCAAGGAAAAACTCTTTCAGTCTCTCTTGTGTAATAATATTTTATGTGTTAAAAACTAATTAGCTCATCCATTTGTAATAAGGCTGCTTTGTCTTCTAGTCTAAATAATTCAAATAATAGCTTTATTATGGATCTATTGATGGTCCTTTAAACATTTGGCTTAAATAACCTATTTTGACCCTCTCCAAGTTCAATAACTTCTCAAATTGAGCCACCGTCGCACCCAGCCATACATTCATCTACTTCTAAGTGGTCTTGATATTTTCCAAAAGTTATATAGGTACTTATGAATGCTCTCTGAAAACTGTAAATTGAACCCCTTATAGTTCTATACATATATATATATATGTATATGTATATTTCATATGAGTGATGAATTTGGGAGTTTGTGTATCTCTCTCTCTGTAATTAGACACCCGTATTGTTAGAGAAAATAGCTATACATTTCAATCCCTTTTTGGTCAACTGATGCATATAATAATAATGTAAAAAATCTACCTAACTCACTGTAGCCCCTATGCATGCTTGCATGCATGCACACACACAAACATACAAATGTAAACTTCTGTTAAATGCCTTTTATGGGCACGGACAAGACAACATTTCTGGCTTTGTTGGTAAGGCTGGATCTCAAAAAAGCCAGGAAACTGTGTGATATAGCATTACAGGAGTGAACTGGGAATATAATATTTGAGTGAAATCTATCTACACGATCAGTTGGGTTTAATCACACATGGAAAGTGGGGAAAGGTGTGTTTGAAGCTGGCTCCTTAGGCAAATTGTGATTGATTGCAAGTGTTGGGATCCATGTGTTGGGACACAGGGTTGATTGAGAATAGCTGGCTTAAGGAGCTGAAACCACAGGGATGAAAGAATCATTAAAGGATTCTCAGTGGTTTGTGTCTTGGACGAGACCGTAAATGATGTGGTAACTGGATCGGAGGCTGGTGAGAAAGGATGGAATCTTAGAAGTGGATAAGCAGCCTACAGATGATAGTCCAGGTGGCATGATAAGGACCTTGGGTAATACACTGGGAGTCAGAAAAAACAGGAAGTATGGATTCCAAAGTCTTGGTAGGAGCAATATAAGTTTCATAGGGGCAATAAAAAAGTCAAAGTATAGACTGACTCTAAATCTCTCTAGCTTGGCCTTCTGAATATAGAACTAAGTATAGTGAAATATTGAAGTGGGAGATGACTTTGATATTTGACTTTCCTCTGGACTTGTAGGAATAGATGAGAGGTTTTGGCCTGGAGCTCAGGAAAGAGGTTAGAGATAGAAATGGAGATTGGTGGTTGAAAACCTGCAGGAGCTGGGAAGATGAGGGCACAAAGGGAGACTTTCAGGAATACCCCATTAAGGATGGTAAGAATAGAGAAGCCAGGTTGCAATGTAAGCAACTCAACTTTGAGGGAGCAGAGCCTCAGAAGGCAGGAAAATGTGGCCAGGACAGAAGGGACCATTGAGAATAAGTGTCTCATGTTACAGAAGACTGAAAAATGACAAGATCATTAGAGGACTAAATTAGGGCAGTCTCCCTGAAGTGTCCATGTCAAAAGCCAGGTGACAGTAGCTCTAGAAACAAATGTGGAGGTGCACTGGGTGGCTCAGTCGGTTGCGTCCAACTCTTGATTTTGGCTCAGCTCATGATCTCACAGTTGATGAGTTTGAGCTCCGCGTCTGCCTCTGTCAGTCCGGAGCCTGCTTGGCCTGTGCGCGCACACTCTCTTTTTCTCTCTCTCCCTCTCTGCCACACCCCCTCCCCTAGCAAGTTGCTCTTTCTGTCACAATAAACGAATAAACTTGTAAGAAAAAGAAGCAAATGTGGACAGGGAAACAACTAATGTTTACTTATAACAGCCTTGCTGCACGTATTTTATTAGGTACTTTGTAGTTTTTTTTGCTTAATTCTCATATGAACCCTGTGAAGGAGGTATTTTGCAGATGAGAAATTGAGTCCTAAATAATTATTTGTTTACACTGTACAACTAATAAGTTATAGTGCCAAAATTCAATCTCTAGTTCCTTATGAGTCTTAAATTAGTTGGTCTATGAATATAATAAGATAGGTGAGCTTTATTATCATTTTCTTGGTGGGTAAATAAGTCACCAAAAAGACCATTTTTCAAGTAGGTTTTCTGAAATAAGACTGATAACTTCTATCTGTGTTCTGTGTGGTATCATAAAAATTTGTACTCTGTTACTCATGTCATTGTTAAGCAATTGCATGACAAATAGTAACATAGCAATAAAGGTGTGTATATATGTATATATGGTATATATATGGTGTGTGTGTGTGTGTGTATGTATGTCATGGACATCAGAATTAAGAATCCTTTGTAATGAAGGAGAGTATACATACACGCGTACGTGTGTTATCTAAATGTATTGGGTTGGCTCTAAAGGCAAATTTGATAGTTAAGAAGGGATTTAGGTACTATATAAGATGTGTGATAAAACATTTTATTTAGGAGAGATTAGCAAAGTCTTCCTCTCTGTAAGTATGCATCCTAGAGTCTTGAGGACCAGTCAGAATTAGCAATGTTCTGATCATAAGACCAAATGCCTTAAAAGGCCAGCTATCATAATCTGAGAACTAAACTGATTTGTAACTAATGAATGTCCGTGTCAATGACTAATAATAAAATAACGAACAGTAAGTAGTAAAATAGCATTGTGCCGATGACAGTAAATAGTACAAAATAATAAGTGCATTATAAAAATGTCCATGGTTTGTAGAGAAGGCAACAAAGTCTGGGTATTTTCTATGTGAATAATAGAGAAAAGGAAACTCTGACAGGAATGTAGTTGTTGTCCTACCTGGTTTTGTCCTAGAGGTTTTCAAGCTTTACCTCTGCTTCTTGGTGACATAATACGGTGTTCAAGGGAAACGAGAGATCATGGGTTCTGGGTTTGGGATTCTAGTCCCCATGGGAAAGTTTGTTAGATTGAAGTGGGACTTGAAACCAGGTAGTATTTAGGTAATGACATCACGGATCACTATCCGAGGAGAAAAATTCAACAAGCAAAGGAGGCTGTTTTTGGCAGTAGACCCTACTGAAGTTTGCTTTATGTTTGAAAATGAGGGGAAATGCCTTCTTTTGGACATTCATTGGTAAAGTTAAGTTGCATCTTGTACCCAAACATGCACATTGACTGTTTAGAATCTGACAACTGAATTTGTTCTTAGCCATTAAAATCTCTTAGGAAGTTTTGGTTATTTTTCTTCTTCTGGTTGAGGATGGACCCTTGAACCCATTTTTTTTTTTTTTTTTTGGATGAGATTCTAGTCATGTTTTAGTTTATATGATAGCAAAGAGGTTTTAAATGACCTCTTTATGAATGCAGTTGCTACTGCTTCTATTCTCATTTCCCTTGATCTCAGCATGGCTTTTGACACTGTCAACTGTGCTATCATTTCAGAGTGCTTGAGGGAATTTCCATCCTTAAACACTCAATTTTACATCAAAATAACACTTGAAAAGCACAGTTTTGTAGGCAAATATTTTAGCTAAATGGTTTCTTCCAGAATATTGAAAATTCTATTTAGTTAAAACAATAGCATATAGAGGTCTGATTATTTGAGCTTAGCTTCAGAAATGCTTTCCATTTTACCCAGCTACCCAGGGCTGTTTTCGAGATGTTTGGCGTCTGGTCTGTTTGCTTTGCCCTGAGCATAGGTGGCTGCATGTGTAAGTAGGCACCTTCTGCAGAGAACAACACCATGAGCCAATGGAGCTTTGTTTTGAACTAGAACTTACCTCGCAATGGTGAGCTGTGGTTCTTGCTGGCATGAAATTAGTTACTCCTATCCCCCCACAATTGAGTACATAGATGATGTAATGTGTAAGCTACCTGATCTTTCTCCTAGAGAATGTGATTAAAGACTGACCTTTTTTCTTTCTTAGGGTATGGTAGTTAAGGAGAGGAATTCACAGGTAAATTCTGACTTTGAGTTCTAGGACACACCAACCTTTCATTTCAATGTTAGAACGTAAGTAGAGCTCTTAGTCCAGGATTATTAGTTAAAAGCTGATGCCAGCTTTTGTCTCAAAGTGTCCTTCCTTCACATCATGTAAGTGTATTAGTAAGACTCGAAACTGTCATTTGAAAAATATCCCTACTTTCATTCTCCATTTATCCCTGTCTAATATGGAACTTTGGACTTTGGTTTAAATGGCCTCTGGATTAGATAGCTATCCTCCCCATCTGGCTATTCTTCCAAGAATTCTTTCCAGTTGCCAGCAATCCTTGAAGTCCTAGGGATGAGTAAAAGTGAGAAAATGTTACTCCCAGACTAGACCCTGGTATCTTGGAATTGTCAATCTTTCAGCAAACTAAGAGATAATGGCCGTGTTACCCAATGAGTTAGATGTCCTGAGCAGATTTGTTGATTTAATATTGAAATGTGTTTCTTCTTGGCCACTGTAATTTATGAAACCTATCACTACAGGTTTCAGTTAGAGAACTAAACATCTTCAATAATGGTAAAGAATTGTTTTCCAAATGACAGCAATCCTTGAAGTAATGGTAAAGAATGTATTAAAAATGAGATGCATCCCATACATTTTAACCATAAAATATTTGAAGTTTATTAACACTAAATTTTGTACAAAAATTGCATATTTCTTTCTAATAAGAAAATATTTTCTAAAGAGGTAAGTTAAAACAGGAGCTTTTTGAGATTCTGATTATGAAAAGCAAATGTACTTATCTTGGATTTGGGTCATTGATTACAAACATAGTCTGAGATTTTCGGGGAGGGGGAGAAACAGATCTGAGAAATGACGCTTTAAACTCCTTTGATTCCCGAAGGAGAAAAAGGGAAAGGAAAAACCAAAGAAAACATAATATAATATTGCCATTGGAATGGGATGGGTTAAAATGAGTGAATAACAACCAGCTCGAGCAGCCAGTGCTGCGCTATTTTATTTTATTTTATTTTATTTTATTTTATTATTTTTTAACATTTATTTATTTATTTTTGAGAGAGACAGAGAGTGCATGTGAGAGTTGGGGAGGGCCAGAGAGACAGGGGGAGAAAGAAGATCTCAAGCAGGCTCCACACTGTCAGTACAGAGCCTGCTGCAGGGCTCGAACCCATAAACTGTGAGACCAGGACCTGAGCTGAAATCAAGAGTTGGACACTCAAGGTACTGAGTCACCCAGGATCCCCTGTTTCATTTTATTTTAGAGAGAGAGTGCACCTGAGAGAGGGGGGCAGAGGAAGGGAGAGAGAGAGAGAGAGAGAGAGAGAGAGAGAGAGAGAGAGAGAGAGAGAATGAGAGAATCTTAAGCAGGCTCTACATTCAGTGTGAGCCTGATGTAAAACTCAACTCCTTGACCCTGGGATCATGACCTGAGCTGAATTCAGGAGTACACGCTCAATCTCAATGAACTGAACCACCAGAGTCCGCATAGTGCTCCTTTGAGAAGCAGCCATTGGTAGCCTGTTTTTTTAGACTGAATAAAGGTGAGGGCACTTTTCTAGTGAAGTGGACCTGATCTAATTGGAATCGATCCAGTAAGGTTTTACACTAGACACAGTATGATGTCTTATGAGGTAAAGACAGTACAAGTCAACATGGTATAAGTGGACATAAAATCTGGGACCATTGATGGGCAATGACTACCTTTTTTAAAGGAAAAGTTCCATGGCTTTAAAACAAACAAACCCCACACAACATATCCATGCTAACTTGACTATGAAATCAATGATAAAGAAGATATAATTAGTTCTATATTGTTTCCTGAGATTTATGACTGTACAATAGTAATAATCATGGTAATTCAATTTTGTTTAATCCTTTTAGCTACCTTAATGAGATAAGTGGTAGGATCCCCGTTTTACGAATGAAGAAACAGACCCAGGAATAGTGAGGTTCGCCCTAGGTCGTATAACAAATTTGAGATTTGAACCCAGGTCAGCCTTACTGCAAAGCCTGTGCCGTGTAGCTTCCTTTCTCCATTTGCAGCAATCATACAGCCTTTTAGGTCTCAGGCACACCTTGGTGTGAGGGCACGTGCAAAGCCTAGTTGTTAGCAGCTATCACCCCTCCAAATATAGTAGCAATGACCCTTGAATTTGGGTTGTGTACTTTGTATGCCTGTTACAAAGGTGGGGGAGCTATTTATAAGCTATTGCATTATCTGTGGAAGGAGGCCCTTTTAATTCCTTCTTTCTCTATACTAGTTTATTGTAATAATGTCTCCAAAGAGATAGGCTGAACTCCAGAGAAATAATTTTTGTCTTCCATTTCCTCATATTGTTGATAAAAACTGAGATGCATAAATGTGTCAAAATTTCTTGGCTTTTTCTGCTCCCTTAGAAGAATTTAAGAAGTTACGGAAGCTCAGTGCAGAAATAGAGTACATGGTTAAATCTTTCAAAGAATTATTTGCTTGCTAGGAGGATTCAACAGAAAATTTAAGTGTTGTGATGCTAAAGCAGCACTTTATATATAAAATGTAGACTGAAATAAGAAACATAATTGAATTAGCATGAGAACATTAAGTGTTAAAATGAATGTTTTTATTGACTAAGGGTGAGTAGTTGGACTATTATAGTGAAAATCTCAATCAAGGCATCTAAGATATTTAAGACTTAAATGTGACTTTGATATAGCCTCTGGCAACATCTGAAGAGTTTCCAGACAAAACTGAATCATTTACATGGCATCTTATTACTGAAGAAATTTTGCTTTATTCACTATCAACCAAGATTATTATTTTTTTCTTAAAGCAAGTGATCCACGATTATTTATAATGTGCCTGTTGTATTTTAAAAGGACATTATAATTGGTGCTATTTTAAATGAAGTAAAATTTCAATGTCAGTGTATGTGTGTGTATTTACAAGTGGGTACATACACACATTGACCAGGTTTTTTTGTTTGTTGAACCTTTAGCTAAAATCAAAGTTAGCTGGAAATTGTAATACTAATGGAAAAAGCCTAATTCATGTTGGATATTACAAGGATTAAGCCAGAATTTATAGTACTGTCAATAAGTTCTAGAGGATTAATTTAACATATCAAGAAAAATTCAATATCTTTTATAAGTTGACTAACAGCAAAATGTGTTTGCAGCTTTCTTTAATACTGTACTATGAACTTCGGATTTGGGAAACATCTTAATCTAGATTTAAATATGGAAGTCTTTTGTGAAATAGACTAGTGATTCCCAATAGGCTGCAGGGAGAAAACGAAGCAGTACAGATCTGTGAACAGACTCATCAGGTAGGTACCAAGAGCTTTTATATATAAGATGTTCTGCTTCTCCAGAAGCTTAGGGATGGTAGAACATTTCCTTCAACCTACTTAAGGACAATTGGACATAACCCATCACTTTTCTTGATGGGAGTTTGTCATATCTGTAGGGTTTTGGTAATCCATGAACAAGACTGACACATTCTAATCATTTTCTCAACAGTGCCTACCACATGGGATCAAAAATAACAGTTGTACAATAATTTCTTGAATATGTGTAAAGCTGTATAGAGAGGCTGTGCATAATATTGTTTCAAAGGATTAGGTTAATTCAACTTTGGGGTCAGAAAGCAGAGCTGAGAGAGTAATTCATTTAACCAATTAAGCATGGAAAGAAAGAATATCCATGCACCAGTGGCGTGCTCAGTCTGCTGTACTTCCATTCTGCTTTCTCTTTGGGCCAGAGAGCTATGAAGCATCTATATATGTTCAATGAATACGGTCTTCCAGGAATTTTTTCATCTCCTTCAAATCTAAGGAATGATAGTGGTGGCTAAGAAAGAGGGAATAAAACAGAGTTCCAATGATATTGTCGTGTATACTGCACATTTACATCAGGGGCACCTGTGTGGCCCAGTGGGTTAAGCATCCAACTTTGGCTCAGGTCATGATCTCGTGGTCTGTGACTTTGAACCCATGTTGTGCCCTGTGCTGACAGCACAGAGCCTGGAGCCTGCTTTGGATTTGGTGACTCCATCTCTCTGGGCCTCTCTTCTGCCCAGGCTCTGTCTCCTCTCTCTAAAAAATAAATAAACACTAAAAAAATTTACATCAAGATGCAAATCTGAATGTATGGAAATGTATCTCAAATTCTACAATTAGACATGAAAATAAATTAGGGGACTTCTATGGGTTATGTGCTACATGGCACAGAAGATGAAATCTGATTTTAAGGCTGCTGGACAGTATTTTCTTAGAATATGATATGTTTTGGCAAAAAAAAAGGTAGACAAAACAAATTAAAACAATATTAAATGCTGCTTTGTCCTAGAAAATCCGCTCTGAAGAATCTATTCCATTTGTCCAAATGCACATACACTACATTTGACTAGTGGGGAATATTTATTAAGCTATAGTTGTAAAAGTTTGAGTGAGAAAAGTTTCCTTTGCCTCTTACCTATTGGGTTATTACTCATTTATTCCCAGTGGTCAAATTTAAAATTGGGTGTCTAGAGAAGTAGTGTTCTCTATTCAGTACATCAGAATAGTCTTTTAGTCACCTCGGGTGGTGATCACAAAACTGTCCGTTGTCTCGTCAAGCATATATAACAGTCAAACACAACCCAACATTCCAGCTGTGGAATTTTAAGACTGTTTACACCTGTTACAATCACTTGTTCTTTCTGCTGCCCGTGTGCATATTGGCTCCTATGATCCCATTATACCAATCCTATACCATTCAATCAGTTTTTTGGGGGGATTGGGCTTTTCACTTAGTACATTAGTTTCAAAAGGACAAATATTGGTGTAAGAATTGAGACATTTTCTTAGGTCGTGAATTTTAAGTTGCCAAAAGGAGGGGTGAGCATGTGTCTCGTGATTGGAGTTTATTGGTGGTTACATGAATTGAGAAGATGTGGACTGTTGTGGAGGAGGTGGTTTCTCAAATTATCTTAAACACTGGATATGTTGGAACATTGAAGAATTGAATCCCTTAGGCTTGTTGTTTTCACAATTTGTCTTTCTTTGTTTCTGTCCAGATTACAAACTACATATGGAACTGCACTGACCGGTATGGTAGCCACTAGCCCTCTGGGGTTGTTGAAATTTTAATTCATGAAATAAAATTAAAAAATAAATATTTCTCAGTTGCACTAGCCACATTTGAAGTGCTCAGTAGCCGTATGGAACTCGTAACTCCTGTCATGAACCACGTAGTCCATAGAATATTTCCATCATCACACTGATAGCATGTATTTTCAGCTTTGACATTCTCAGGTTTTAATCCCTGAACACTCTGCTTGTGTAATTGTCCTTTCCTTTTAAAAGAAAGACTAGCTGATATCTTAAATGGCATTCCCTTTCTTTCTTTCTTTCTTTCTTTCTTTCTTTCTTTCTTTCTTTCTTTCTTTCTTTTGGGTGTACTTTGCATGTTGTTTGCTGCAAGTGCTCCTTCTTAATAATTATAGTAGTGCTCCTCTGTTCTGAATATATATTAAAGCATTTTTCAGTAGGGCTGTGATGAAGTGTACCTTACCACTCCTCTTTGGTGGTGTGGTTCAGTGCCTTGGTTTTAATTCATAGAAACACCACTGCCGCACAGTAAATTATATTGAAATAAGTGTGGCGTATCATGACATAAATATCCCCAGAAAATGAGGAAAAACAAGTTTGACACTCAGGTGGCTAATCCATCACTCAGATATTAGGAAATGGATTGCACTCTTGTTGGCAGGAAGTAAGGGGATAGAAGATGATTTCAGTGATATGTAGTTAGGGAAAAGAAAACAGGAAGAAAATAATATGGATTATTTTTTGCTCATTTGCCTTATTCTGCTTTTGAGAGGGGTGAAGACGTAGATCATTTGCAGGTGACCATTGTGTGAATGTTGCCCTTTGCTGTTACGCCCCGGCCTGTGTGTCTTCTGTCTCCCTGCAAGTGTTGGCATTGGCAGTATTTATCTCTTTTCTTCTGTGAATTCTCTCATTTGCATTGCATTTATTTATTGAATTCATGCATCCTCCGCTGTGTCATTTTCCTTTCATACTTCAGTTTTGTTTTGCTTTTGCTATCAATGCAGGATTATGGTTCTTAACTTTCAAATGCCTTGGATACTCAATAGAGAAGATTCACTAAGGGAAAAAAAAACCAAAAAACAAAAAAAAAAAAACCAGTCGCTTTTTTTTTTTTTTTTTTTTTAAGTCACAGAAATGTCTCCTTTTCCTATTGTGGAATAACAGAGGAAACGGGGAAATGGGACATTCTTGGAAGTAAAAGATGTAGGATGAAATGAAAAGTGTTAATGTCAGGGTGGCTGGCTGACCCAGTTGGGAGAGCATGTGACTCTTGATCTTGGGGTCATGAGTTCAAGCCCCACGTTGGGCATTTAGCTTACTTTAAAAAAATATTTTTTTTTAAAGTCAATTTTTAAAAATTGTCAAGAGAATGGTCAGGGCTGGCTGCATTTGGAAGTAAATGATGGAATTAAAGTATTGACTATGGCCAAACATAACTAGGAATTCCTAGAGCTGGCTGCTTTCAACCCATGCATTCAAAAGCAATCTGTGTTTGTCTTTTCTTTGCTTTTGGCCAGGGATGGCAGCACATCAGAGCAGTAGACACATTAGAGGAGAAGTAGTTTCTCAACAGTTGGCTGTATTTGGTATGCCATCATGATTTAATCATACTGATACCAAAAACTGTACAAGGGAATGCATTGTGAGACAGTGATTGGCACCTAGAGTCACTTATTATTTTGTCAAGGATTTGACATGCCAATCAATTGCACGAGCAATGTATGCTTGCTTGAAATTGATCATGAAGCACCTCATGTTAAGCATCTTGATGTTCTCTGCTAATGTAGGTCATTTCTGGGCTTTAGAGCTTTTACTCGTGCTTCTATTTTGTAACTGAGGGGGGTACATGACCAAAGTATGGGCTATTGAAATCATTTTACAGCAGAATAATACTTTTTATGATGGACTCCAAATGGGATGTCACACTGCCCTCATTATTTAATGATTTCCTCTGTGATTATTAACGTAAAATGAGCTTACTATGGAGAATTTAAAAATTACAAGCAAATGCAAGGGTGAAAATAGACAATCTTACCAGTCACAATAACACTGTTTATAATTTGGAGCTATTTCCTTCCAATCTTTGCGAATTACCTGAGTATACTTTGGAAGACTCTTGTGCAAAAAGAAAGTGGTTCACTATATTCATTCATTAAATATTTAAAAACGTGATTTTAATAGTATTTAATACATGGATGTACAGTAATTCTTTTTGATTGGCTATTTAGTTTCCTATGTTTATGATCGTAAATGAACCTGTGATGCACATTTTTGTATAAATTTTATACAAATTTTTGCATTCCTGTGATGATTTTATGAAGTGGCATTATGGTGTAGGTATGTGCATCAAAGAAATATGATACATGTGGACAGCTTGCTTTCCAGAAAGTGTGGCATCATCTCTACCAGCAGCGGTACCATATCTTTGTTAATACTTTTAGTTTTTTAGAAATATTTAATAGGGGGGCGCCTGGGTGGCTCAGTTGGTTAAGCGTCCGACTTCGGCTCAGGTCATGATCTTGCGGTCCGTGAGTTCAAGCCCCGCGTCGGGCTCTGTGCTGACAGCTCAGAGCCTGGAGCCTGTTTCAGATTCTGGGTCTCCCTCTCTCTGACCCTCCCCCGTTCATGCTCTGTCTCTCTCTGTCTCAAAAGTAAATAAACGTTAAAAAACAGTTAAAAAAATATTTAATAGGATAGTAAAAATTAGCATTCCTTTGAGAATAGCCTATCTTTGACTATTATTGCATAAACAGTTTTTATATTACGCTATTTTTTCTGTCACTTAAAAGGCTCTACCTACTCTTCTTTTAGAACTTTACTGATTTTAATTGATGGTTGTGAATTACTTATTGAGCCTATAACCCACTTATAACCTTTAATGCTTTGTACGGCTTTGTTCCATAATTGTTTTTATCTTAGTGTGTAGAAGTTTTCCTTGGTTTACATTTAAATCTGTTAACTCTCCCCTTAGGGATTTCTTTGTTACTTTTACAGTTAAGAGGTCATCCTTATCAAAAACAAAACAAAACAAAACAAAAACCAACAGCAAAAACAAACAAACAAAAAACTAGGAATCCTTCTCTGGAGAAGACAAGGCATACACTAATGTTTTAAAATAGGTTGTAACATTGGAGTTTTTACCCTGAACTCTATAGTAGTGCTGATATTTTATCAATACCTGATGAGATGTGGCTCCGATTCTTCCCCTCAGTACAGTATGACACTATATGGGATGTAGTGGATCCAGAAGAGGTAACTGAATATTGTGAACGATTAATGTGGCATAGTGAGGAGGCAGGCCATGTTTGGTGTCTGCCATATGTCAGTGTTTGTTTTTGAACTATACAGTTTTAATTACTATAGTTTTATGATAAGCTAGTAACTGGTTGGGCAGAAAAATTTTGTCCTATTCCTCTTTTCTAAATTTTCTTTGAAGTTCTGACCTACTTATTTTTTCAGGTAGACTTTGACATCACTTGTCAACTTGACAATTATTTACTTGTCCTTTTTTATTAGGGATTGGAAAGGGTTGGCATTTTAAAAAATATCCCACCTTTCCATTGAGGAAAATGACAGATACCTACAGTCAGGCATCCTTTTATGTCTCTGAGAAAATTTTGGCACTTACCTTAAGATTTAGTGGCAATGCCTCTTAACTCTTACCTTCTCCTTTAAGATGATGAGATAATCCTGCTCTTTCCTACTTATAGTTTATTAGGTTAAAAAAAAAGTATCCTTCTGTTCCTTATTTTGCTTTCCAGTCCTTTTCATAAAACCTGTTGCTTTTTTATTGAGGTGAAATTCACAGAGGATAAATTTAACCGTTTTAAGTGAACAATTTTCATTCAGTGTAATCACAGTATTGGACAAACAGGCCTTCTGTCTAGTTCCAAAAATGGTCATCACTCCTAAAAGAGACACTATTTCGATGAAGTATTTTCTTCCCATTCCCCTTACCCCAACCCCTGACAACCACTGATTTATATTCTGTCCCTGTGGATTTAGCTAACTTGGAAATGTACTATAAATGGAATCATAAAATACATGACCTTTTGTGTCTGACTTTTTGGAATGAAAATATTTTTGAGTTCTATGCACATTGTAGCATATATCAATACTTCATTCCTTTTAGTGGCTGAATAGTATTCCACTGTCTGTTTATACCATAATTTTATTACCCATTTATCCATTGATGAACAATTTGGGTTGTTTCCACCTCTTAACTATTGTAAACCGTGCTGCTATAATCATGGGGGTATGTGTATTTGTTTTCCATTTTTCTGGATCTGTAGCTAAGAGCAGAATTGCTGGGTCACATGGTCATTCTATGTTGAAGTTTTGGTAAATTATCAAAATATTTTCCACAGTGGCTGAACCATTTTAAACTGCCACTGATAATGAATGAGGGCTCCAATCTTTCTACATCCTTGCCAGTACTACTTTTCTTCTTCTTTGTTTTCTAAATTAAAATTCTAGCCAACCTGCCAGGAGTAAAGTAGTATTTCATTTTAGTTTATGATTTTTATTTCTCTATTGAAGAATGACCTTAAACATGTTTTAATATGCTTCTTGGCAAAACTTATTTTTGTAATGATTTTATTTTTTAAGTAATCGCTACACCCAACGTGGGGCTCAAACTTACAACCGTAGATTGAGTCACATGCTCTACCAACTAAGCCAGCCAGATGCCCCCAAACTTACTGTTTTGAATCCAGTTTATTGGTACTAAATTATCTTCATAATTATTTTATGTGGATACAGTTTTGTAACATTTTCATCATTTAATGAGGCATTTATGTTTGATTTTGATGTTTAAGTCCTTTGATACCACTGAATCTCCATTAGTTTTGATTCTTTTCCCTGTTAACTGAAAGATCTCTTCAAGTGAATTTTTAGAGGGATTTAGGTGTTAGCTTTTCTAAGCCCTTGAATACTTAACTTTTTTTTATTATGTAACTTGTCTTGTTACAAAATTCTTAGTTTATAAAGTCTTCCCTCTTAATTAAATTATTATAAATGTTGCTTGTTTGTCTCTTGGTATTTAAGTTGCAGGGTAGATATTCGATGCCAACCAGATTCTTATTTCTTTGAAAATAAGGTGATTTTTTTTTTTTCAGAAGTTTGTAGGTTTCTTTAATCCCCCCTTGGGCCATGCATTGTAAACCTTTACCCTGGCTCTGTGCATGTGTGTGTGAATGTGTATGAGAAATTTTCTTTAGTTTTCTTGAGGCTCTCTTGACTTGCAACCTCCTTGCCCCTTGATAAATTAAGATTTTGTTGTTAAATTTCTGAAGTTTTTGTTCTTTTGTCCTAGAGATTGCTTTTATTCCAGTTGCTCCCTTTCCCCCTGCCATTGTCATACATGTAATTCAAAAGATAGATCTGTTCTTTGTTCTCCGTAATTATCGTCTCGTCATTTTCAATTCTTTGTCTTTTCTTCTAAGTTCTGGATGAGCAGCCGTATACTGCTGTCCACATTAGTGGTTTGATTTTCTGCGGTGCTCATTAGACACTCTTGTATGCACTGCAGTTTTTATCTTTCCTCGTGCGTGTTAGTTTCTTTCCTCACTATGCCTTACTCTTTAACCTCTCAGCTCTTTATCTTAAGATTCTTTTTACATTATTTCATATATATATATATATGATATATATAGCTATATGTATTTGTATATGTATATGTATATATGTGCTATATGTATATGTATATATATACACACACATATAGCTATATGTATTTATATTTACATTTATATATTTAGAGAAAGAGCATGTGTGCTTGCATGAGTGGGGAAGGGGCAGAGGGGCAGAGAGAAGGAATCTCAAGCAAGCTACCTGCTCAGTGCTGAGACCCATGCAGTGCTTGATCCCAAGACCATGGATCGTGACCTAACTTGAAATCGAGAGTCAGACACTCAACCAACTGAACCACCCAGGAGCTCCTTAGGTTAGTTCAAAGACTACATAGCCAAGAAATAGGAAGTCTGAGGTATAACCCCAGGCCTTGTGACTGGAAACTTGTGTACTTGTAGCTTTTAAATTGTTTTCAAAGAAAATAAACCGCATATACGAAAACAACAACAGTAGAAGAAGAATCGAATGTGCTTGCTTGAAAATCTATCCTTGGTTACCAAGGGCTTTATCCTAAGAATGACTCCCAAGAGTCTAAAATGTTTTGAAATTTCATGTAGCAGGTGGTGTATACCTGTTAGATAATTGCCTCGTATATAAATACAGAATATGTCTCTCCAGTAAAAAGATACACTAATAAGAGAAGATTGGGAATCCCACTCCTTACCTGTATCTTTGCATGTATATGTTGAGTTATGGGCATTGTTGCACATTCCATAGGCCGCACCTCTTGGAGATTAGGAAATGGAGAAAGCATGAGTTTGCATAAATACCCCACTGTGGAGTTGCGGGAGCTGGACCATTTTATATGACTTCTCAGCCTGCATGTCACATTCTGTACAAATCCTGTCTCTGGGGGTCTTGTGAGGATTGAATGAGATGAGGATGCTTTTGTGAACCTATAGCTGCACTTGGCATATGTTAGCACTCAGACATCGTATCCTTTATTCAGCATTCATCTATTGAGTGCTGTCAATGAGGCCGCATAATAGGTCCTGGTGACTCTCTTCTAAATAAGACTCCCTGCCCTCAAAGAGCTCACAATTTAGGAGGACTTGTAGAAAAGGAAACTAGCAGTAATAATATTCTAGAATAAGACTATACCGGAGAGAGACTCTAAACTTGTTTGGCTTACTCACTATTGTACTCCAGGGCCTGTCAGGACACCTAAATGCCCTTTAACTATGGTTGAATGGATGATTTATTCTGTGATTACTGGGAAGCATAAATGAAGAATGGTCAGGATAGAGGTTTACTAGGGAGCAGGGAAGAACACAGAAGAGGGTCATTACTCAGGGAAGGTACACTTAAGCTGAAGTTTTTGCTCCCTGTACCTTCTGTAATTAGATTAATTTGTAGCTCTACCAAGGGACTTGATATTTCAAGGAATGTTGCTACATATCTTTTTGGTAGAATGAAATCTTTTGTAATGCAAATAATCACTTCCTAATTTATATGTGGAGCAAGTTAAGATTTTTGCATGTCAGGTTTTCTTTTCTTTCTTGCTTGCTTTTTTTTTTTTTTAATCTGAAAGGTGGGCACAGTGGTCTATCTTTGCAATAAGTAAAAACATCCTTAGAGTAATTGAATAAGAAATTATTGATTGAATTTAATCTTTATTCTTCCCTCCACATTGTATAGAGAATAGAGAAATGGGTAAATGTACAAAATCCTTTATTGAAGTGAATAAGAAGGCATGTTCATGTAGATTTAATTGGAAATTCAGACTTTTCTTTCTCATTAAATAATCAGTTGATCTTTAGAAGTCACTTCATCAGGACTCACTTTCCTCTACACAAAATGTGGAATTTGGACTAGACTAGTATTAAGTTCCACGCAGCTCTAAAATTCTCTGGAAGCGAGAGAAAATGATTAATGACAGTAATCTTATAATTAGGGTAGCAAATTACAAATAGTCAATAAGCTAGATGGTAGAAATAAAAATGACTCTTCATGTTTAGCTTAGGATCAAGAAGTCTGGAGTAAAAAAACGCAATTATGCTTATTTTAGACTTTTTAGAAGGTGCCAGACAGTAATTTAAAGGAAGATGAGATTTGCATAGCCAATAATAAAAGTGGTTACCATATAAATAAGAAAATTTTCGTGTCAAAATTCTAATATGAATTGCTTTAAAGAATCAAATTTTGTGCGTGCACACACACACACACACACACACGCTAATTAAATTGTAATTCAAATTGGGTCACAGTATAAGAATAACTACACTAAATAGCAAGAGGAAAAATCCCAAGAAACAAATAGAATGTGAAACCAACAGTGGAAAAGTTCACCTCCTATTACTCTGCTGTCCTTGGCACTTTTCATCTCTGAAGGATATTTACAATAATAAGTAACCACCCGGTGGAATGCGTATTTAAATTTTGTTCCAAGTTCAATTACTTTCATCAAAAATGTATGTTTTTTATTGATAGTGATTTGGGGAGTTTTGTCCATTCTCTCATATCTGTTGTTGAGAAATATATTGAAACAGATTGATCTAAGGAATAATGAGTGTGTACAAATAATATATCACTTTGTCATTCACCCATTCCTTAATTCACATATTTATTGTGAGCCAGAATTATAGGCACTATTTTGATGTATCCATAATATCTTAGAACCACACATGCCACAAATGACAAGTGCCTGCTGACCTCTTAATATGTAGCTAGTCAGAACTGAAATGGGCTGTAAATACAAAATACACATGAGATTTCAAAGATTTTGAAAAAAACCCTATAATATCTCCTTAACATTTTTATAGGGATTCCAGAGTGAGATGATAATATTTTCAATAGATTGGAATTAATAAAACATTTTAAAAATTAAGCTCAGCTATATCTTTTAAATTTTTATTGTAGCTACTAAAATGTTTAAGATTGCTCATGTGGCTTGCATCACATTTCTACCGGACATTGCTACCATAGAAATTAATAAGCAAGTCATCGTATACTGATAGATACTTAATTCGGACACATTGTATAAGAATAGTGCTGATGGATGATGGTTCATTGATAGCTCTTACCTGTGAGTCCTCTGTGTCTTGTAGGAAATAACACTTCTTCCTTTCTTTATCCATCAATGTAAGAATATATGAAGACATGTAAAAAAAGAAAGGTATGTTCTTTAAATGGCTTTGGATAATGTGGTTTACTTGGTACCTGTTCTTATTCTGAAGTATTAGAATGTGTTTGTACTTGGTGTAAATGATGTGGACCAAGATTCAGAAATACCTTTAAAATTGCTTGGTTTTCCAGAAAGCTGGTTTTTCCTCAATAATATTGAAAACCTATGTATCATTCAAAGACGTGCTTAGTCATACCTTCTCTTGGCTACCTTCTCAAATGTCTACAGCTGTAAATAAATGGACTTCCTTCCTTAGTCCTTTGAAAGCACATGGCTTGTTTCTCTCAGTAATTTATATCATAATTGACCTTGTAGTGTTACTACTTTTTCTGTGGCCTTTCTTTCCTTTTCAATTATATGTCCAGCCTGCAACTGGCTTATTTACTTAAGTTTTATCTTGTAGTGTCTAATACATAGTGGGCACTCTAAAAAATATTTATTGAATTAAAAGAGCACCTGCTGAGGTTTAAGAGCTTAACTGTACTTCCTCTGCCCTCGACCCTCATCCACGTTATTTTGGCTCTGTGGTGTCACATACTGGAATTAACCTGAAGACTTGAACAAATCACTGTGGGTTGTGTCAACCATAAATTGAGAATCGGCTGCATTATTCGTTTTTGGTTTTCTAACTTTAAAGTTGTTTTTATTATACAATAAAGTCATCAAACATTTATCATTTAGTAGTATTTTGAAGATGCAATGGCTCCAAATAGTCTTCTGTGCATTTTAGTGTTGATAGATGGCCTTTGAAAAAAAAATGAAGATTGCCTTTGAATAAATGAATTCAATATTTAAAGTTATAAACTGTTTTCTCTGCTCTAATCCTCAGATGCTCTTTGCTGTTGTTTTTTTGCTCGTTAATCCTTCCCACATTTCTGTATTCAGGAATTATCCGGACTTGACAATAGCTTAAATGATTTCCCCAAGATTACACTGTGAGTATAGCTAAGCCAGAGCTCATTGCTCCTGTCTTTGATCTCATGGTCTTTTCTCCAGTTTAACCTAAGAGCAGTCTAAGCTAGAAGTTGAATTTTGGATTATGAAGTCATTTTCCCACTTCCCCGCTGGCCGCCTTCCCTGAGCTCATTTCATTGCTGGACCTCTACTCAGAACCAGAGACTATTTTCACTCCTATCAATAACCTCTCAATCCTGCTGAGCAGGGCAAACTTGTTTGTTTTCTTTTTTCTTCTTTACAGGTTCCAATATGTCCACTGACAGCACTATATTTTTTGTATTAATTACGTTACTTTGTTTTTCAACATTTAATAATCCAGAACCTGAATCCCTGTTGAGGTTTCAAGGAACAGTGATAACTGTTTAATTCTATTCAGTATGAGCGCCCCTCAGAGGCTCACTGGGCCTCTTTGTGAAGTTTCCTTGTAAAGTTTCCTTGTAGCATATCCTTGTTGAAAGGACAGTTTCTTCAAGATGGTAGAGGGGCTAGAAATGCTCCCTCAAGGAAGCCTTTTGAGTCCTTGGTTGCTGGTTACATTTTGAGAGAGTAACCCAAGAGAACTAGTGGGGTACACAAATTCACATGGTGGAAATCTTATTTTAATATGAATAAGTAGGATATTTACACTGATGAAAGTTCAGAAGGTACAGAAGAGCATAACATGTCTCTTCTGCCCTGGCCCCCTGCCACTCAGTAGGTTCCCTGATTAGGAGTCAACCACATCTGTCAATGGATATAAAAGAAAAAGGGGCTGGGAAGAATGTTACTTTGTTTGTATATGCATAAAATAAGTATACTACAGTTTGCCTTTTAAGTTTATTTATTTTGAGAGAGCATGCATGCATATGTGCATGGGGGAGGGGCAGAGAGAGAGAGAGACAGAGAGAGAACCCCAGGCAGGCTCCACACTCATCAAAGAGCCCAACGTGGAGCTTGATATCACAACCGTGAGTTCATGACCTGAGCCGAGGTCAAGAGGTAAATGCTTAACCAACTGAGCCACCCAGGCACCCCTAATTTTATACATTTTTTTGCAAAGAGAATGTATGTTCATGATACAAGATTCTTGTAAAATGAGAAAGAAGAGTATCCCTCTTAACCTTTAAGAGAGGCAGTTGTTCCAAGTACCCTTTTGTAAATTTTCAGATTGAATATATAAAAATGTGTGGTGTGAATGTTGGATATAACTATTACATATATATACATATATATACACATATATACACGTAGATATATGTGTATACACACACACACACACACACATACCTTATACCAGGGAAAATTTATTTTGTTTCACTCTATGGCACGGGTTCTTAATCAGGAGCAGTTTAGCTTCCTAAAAGGCACTTGACAATATCTATGGATGTTGGTGGTTATTCCAAAACATGTAGGGGGTAGAGACCAGAGATCCTGCTAAATATCCTAAACAGGATAACCTATTTCCCATCCTTCCACCCCCTGCCAACAGTGACTTAACTGGTTGTGAATGTCAATAGTGCCAAGGTTGGGAAGCTGTTCTGAAAGATTTGGAAGGCTTTTTTCCAAGAAGCTGATTTCCATAGAAATACGAGCCTTCATTAGGAGCATCACTCTCTTCCTCTCTCTCTTCCTCTCTCTCTTCCTCTTTCTCTTCCTCCTCTTCTGTTTCCACAGTGAACCGTAATTGTTGCGTATCTCTCCAGCAAGAGTGATGGTTCCATGGATATTCGCTATACTCAGTTGGCCTCTTGAGAATGATTACAAATACAGTGCCCTTGTTTTGCCTATATTGTCCCATGTGTTCTCATGTTTTGGTTTAATCTCATTTTGGTGGAGCATACCCTCTGCTAATTCTCTGAGAAAGGGTAAATGAAAGGCAAATTTGAAGGAACTTAGAATTTTTAGAAATGTTTCCTTTTTTTTTAAAGTTTATTTATTTTGAGTGAGAGTGAGCAGCAGAGGGGAAGAGAAAGAGGGAGAGAAAGAATCTGAGTTTGTGGTTCTACCTCATGAACTGTGAGATCATGCCCTGAGCTGAAACCAAGAGTCGGACACTTAAGCAGCTCAGCTACCCAGATGCCTCCCAAAACATTTTTATTCTGTCCTCTCAACTGATTGATATTTTGTATGGAATTCTAGGGAGGAAATAACTTAAACTTCAGAATCGGAGGCTATTTCTTCATTGCCATATAGTTTCTGGTTTTTTAGAGATTCTGAGACATTTTGTTGATTGTATGTAACCTTCTCTCTGGATGTTTTGAAATTCCCAATGATACGTGTGACATGGTGTGAAGGTACTTTCATTCAGTGTGTTGGGTTCTCAGTGGATTCTTAATTGGGAAACATCTTTTGGTTCTGGAAAATTTCTTGAACAACTTCATTGATGTGCCTATTTTCTTAGTCCCAGCCTCGCACTCTGATGTGGATGTTGGAATTTGTAGATCATTGTTTTCCCGTGTTTTTCACTTTTTTTTTTTTTTTTTTTTGCTTTGTTGTCTTGGAGATTACCTCAAATGTTTACTCTAACTCTCTATAAACGTTCTTTAAAACTAAAAACTTTTAACACCTTTTTTTTTTGTCTTCTAAATGTTCTCTTTATTCTATTCTGTTGCTATCACCAGATGCAATTTCTGTTCTCTCTGATGATTAATAGTTGGAATATGCTTTCTAAAATTTTCTCTTCTCCATAGTCTTTTTCTTTCAAGTTACAAATGTTTGTTTCATTTGGTATCTATCTTCAATGTCAAATCCTTCATAATCTGTTTTATAATCTTTGCCATTTCTAGTTCAGTGGATTGGATATTCTGAGTGCATGAATCAGACTTGTTGACTTTGAGCTTCATCACTGAGTAGGTGTCCGGAACCCTGTAGGGAACCTTAGTGTTTTCTTTAAATTTCTCCTTTTGCACTGATTAGCTTTCTCAAAGAAAGAACTTTCCACCTCTTATCTGGAGGGCAACAGGTGATCTGGAAGCCCTGTGAGGAAAAGGGTGGAGTTCTCAGGGTGCATACTGATCTCTTAACCTCTCTGTTTGGAATCCTCTGCTGCTCCTGGTTATCCTCTCCTTTGTCCATCTCCAGAGAATAAACCTCCAGGCCTCCCACTCTTAGTTCCATAGAGGTGATCTTGGCAGCTAGACCAGGCATCTAATTGCTTTTCAAATAGCTTTCATACAGTCCTCCTTATTTCAGCTACTCACTTACCTCTGGTACCAATTCCCTCTCCTAGTTCCACAGGTCACTGTTTCTCTGTGTCTTAAACCATCTGTGGCTTTTATGGTAGATGGGTGGCTTTTATGTTTCAGCTTTCCATGCTATTGCCTTGGAATCCTCTGTCTCAGTGCTGGTAAATCAATTGCTGTTACGTCATCTTCTTAATGTCTAGAAAAACTTTAAGGCTGATACATACCTCTTCTCCTGTTTTCCCTATTCTTTCATGTGTTCGTGTCTTTTAAAAAGTAATCTTTCCTGTCGTTTTTGTGTGGTACCAGGTGAGAGCATTCAGTGTGGGTCCAGGCTGCAGTCCTAACACAGTGTTCTTTGTGGTGCAAACTTCATTTGGAGATTCCATTATGGAAGAGTATGGGTAGGGTTGGCCCTCTCTCTTCCCATTTGCTGCTGCTACCTCCTAATTGGGATTTCCACTATAGCTCCCAGAGCCTGGGTACTAAGCTGCTAGAGCTATTTCTAAAGTAAAGCCAGGTCTCCCATTCACCGTACTGACAGCTGTGCTGATGGATGTGGCACCACTGTGGGTATAAGATTAGCTGGCCCTTCACGAGTTTGCCGTTGTTTTACACTCCTGACTACACTTTTCCTTAACTCACCTTTGATCCTAAGGAATGTGTGCATAATCTTTTTCAAAATGTTTGCTATGTCAATATCCCAGATTAATGTCTGTGAGCTTTTAATAGCCGGAAGCTGTGAGTTGAGGCCCATCGACCAGATGTCTCCTGCTTCCTAGTTTATAGGCCACCTTTACACAGGGACACATGCTTGCTGACTCCTTTTTATGACTAAGAGGACACTGTATTTGTGAAGCCACTTTCATTCACTGATCTTAAATGCATTAGCAAATCTAAAACTATTCATCTTTTCAAGATGCTAAGGATGTTGATCCCATATAGAAATAATAAATGTTGAAAAAAAATCCCCAAACCTAAAATGGAATGACATTAATCATTTCTGTTCCCCCTGGAAAATGATTACAGGACTCCTGATTCTTATTCTGCTTCATAACAAAACAAATATGACCAGTAGTTACACGCAAGATGTTGACAAAATTGTTTGTTTTGTATTGTGTTCAAACTGATTTCAATACTGTCATTTTATGGAAAATTCTAGGACCTGCTATGAGATGACCTTTTAAGGCCTCTCCCCAGGATTTTTGATCTAGAGTTTTGCCTTTTAGGTTAGTACATTTGGTTTGGATATATGCAATTGATTTGTGTTTCTGATCAAGATTTCTGTGTTCCGATAAAACTTTATTTATGAACACTGCAATTGGAATTTCACGTAATTTTCACATGCCATAAAATATTGTTGACTTCTTAAAAATGTTTACAAATGTAAAAAAAAACATTTTTAGTTCAAAGATCTACAAAAACAGGTTTGATCCACAAGGCATTTTTTGCTGAGTCTGGTTTAAAACTTGCCTTGGGATGAGTGCTGTTCCTCTTGTGCCAAATTTCAGCCACGACGTGATATTCTGAATGTCTGTTGGTATAAAAACATTGTTTGGAATTGAGGTAGCCATGCTCAAAATTCTGCTTTGATGGGAGAATTTTTCACAGGCAGTTGAAACCGCTTGTGTGTACCTCTTTGGACAACATTTTCCTCTCCTTCCCAACCATTTTTCTTCTATCCTTTTACTTTTTTTTCTGTGTATTTTCTAACAATTTCCATTTTTTTTCTTTTTTGAGTACAGATTATATAACACAGTGCACTAGTTGCTTAAGAGATGTAAATATAAACTAGGGGCATAACTTCTTCATAGACAAGCGCAGTCATGGAAGAGATTTTGTATTTCTGCCAAAACTCAGCAAACTCATCTGAGGTATAGGAAGAAGGAATGTGATCGACAGGTGTGTGTGTTAGCAGATATTGTGGAGGTATTTTTTTTTCTGACCTCACGTTGTAGACAGAAATGAATGTATTTATTTCTTCTGCGTGTATTTATTTATATTTTGGGGATGCCAACGACCTTAGAATGGTGAACGATAGTGCTCTGTTTCAAATTTTGCAGTGTGCCCTATTTTTCCTACTGTAAAGAGACTTCTTTATCTCCCTTCAGATATCCTCTGGTAATTTATTCATTAATTTAAACTTCTTTAAAAAACTTCTTTGGAAAGGTGTGTTTCTTTGGCAAAGATAGATCTCTACTTAGTAAAGATTTATGATTGAATGAACAGAGAGCAAGGGGGAGGCCTAGGCGATGAAGTCTATGCACTGAAAATAATAAAAATAGGAACATTAAAAATGAAGGAAACCAGTCAAAGGCTGTAGAATCAAAGAACAACACAATTATAGATTTCATGGTAGCTATAGTAAGTAATATAGTCTCAAATGAATACTCCTTTATTTCATACAGGGGATTGGCATTTGTGCAATATTCTTTAGTTAAATTTCAATTTATTGGATTTTTGCATCACTGCAGATTGATCTATTGAATTTGTCACAGTGGCCTTGTTTTTACCTTGATGTGTTTAATACCTGCTGGATCAGAATGCCAATCAATTTAGGTTAATTTCATTAAGTTTACTAAAGCTTTTTAAATTAAAGTCACTGCTGACATTACCAGTAACAAAATGTGGGTAACACACTCTTATATATTATTGTTCTAGAAAAGAGATTGGTAATATATATTCTCTCTAACATCTCCTTACTTGGATTTTTAAATTCCCTTAATTATTTACAAGACGATAAATCATTTAACATATAAAATTTTAATTATCTGCGTGATCATTGCTTAGTATTCTGTGCCGAACTTTAAGCTCAGCATAGATTTAAGTTCTTACTAAATAGATTTCAATTAAACTCCTTCCATCTATTCTAGGGAAGAAATGGATTGTGTTTAAAAAATTGTATTGTGCTTTGTATTAGCAAATATAAACTGTGGAGTGGTTCATGCCAAGTAGCCTTTTAATTTTCTTGTGCATTTTAGTTTTCAGAGAAGCCATAGTACACTTGGCATTTATATGAAGTATAATCATGATTAAGATTTTTTGAGTAATGTATTTTGCAAAGAAGTCTGTGATATGCAATTATGGAACTTCGCTTGCATTATTAACTGATTTTATTAGCTATCATTAATGCAGTATTTATAAATATTGCTTGGAGAACTGTAGTTAAATTTACTAAAGATAGAATCAAGAAGAAAACTGATAAACTACTAGTGCCCTAGAACTCCTTAAGAGCAGACCACATTGTTTATTAAGCCACTAGGAAATTCAGAAAGGGGAGGGAAAAAACCGTCAAACCATCAAACACTGGTTATTTGATTATTTTTTTTTTTATTCCTTCACAACAATGGTGTGTAGGCATTACTACAGTTTTCTATGGGGAAATTGAGCAAGCAAAAGTTTGTTCTAGCATATGCTATTCTAGAATTAAAGAGATTTTGGTTATGCAGGGTTCAAGTTATCTTTGACACATTTTGCAGGTTACTTACAAATTCCTGCCTAAACATAGGAATCTTCTTTATCAGAGAGCCTAACATCAGATTTTAATCATATCTTAGACCCGCAGGGTTTTAGGTTTCCAACAGGCCACCTGTCTCAGACATTTAAAAATTCACAGGACAGATGGGAAGGTGAAAGAACTTGTCCTTGGATAAAGAAATTCTTGCATTGCAGGAATGCTCACAGGCAGGGTTAGCCAATACATCATACACATATCCTGTATTTGTCTAGCGTTTAGTTATCATAATCGTGTGTTTCCCTTTAGTAGTATAAATACAAAATTTATCACTTATCTCCTATTCTTAGTGGGCAAGAGAGAGAAAGATTGTAGCTTGTAAAACCTGCTGTTCGGCTGATCCATGAATCAGGATATATGACTGTATTTTGTATTAACTTTCCCAAATTTACAGTTTGTGGAATGTGTACCCTGTGGAAGAACTCTGCACCATCGTATTTAAGAAGTTGGGAAATGGACCTGGATTGCCTGGGTTTGAATTGCTTCCCAGCAATTTATTAGTGATCTTGGGAAGTTAGCTGGTGTCCCTGTGCTTGACTTATGTCATCTGTAGAATGGGGGATATTTATACCCCTTTCTAGAGTTTGGAGAACATGACATGAGGAGTATACATTAAAGTACCTAGAATAGGTAAAGTACTTAGAACTGGAAGTCTGTGTTCAGTAAGTGTTAGCTGTTAGACGAAATGCTAATTTCAGGTAAAACCTAAAAGAGGAACTTAAAGCCTATATGTACTTGGAAATTTTCTGAAAATAAATTCTTTGAAAAATTCACATTGACACTTAACTCTTTAGGAAAGACTCTGTTACTTGACCTAGCTGAAGCATAGTATTCAAAATCATGAGGCAGTTGAAGCATCAGTGGATTATGCTGTGAACTGTGGTTGGTCTTTATTAATTCCATATACCAGCGTTACTTAGGAACAGGCTAGAAAATGGAATTTTCAGGCCCAGCCTCAGAACTACTAGATCATCAGCTCGGGTGGAACTTCAAGGACCACTGGCTTAGATATGTATATTTGCTGAGGACTTGAGGACCCACTGTATTTGTTTTGGGTAAGAGAGAGAGAACCTGAACGTGACAGGTGAAGTCCTTCTCCAGTGGACATTCCTGTGAAAGGAGTGGGGCAGACGAGAAGTAAGTAAAGAAACATAAAAGCCCCAAAACTTTGAACATAACAAGTTTTAGAAAACAAAAGAAGATAATAGTGTTGGTGAATGATCCGAAGCATTGAGGGGAGTGCCAACATAAGGTGTTCATGAAGACCTGAAGGTGTGAAATGTGAAGTTAAACCTGAATTATGAGAACATTCGGTAATAAATTGGTGAATGAGCAGTCTTGGAAGATGAAAGCCTAGTGCAAAGGTCATAAGATGGGCCTATCTTAAAGAAGGCTTTATTCTTAGTCTGTGAGTAAGTACTATTGGTAATATTAATTAACAGTGGGGTAATTTGATTATTATAGACTATAAGAAAAGGGGTTCATAGCGAAGGTTTAAAAAAATTTTTTTTATTTAAAAAAATTTTAAAAAATACTTATTTTTGAGAGAGCAAGAGTGCAAGCGGTGAGGGCAGGGAGAGGCAGAGACACAGAATCTGAAGTAGGATCCGGGCTCTGAGCTGTCAGCACAGAGCCTGATGCGTGGTTCGAACTCACAAACTGTGAGATCATTACCTGAGCTGGAGTTGGATGCTTAACCAACTGCCCCCATAGTTAAGTTTTTGATAGGTTCTTTTAAAAAATTACTATAATTCCCCATATTATTTTCCATACAGACCTACTGCCTAAGTCTAAGTGTAATATGTTTTCAATCCATTTACTGACTGAGTCACCAAAATCACTTTGTGAGTTCTGAATGTCGCATTGGGTTGACAGTAACTTGTGACACATCTGATAATTATAGGCTTCAGATTTTTCTCGTTCAAAACTTAAATCAGTGTCTTCTATTTTTTATTGCTCCCTACTTATGAAAATTAATGTATAATGTCTAATTATAATATTAAATGACTATCAACCCTTCTTTGTCTAGTTTGCTATTAACCGTAACTTCCACAAGAAAGTCCTCTTAAGCATAAGATAAAGACAATACTGACGTGAAATTTTAAGTGCAAGGGGTAAATTTTCTAAGTTAAAAACAAACTCTGTTATTTTAGATTTTATTTTTTTAAATTTTGTTTTAACGTTTATCTATTTTTGAGAGAGAGAAAGTGCGCGTAAGCAGGGAAGAGGCAGAGAGAGAGAGAGGGAGACACAGAATCCAAAGCAGCCTCCAGGTTCCAACCTGTCAGTGCAGAGCCTGGTGGGGCTCAAACCCATGAACCGCAAGATCATGACCTGAGCTGAAGTCAGACGCTTAACGGACTGAGCCACCCAGGTGCCCCTTTAATTTTTTAAGTTTATTTATTTATTTGGAGAGAGAGAGAGAGAGAGAGAGAGAGAGCAAGCTAGCGTGGGTGCACAAGTGGGGGTGGGGCAGAGAATGACAGAGAGAGAGAGAGAATCCCAAGCAGGCTCCACATTATCAACGCAGAGCCTGATGTGGGGCTTGAACTCACTAACCACTAGATCATGACCTGAGCTGAAATCAAGAGTCGGACACATAACTGAGCCACCCAGGTGCCCCTTTTAGATGTTAATACATGAAATTATTGCAATATTGTACAAATTGTAAAAGAATTGTAATTAGATAAATTGAACTCACACTGTGGCAAGACTAAGAATAATAAATATAAAACTTTATTTTTTCAATCTTTGCTTGATAAAAGTCACAAATGACATGAAGGAGCATAGCTTTTACATCTAAGAAGACCTGTGTTTAAATCCAAGCCAGTTACATTTTTTTTGCTTTAATCATACTGTCTATAAAATGGGAACATGAAATCTACCTTTCATAGTTTAGTAATCCAGTTTTAAGATATTAAAATTATTTAAAGATGCAAACAGGTGATTAAAAAGTAGTAACTATTGTATTATTACAGATTGACTAAAAACTCTGAGTTACCAGTTGGATTAACTGTTGACCCTAAGAAGTCTGTGGCTTCATCCATCTTTCAAGTACAGACTCTATTACTTTTAAAGGCTATGACTTTTTTATTTTATTTTATTTTTTTAATAGCCACAGAATTTGAGGAACTTGTCTTGAAGTCTGCTTCCACAATAGTTTCTCCCTTGGTTTTGGGTTCCTTCTTTGCTGTTCCACAGCGTGGCCATTGGTGGGCTAGCGTGTGCCCTTTGGGGCATTGCTTTTCTAGTTTCTGTAATAAGTTTAGCTCGCTCACCTCCTCCCACCCCCGACTAGTCTTTCTTATAGTCTTGTTAATGGAGTATGTCCTTGAGTATTTTTTGGACAAGTTTGAAGTTGAGTTAAATGCACATAATTCAAAAACCATGAAGACAACAAACATTTCACTGCATGTTCATATGACTTTGGTGACAACTTTTGCTTAGCAAGTTTGGGAATGTTAAGAAAATTTAAATGCGCTTTCAGATCTAAAGACTGAAGCCATCTCCCCAGTTAAACTTTTACTATTTCCAGTTTTATTTTTCACTCAAGTATTACAAGAGGGAAATATGGGCAGAAGGACCACATTTATTGAATGTCTACTATGTACCAAGCACTATTTCAAAGTTATATGTATGATTATATGTTAATTATATATATAAGTATGTGTGTGTATGTATGTATGTGTATATATATATATACATACGTATATATATGTATATGTATACGTATATGTACATGTACATATACATGTACATATGTACATATGTATATATTCATATACGTATACATATACATTATATATGTGTATATATATGTGTGTGTGTATCTATATGATTTTTTACTTCTCAGAACCTTGAGTTTTATAATATCCTACCCATTTTATAAATGAAGAGCGCAAGGATCAGAGATATTAAGTAACCTGCCGAAATTGAAGCTAGTAGACAGAAGTTAAAACCCAGGAATGTCTGATCCAAAAGCTCAAGTTTTCTACCACATCTTCTGAACAACAAATACTGTATACCTAAGGAGAAAAAAGTTAAGACTGAGGATACTACTGGTAACACACTGATGTGTCTCTTGGCTTAGTACGTTGATATGTATGTTTCAAATGCTGGTTTTTTATTCTTACTGAAGATCATTTCTTGGAGCTTAGAAGTAGTAAGCTCATGGTGGATTCCTCCATCATAGGAGTTTAACTGGGAGGTGTTGCAGTGGTACCAGTGATTTCTAGTCCTTCAACCAAGGAATATGGAGGAGAACTGGAAGGATGGGGTTCCTGTTGACTCTGTAGTGTTGGAACCAGGCAATGAGGGAATAGACAAGGAAAGGAATCACAAATTATCATATGTACTTTGAGGGAAACAAGCAGGGATTGAGATAGAGACCAACAGGGTGAGGGAATAAGATACAGGGAGTAGTAATGGATGCTGTGAGGAGGTAACATGTAATCCAAACCCCAAAGGGTGAAGAGCCAGGTGCTAGAGCTTATCGTTGCCCTCGATTATCAGGGGAAACCTGAGTAGGCCACCCTCCTGTGGAGATGGGCACAGAACCCATGTATCCTCATCATTGATAGAGATTTGGCACCCTGCCTCTTGAACAGTGGGCCCTTACTGCATATTTGGTGATTGAATTTTGCAAAGCCCTGAAAAGAGTCTTTTCTTAAGCACCAATTGATATTTGTATCAGTCTAGGACTATTAGGCATTTATCGTCTTTGAAAAGGAAACTTTTATTATAGAAATTTTCAAACATACAAACAAAGAAGAATATAGAGTAATGGATCTCCATGTATCCGTGTCTGGACTCAACACATGTTTTTCTGATCTGACTTTATCTAACCTTCTTTTTTTCTTCTTTGGTATTTTCCAGAAAGTTCCAGATTTCGTTTCTTCACGGTTGTAAATACCTTAGTATGCATCTCTCACTGATAAGGGCACTTTTATTTACATACCCTTAGATAATTATCACATTTAGAATTAACAGTGACTGATCTTTGGTTCTATAAAAAAGTTTAAGAAAGAAGGGTAGATATAACTCATTACAAAATTATGATGTAATTGGCATCTGTAAATACATGTATCTGGATCTGTGTCTGGATTTCTTTCTTTCTTTTTTTTTTTTTTTTACATGTTTCTCATATTTGTGACTTGACTATACAAAGGCTACAATTTCTCTTACTAAAGCTAGCAAGGATACATCATCAACTTCTTGTTTTTGGCTTTGTTTTGTTTTGTTTTTAAAAAGCCCAAGAGAAGCATCTACACTGAAACTGACTTGGAAACCTGCTTGACAGAACCTTTCTTTATTGGTCCCTGCAGTGGCCGATGGTATTAAGCCTGTACATATGTCAGAAACATTATTTTTAAAAAGTTTACTCTGATACTGTTCGCCCAGACATCATTGGATGTTGGTTCTGTCTTTATCAAATGCAAGCGGCATTGAGTGTTGGGTAGACTTTGGACAAACTCAGCAAGCTCTTTCTTGAACTACTAGAGCTGGCTGCTCCACACACTGTACTCAAAGTCTACAAAAATATACATCTTTGGAATAATTTCTAGTGACATAGAAAGAGTCCTAGTGACACCTCTTAAAACCATGAAGACCTGTCTTGCCTAGTACTCTCACTTTAAAAAAAAAAAAAAACAGAACAAAAGAAAACCCATGCAGTATGAGTTTGGCTTGAAATTCTCTGCGCTTCTCATTCATTATTTAATCTTATTTTACTTTGTTCAGACAAGCTATCTGGCCTATTGTGAAGCTTCACACAGCCAATTACCTCAAGGTGTTTAGTTCATTTATTATTTACAGCATAAATCTTGTACAGGTTGTCCATTGACGACCCTCTGAGTAGATGTAGTAAATGCCTTTCATCCTTGTGGCCTCAGTCAGTGCTCACAGACCTACCTGCTGAGCGTGGCAGGCCAGGCAAGGTACTGGAACATGTACAATACCAGAGGTAATTGCACTTTATTTTCTCTTTAAAGGTGCGTGTGAAAAATGTGTGCATGGTACCAGATTCTGCACTGAAATCTAAGAGAAGAGGCTCTTTAATTTTGAATGCACTATTCCTTTCTATAGAGACCATATTAGACATTTTAGCCATTGTTATAGGCCGAATATTGAATTTAGAAGTTCGTTCAGAATAGACCACAGTGGAGTCATACTTTAGAATGTTTATATGGAAGTATCACCTTTCAAACTTGAGGTGTATGTCCTTGAACCCGTTTTCCTTTCCTGGCTTCCTTTCAGTCTTGTGTTGTGATACCAATATGAGCCAAGTATGAATGACTTGGAAAAAGGCTAGCTTAAGTAATGTGCCGATTCTACTGATGGGCATATATGCCATTAAGAGTCTCTATCCTACCTTGAATGTGCCAGGTATTTAACCGGGGACTGGTACTAATTTCAGAGCTAATACTGAGCTGTTCCACATCAATGCTTTCAGCAGGTGGCTTGAACTGACAGTGTAAAGAAAAAAGTGAGAGAAAATTACCATTGTACTTTAGAATTTCTCTGATTGAATTGACTGATTATACTGTCAAAGGAGCATTGGGAAGCTGGCGGGGTTATGGGGAGTGAAGAAATGACAGAATTCTTTTAGAAAGAGCTTGTCTGTTTTTGCACAGCCAAATATTTCAAAATGATAATAAGGTTTGATATGAGGTTTGCATTCAATACTTGTGAAAGTCCATGTGCTCCCTGATTTGCTTTTTAAAACTTATGTATTGTGTAAAGAGAGCCAATGGTTTTCTTATTACTATTTTCTCTTCTAAGACACAATATTAAAATACTTGTTTAAATACCATCAGTAAATGTTAAACTTTTTATATTGGCAAAACAGTTTTATAAAGATTTCATTTTTGTTAAATTTTACTTTTGGGAAGGTAGAATGGGAAATTTATCA
This sequence comes from Panthera onca, assembly GCF_046562875.1. Classification (NCBI taxonomy): domain Eukaryota; kingdom Metazoa; phylum Chordata; class Mammalia; order Carnivora; family Felidae; genus Panthera; species Panthera onca. The sequence goes on from NC_138344.1 coordinate 82,534,655, forward strand.
AGTGACTCGAGATGAAAACTATTTGTTTTATGTAATCAGTCTTGTATGATGTTCTTTCTTCTTTTGATTATTCATTTATTTTGAGAGACAGAGAGAGAGACAGTGCTAGTGGGGGAGGGGCAGAGAGAGAGGAAGAGATAGAATCCCAAGCAGGCTCTCTGCTGAGTGGGAGCCTGACCAGGGGCTTGAACTCAAGAAACTGTGAGATCATGACTTGAGCCAAAACCAAGAGTCTGACGTTTAACTGACCGAGCTACCTAGGCACCCAGTCTTGTATGATGTTCTTAAATAGATTTTTCTGTTTAAGAAAAAAAATTTATCAGTCACAAATATTATTCTGGGTTGTCTTTTAAATTCACGTGTATTTTAAAATCTTATTTAGGGACACCTAGGTGGTTCATTTGGTTAAGTGTCTGACTCAATTTTGACTCAGGTCATGATCTCATGGTTGTGAGACTGAGCCCTGCTTCAGTCTCCACACTGAGTATGAAGCCTGCTTGGGATTCATTCATTCACTCATTCTCTCTCTCCCTCTCTCTCTCCCCCCCCCCCACCCCGCTACAGCCCTCCCCCTGGCTTGCCTATCCATGCACAGTCTTTTTCTCTCTCTCTGTCTCTCCTCAAAACAACAAAAAACCTACTCATTATTAAAAAACAAATAAATAATATTTACATAGTGATAATATTACTTAAATGGATAATTAAAGCAGAGATATGGTATCATGATTACTAATAATGGGATAATAATGGTAGATAGTATTTGTTGAATAGGTCCCTTGTACCAGGTACTTCACTACATGCTTTATAATCTTCACAATAATAATTATGTAAAGTAATTTCCCTTTGTATCCCCATCTTACTGAAGAACAAATTGAGGCCCAGAGAGGTCGAGTAACCTGCTGGATAACCAGAGCGTGTAAGATAGGATGCTGACTGTCAGAACTCTCATGCTCATCCTCTAGTGTGTAACAGACCAGGGCAACTGGTGACACTTGACTTTTTTTTTTTTTTTTTTTTTTTTTTTTTTTGCTGTCAGTGCACTGCCTGCCTTCTGTACTAGCGAGAGGGAATTAATAAAATAATTTCCCTTTTCATGGTTATCCCATTATGAATCTAATAGAACTTTTGATACAGAGTCATGAGAATTCTTAAGGGAATGGTTTAAAATGTGGATCAAAATGTATTGAAGTGTTCTATAAAAAAAAAGTGTAAGAGACAAATTTAGTGAAGGTTAAGTTAGGTGTAGGGTAGAAAAAATCAATCAGGATAAATGGGTCAGCCTTCATCATTTATTCACCAAATACTTATTGTACTGGGTGCCAAGCACTGGGTTTGGCCTATAGGAAAGCACTGGGTGATTTATTTTTGTTGGGTTGACTCCCTGGTGGGATTATTCACAAACAACCATTCGATGTAAATAGGAAGCTTTAATTGCAGAAAAGAAGGGTTAAAGTCTTTCTGGGTGGACCATGGTGCTGAGTTTTGTTTCATTGCATAATCTAGTAGGCGATCCTCGTATTCTCATTATTCTGATGCAGTGTAACAAACCAGCAGGAAACTGCATTCCATGGGATTTCTATGGGGACTACAGCAAATTCATTCCAATGCTTACAGAGCAGCCGTTTGTAGCTTCAAGTAGCTCCAGGGCTAATGTGAGGAGCTGTGCAACTCTACTTGCTACTGAACTGTAAAACTGAAAGCATGTGTAGTGTAAATAAAACAATGTCAGTAAAATTGCTTCTAATCTGGAGGCCTTATCAGAACATTGGTTGACAGTCTGCTATTGTTGAATGAGGGAAAAAAGGGCAGGGAGTTGGAAATATTATACCTCGCTGAAAATGCGAATACCTGCTTCGTCATTTGGTTCAAAACCTATTCCAATTGTTTTGTGGTTCCATTGGAGGTAAACGTGAAAGAGAAAATATTTTTCATTCCGCCAGCACCTCCAGTCCAATACAAAACAACTGCCAAACAGAGTGACACTTTCGGTAACAAATTTTCTTAGCCTGGCCTTATAGACGATAAAGGAATCCATGTTGTGGGATAGATTTGGTTCCCATCTTCTGTCTGCATTCCATGAGCACCTGGTTTCACCCATCCCCAAAATGTGGTTAGCAGTGCTTCATTTTTGTTAATAGAAGAGTTGTCCAGTCTTCTTGAGGCCCATGATGTATTTGGCGGTTGATGTCGGTGGGCCCTTCCCCAGCGTGACTGCTGTGGTCCCCCTAGCCTCACCCCTGTGTTCCTCCTGCTGTCTGTCTACAGGGCAGGCCACCTGGGAATCTCACAAGGCCCCCCCGTACTTGGTTTAACCATCTGCTGCCATTCTCCTGAAATTCTTTGTAACACTAGGTCAAGGGGCCTCACGTTGTCATTTTGCTCTGGGTTCTACTGGTCATGGTCATGTAGCTGGTCTTGTTTGCTCTGTGAACCTCCTCCTCCTCCTCCCTGCCCCAAGCACCAGGGGTTGCATTCTTCATCCCTGAAGCCGCCTTATCTACGAAGCCTTCTGATTCCTTAGTAGACGTCGCTATCTTCCCTTTGTGTGTCCCTAGTCATAACCTGCATACACCCTGCCTTGAACTCAGAGTGTGCGCCTGTCTTCTTCCATACAGTGGGCTCTCAGGGGGAGGGCAAGCGCCCTCCAAGAGTCTTTGTATTCTTCTCCCTCCGTATCCTAGCCCAATGGCTTTCAGTGCTCCATAAATGCTTGTTGAATTGAAGTGAATTAAATAATTTGCCCTTTTATCTGAAAGAGTAAAGAAATTTACATTTAATATAAGGCCCCTTTGATAGACATATTGCCTTCATTTCAGTTCTCTTCTGATGCAGAATTATGGTGCTGGCTTCCATCAAATGGCAAATGTGATGAGATGGTACACATTTGATTCTGCCTCACTTATAAATTTGGGGTGGGGAAAATATAAATGAAATCATTTCACTAATTTTAAGACATTTAAAGAGTATGGAAATTGAGCTTTGGAGGAAAAGGTTAACTAAGGTTAAAGCGAATGCTTTTCATTTCGCTTAGCATATCACTAAGTGGAGATTTAAAGGCACTGCTCTGTTCTTACCAAACTTTTCCCATACTACTCCTGGATTTCCTTTTAGTATAATTTGAGCAAGATGTCGTCATCGTTTAAATCATTTTAACTTTGCATGTTTCACAAGCGCCATTTTCGTATTGGGAACTCTTCATAATATGGTTTCTTAAACTTTTTAGAAAAATAGAATCTGCAGTGCTTGTTGTCTCTACAGGTGGCGGAACCCTAGCAGTTCGATCACTGTGTAGGTATTAGGTCATTTGGTTCAAAACCTATTCCAATTGTTTTGTGGTTTCATTTAGGTGTAGGTATTAGGAGTTCTGTTGATGAGGTACAAAAGAACACAGCGGTGCCACAGACATTTTTAACAGAGGGCCCGTGATCACCTTGAGAGGTTCTGTAAACTGTCTCAAACTGTAGGCAAAATGTATTTGGGGAGTGTTCAAAGTTCGTTCTGGAGAGAGGGCTCTCAAGGCGTCTTCTCAAAGTGTTCAAGAGAAGAGAAGAACCTATTAATGAACTGCCATAGAAAATGGAATGAAGATACACATGTTATTAAGTTAAATTTAAGTCAGCCTGTGGGGTGCCTAGGTGGCTCAGTCGGTTAAACCTCTGACTTGGGCTCAGGTTGTGATCTTGCAGTCTGTAAGTTCAAGCCCCATGTTGGACTCCACACTGAGCGTTCAGAGCCGGGAGCCTGCTTTGGATTCTGTGTCTCCCTCTTTTTGTGCTCATCCCCTGTTAGTACTTTGTTTGTTTGTTTCTTTCTTTCTTTCTTTCTCTCTCTCTCTCTCTCAAAAATAAATACTTAAGACTCAGTCTAGTTGAACATACATTCGAATTGTTTAAATCTGAAATCTCTGGGCTATAAGATGTATTTATCCATTGAATATTACACCAGTATTTTTTTTTTCTAAGCATAGATTTTTGTGTTTAAGTGTAGCTGAGATCTTGAGTCCTGAACTGGTTCGTTTTTTGTTTTGCATTTGTGAGCAATGAGACACAAAGAAGCAGAGAAATTAGGCAAAACACAGTTCCTTCATCATGCCACACGATCATAAAAGAGCTAATGGCTACATTCGAAGGAAAAACCCAACTTCCAGCCACGGTTATTCTCGAATATGGGTAGTTGGAGACTTGTGGCAGACATGTGCAAGGAATACTATGATTTACCACGATGAAGATTTTTGCTTAAAAGGAAGTGGCTTGGCTCTGGTAAGATGCCACACCCCGGGGACTGTGTTTGACCTGACAGGGCTTCACACACAGCCTCTGAGGTCTCCTACATCTCTCAGAGGTGAGCTGGAGGTCAGTGACAGCTTTGCTTCATTTTTGTGGCTCACTTTTCCATTTAGCGTTCTTTTCCTTTCATAAGTGTTTTCTGTTCTTACTGATTGGCCAGTGTATGCGCTGAGCACACTCAGGAGTAGCGTAGCCACGGAGCAGCCCACGATGCCTTACAGAAACTCAGCTCAGACTGAAGTGTTCATTTGGGACCTGTTGGCCTCCAAAGTATACAAATGTTGAGGTTGGGGTGAACTGTTAAATCAGAAACCCTGTGGTAGTTACAGATCTCTTTGGTATATTTTAGAGACCACCTACTGTGTGCAAGACACAGCCCTAAGCTTAAAGGGCATTCAGAAATGAATGATACTGGCACTTGCCTTGAGGAGCAGATAGGGCCACAAGGGAAATGAGACACGGGGCGTCTGGCTGTATGTGTTCTCAGAAGGGGCAGCTTAACCAAGACTCTGAGGCACACGTTCTTCCAGAGACATGGGCCTCACCTGACAGGGGAACAGTATATAATTTTTAAGAAGGATTATGAGTTTATTTGGAGTCATTTCCCAGGTGGACCTCCAGTTAGTAAATAGCAATCAACCTAAAGATCTGGGAGGATGAATCTCAACTTGCCTGCCCCTTATTTCTCAGTTCTCTCAGTACAGTTAGTCTAGAATCCCCTGCTGGGAACTGGCCAGCACAAGGGGATGCTTTCTAACTGCAGTCACCTCTGCTGGTCCCTTCTTTTGGGTCTCTGTTCTTCCTCTGCCCCACTCCATACCTACACCCTGTTACCCACTTTTCTTCCAGCCATTTACCCCTTTATTCCTCTTGCTCCTTCCCAGTCATGATTTCCCTGTGTAATCTTTATCTCTTAGGCAGTCTCAAGATTTAAAAAGTTCAAATGGGTCCTCGTCAAAGAGGGTTCAGAGAAATGGTTAACTTCTCCTTGCTCTATGAATTTAAGAGACATTGTAATCTGAGACATTTCTCTTAAAAGATAGGTTTCTGTTTGCTTTTGTTTTCTTTTCCTCAAAATCATGCTTTCAGAAAAGCCAAGTATAGTAATACTTAAAATCTACAGTTGAAAACTAAAACTTTATGAGAGCATTTTGGGAGTTTTGTAGCCCTCTGGTGGAGTGTCAAGAGAATCCATAATGGAAATATTTGATGACTTGGATTTTAACTATTTTCAATATGACTGAATAATAAACTTAAGCATTTTTTAGAACACTCTTTTGAGGGCAGCCATTTTGTTCACAGATCTGTAGTGGAGTGTCTGAACATTTATTTTTAATACTTACATTTTTCATTGACAGGAGCAACTGTTCCATTCAGAATTCAGAGTGAATGAAGTATACAGTATTCAAAAGAAATTGTGCCTCTGCTTTTCATTTTTGTTAGGATTTCATTAAGTGATTAATCACAGGAATTTGAAATTGTGGGGAGGGCAAGCAAGACGTTTCTGGGCTATGAACACAGAAAGGCTGCCAGGTTTTGAGTGCTGTTTTGCATCTCTGTTAGGTAAATGTGCAGTCATAAGCCTTTGTGTGAAAGCAATTTGACATTAAGGAAAGAGCATTGAAGTCAGACCTGAATTTTAGTAGCCATTTTCTTACTCTATAGATACTAGATTCTGGAGAGGTCACAGCACCTATTTGGAAGACTATTATTCACATTAGTGAAAGGTAGTGTAAGTCATAACTTCTAACATGTCTTGTAGTTCTGTGGTTTGGGGATTTTTGACATCATTATAAATACAGTAAAGTCATGCTTTGTGCAATCTTTGGGGGGAAATGCACATTTATGATGCTTCTAAAAATATTAGATAAACTAATGACAAAAACAAGCTTACTAGCATACTGAGAGTTAATTGGGGATAGAAGTCTTTTCATTTTTGTATTTATTTCTAGTCTGACCTAACAAGTAGTATACAGCAGACATTCAAAAAACTGATGTTTGAATGAATGCAAAAAAACAATTTCTGAGGTCTTAAGATACTGAAAATTACATCCAGAACAGGTTTAAGTGGAGTGCATGTTGTTTCAAGAATTATCTACTTAAGTCTACAAATAATTTTGTTAGCATAGACTATTTACCTAATAGGACTTAGGTAATAGTTTAGGTCATAAGTGATTACTTAGTTTTTTTCAGAAAGGGAATTGATTATTAATCATGTAATCTTAGTAAGAGAAAAAGTGTATTTTCCTAACAGAAAAATATTTTTCTAAATAATATGGGGGGTTTTAATGCCTTCAAAATTGCTTGTTTTGATTTTTCCATAAACTGGACAAAAGATTGAGGAAAAGAAATTACCCTAATAACTCATAACTGTTGTGTTTTTAACAACTTCACATTATGTATGAAAGCATTTGCAAATATTTCAGTTGTCTTTTGGACTTGGTAATTACTAGGTTGCATTTTATTTTTTCTCAGGAACAGTTACTCCAAAACGAGGTTATAGCAAGTTAAGTTTCATTATCATCATTTAGCAAGTTTTATGTGCCAAGCTATGAACTCCCAGGTATTAGTTTAAAAAAAACAGTGATGCCACTATAATATTAATGATAAATGGCATACATTTGAAACATTTAAAAATGATCATAGCCTTAAAGCCAAAAAGAGCCAGAAAATATTAATGGGTATAGGAACCATTTTATGTGGATCTGAATTATGTATAGCAGAGAGAGATAGAAAGAGATAAATTGCATAATAAATCAAAGTTCACATGGTGTATTGTTTATTTTTTTAAAAACTACACCAACTTTCTGTTTATGCAGCATGTCAGCTGTTTGAAAAAAAAAAAGATGAATAGTTCCAGATTCAGATTTATTCCAAGAATGAATATTTAGCACCCAATAGTGTCATACTGAATGTAGGAAAATAATTACAGTGTATGTTTTACCATGAAGAATTCTAGGAAAGCATTGACTTTTATACTTTGAATGTGCTTTTATTCTCTGAACAATTTGTACCTTTTGTGTCTTCTTGATTTGTAAAAGTCAGGTGTTTTAACCTTCCTTTCAAATACGGTAGTAGTAATATTCAGAAGTGTGTGTAAGATTATATTAAGACAATAATTAACAGGAAATGTTTCTTCTTGATAAATTTGTTGTATTAAAACACGATGATTGCAGAGCATTACAAACCTTGGGAAACGTTACTTGAAGAAAACACTTACACTTACAGAAATTCCTTGCAGGATATACTGGTGACCGGAACTAAAATCTGTTGGACTTTGCTAATATCTGAAGATTATAAACGGGTGCCTATGTAAGTGGGGTTTAAGTGCTTTGTATATTTTTTGCAGCATGGTTTACTATGGAAATACTATTTTAAGGGTTTAAAACTAATAAATTTAATTAATATTTTTGTAAACAACCATGGACTACTTCTGCCCTGATTTTGGCCAGTGTTCTGTGGGTTTTTATTTACTTACCATCTAGGTGCAGGTGCCATTTCAATATGTTTGATCCCATATATTATGCATCAATGTGCCCCTAAGCAAAAAAATCACAGAACTACTGGAACACTAGCTTGGGATTCTAATATAGAACTTGAAAACCTGCAGCATTTCATGGTGCAGATAAAAAGATCCCTGGAGTGGTTATGACCATGTGATTATTTTCCTCTGTGCCCAAGTCACTTATTCCTGGAATGATTTTGAAATGGCACCATAGATCATTCATGTACGCATTCGTTCATTCAACATTTAATATCAGGTAGTACCCAAGGAGCTAGACAAATGGAAGTATAAATGTTCATGTCTGTCATCTCTCGTCTTTCCATGTGGCTCTTGTAAGGCTTCTGCTTCTGCTGTCTCATCATGAGTGTCTCACCACTCAACATCCTTCCTGTCTAGTGGGCCCCATCAACTTGTTTGTTGCTCCCTTGGTTCAGCGTCTGTTGAACTCCAAGTGGGTCTTGACAGCTAGAGGTTGAATGAAGTTCCAGAAGTGAGGTAGAGAAATGATGAAAGCTTTTGAAAAAGAGAGTGGAAGCAAAGAAGAATGTCTCCTGTGAAGGGGAGATAAAGAGAGCCTTAGAGACAGCTGGGAGAGCCATATGGAAGGATGGGGAGCTAGCAGTGGTGGTAGGATTTGATGGAGGGTCAGAGCTTCATGGAGAGGAGATGGCGACGAGAGCATTGGACTAAGACGGTGGCAACCATTAAGCCGTCTCGCAGAAGCTATTGGTCCTTTCCCTGGCCATTCCAGTCTGACTCATCTAAATTGATATGCAAGAGGACACATTTGGGATAAGGATTCTGTGTAGATATTTTAGTGGTGTAGATATGTCCTAGGATTATTGAAGTTTTTGTTTGAGTTATGCAAAGATATTTATATCCAAGAATCAGTGAGAAAACTGTAATTGAGCTGATATGTTGACAGATATTGATTGGCTTAATTTAATGTAGATAGCAAAGGCAAATGCTTATATAAGATTATGCCAAAAAAATCTCTAACAAAAGTTGTCGTTAAGCTTTTCTTGAATTTGAAGTATTTCCATCAGATGAGATACTTACTGCCTAAATTTTTATAGCTTTTGGAGTTACTGTTATGCTTATTCCTGAAAATGTCATTAAAAATCCTTGTTAGTACAAAAGCTATTCTGTTTTTTTTTTTTTTTTTTAACATTATATTGACCAAATTAAGAACAGAAGATTGACCATTCAGAGATTTTCCACCCTTAGGAAGCATGTCTACTTGTTTCGGTGGGATACAAAATAAAATGGAAGAGATGTTTAAATGCTTTTTATTCATAGTGTTAAAAATGGTTAGAGGAACAATTCACATTTTTCCTTAACACAATGTAACAAGCAATTAACTTTTTGGCATAGTGATAAATCTGCTTCTCTAAGAAGGTGTTTTGTGTTTTAATAAGTGGCAATACATACTAGTATATTCATTTTTATTAAATAGTTGAGTAAAAAAAAAAAGTGAATTTAATTCACAAGGTATTGCCTTGAGCTTATTGAGATTTTACAACATCCCAATGCGATGCCATCACATTCAACAAAGTATTATTTAAAAAAAATAATTAGCAACAAAACATGTTTTTGAAGTATCCTAGTGTTTGTGAAGTGTTAGCATCTTTGATCTACTCAGTCTCTAAAATAAACTTAAAAACATAAATTTTTTGGTAATGCTGAATCAGTAATAATGGTAGATGGTTTTAAAACAATAAAATCAAACGTTAGTTACTACAGACAGCACTTAAAAATTTGCCAGCATGTATTCGTGAATTTGCTCATTTGTTGATTTAATTTTATTACTTATCTGTTCTGTTTTTAGACTAGACATAGGTCTTAATATCTAGAAACTTATCAACATAATTGTGATTTTTGTACTGTTAGTGAAGATGCTACCTGCAGAGCAAATTATGCCAAGCAACCACAACACAAATATGCTTAGCTATATAAATTTTTAAAATTTGTGGTAAATAAATTGTGTGTGTGTGTGTGTGTGTAATACAATTGGTCATTTTAACCAATTTTAAGTGTACAACACAATGGCATTAATTAAATGCACAATGTCATGAATCCGTAACAACCATTTTCAAAACATTTTCAAATAGAAACTCTGTACCCGTAAGACAGTAACTTTCTACCTCCCCCCTTTTTTATCCCCTGGTAGCCCCTAAGCTATTTTTGTCACTATGGATTTGTTTATTTTAGATATTTCATATAATAAAATCATGTGATATTTGTTCTTTCGCATCCATCTTATTTCACTTAACGTAATGTTTTCAGGGTGCATTCATGTTGTAACATGCATCAAAACTTCGTGCTTTTTATAGTTGACTCTATTCATATACATATGTGTATGTATATACCACATTTTGTTTATCTATTGATAGATACTTGGATTGTTTCCAGATTTGGGTTATTGTAATGTCACGGTGAACATTGGGGTACAAGTATCTGTTTGAATCCCTGTTTTTAATTCCTTTGGGGATATACTTCGGAGTGGAATTGCTGGGTCATGTGGTAATTCTATTTTAAGTTTTGGGGGGAACCACCAAACTGTTTTCCGCAGCAGCTCTGAATGTATGAGGCTTTCAGTCTCTTCACATTCTCAGTTTTGTTTCCTTTTTTTTTTTTTTTTTTTTTTTAATTATAGCTAACTTACTAGGTGTGAAATGATACCACATGTTGGTTTGAATTTACATTTCCCTATTGTAATTCCCTAACACTAATGATCTTAAGCATCTTTTCATGGGCTTCTTGGCTATTTGGCTATTTTTTAAAAGAAACATCTATTTAAGTTCTTTGCCCGTTGTTACACTGGATTGTCTTTTGTTGTCAAGTTTTATCCTTTGTATTTTCTGTGCATTAAACCCTTATTAGATAAATGATTCACAAATATTTTCTCCCATTATGTATGTGTTTTTCTTTACTTTGATCGTCATGCCCTATAATGCATAGCTGCCTTGAAATTTGGAGTCCAGGTTATCTATTCTTTTATTGCTCCTGCTGTTAGTGTGCTAAGAATCTGTTGTCAAATCCAACGTTATAAAAATGTCCCCTATCTTTTCTGCTGAGAGTTTTATAGTTTGAGCTCTATGTTTAGGTTGTTGATTCACTTGGGTTTATTTTTGCACATGGTGTGGTGAAGGGGTCCGACTCTATTCTGCTGCATGTGGCAATGCAGTACCCTAGCGCCATTTGTTAAAGACACCATTCATTTACCACTGCATGGAGTTGGCACCTTGTCAAAAATCACCTGGCCGTAGATGTACAAGTTTATTTCTTGACTGCCAGTTCTGTCCCATTGGTCCTACGTGTCTTTCCTTTTGCCTGTGCCACACTGTTTTGATTACTGTCACTTTGTCATAAATTTCAAAACTTATGTTTTGAGTGTTAGTCTTCTGACTACTGTAGTTTTCAAGACTCTTTTGATTATTCTGGGCTCCTTGACATTCCATATGAATTTCAGGATTGGCTTTTCCATTTTTCCAAAAGAAGTTGTTGGAATTTTTATAAGGGTTGAGTTGGATCTGTAGATCACTTTAGTTAGTGTTGACGCCTTAACAGCATTAAATCTTCCAACTAATGAACATGCTATGGCTTTTCATGTTTCTGTCTATCTAGTTGACTTTATTTTTTTAGAGCAACTGTAAGTTCACAGCGACATTGAGCAGAAGTTAAAGAACTTTCCCATATGTTCCCTGCCTTGGCATCTGTGTATTTTTTAAATGGAATTTAAATTACTCTTTAATTTTTTTCAGCAATGTTTTATGGTTTCATGTGTCAGTCTTTAACCTTCTTGGTTAAATTTGTTAGTAGGGGTTTTATTTTTTTAGATGCTGTTGTAAATGGAATTGCTTTCCTAATTTCTTTAGTTGTTCATTCCTGTCCTGTGAAAACACAACTGATTTTTACATATTGATCTTGTAACCTGGAACTTTGCTGAATTCATTTATTAGCTCTAGTAGCTTTCTTGTAAATTCCTTGAGGTTTTCTATATATAGAATGTCATCTGTGAACAGATAGTTTTACTTCCTCCTTTTCAATTTGATGCCTTTTATTTATTTTTCTTGTCTAATTACTGTCACGAAATTCCAGAACAATGTTGAATAGTAGTGGTGAAAGTAGGCATCCTTACCTTCTTCCTCACCTTAAGCAGGGAAAGCTTTTAGTCTTTATCCATTAAGTATGTTAGCTGTTTTTTCTTTTTTCTTCTTTTTTTTTTTTTTTTTTTTTGTAAATGTCCTATTTCATGTTGAGGAAGATTTCTTCTATTGCTAGTTGTCTGTTTGTATCATGAAATGGTGTTAAATTTTGTCAAATGCATCAGTTGACAAGTTCATATGGGTCTTTTACTCCCTTTGTTCTCCTACTGTGGTGTGTTATATTGTTGGACCATAGTTCAGAACTCTTGAAACATAGTAACTTTGTATTCCTGGGATAGTCCAACTTGGCTATAGTATATCATCATTTTCATATGCTATTGGATGTTTTGCTATTATTTTGTTGAGGAATTGCTACATGAATTTTATTCATTGCCAGACTAGCATTCAGGATTTTCTTGGATGCCTCATCTGCAAAGGCATTTCTGTCAAAGAAATGATAGAACGTCTGAGTCTTACCTATCTGAATGAATCAAATAAATTTTTTACTTAAATTTTTATAACTGGCCTGTACATTTAAGGAATACAAAAACAGCAGTGCTTGGGTGGCTCAGTCGGTTAAGCATTGGACTCTTGATTTTGGTTTAGGTCATGATCTCATAACCTGTGAGTTAGAACCCCATGTCGGGCTCCATGTTGACAGTATGGAGCCTGCTTGGGATTCTCATTCTCTCTCTCTCTCTCTCTCTCTCTCTTTCTCTCTTTCTCTCTTTCTCTCCACCCCCTCCCCTGCGTGCTCTCTCTCTCTCTCTCTGTTTCTCCCTGTCTTTGTCTCTCTCAAAAATAAAAAAAAAAAAAATAAACTTAAAAATAGGAATAAGAAAAACATTTCATCTATAAGGTTAGAAATACTTGTGGAGTGTCCATTAGGTGACAGGTGATAAGCTAAATGTTTTATATGTTACTTCATTCAAAAGGTAACAGCTGTCAGTATTCCCATTTTGTAAGTGAGGACATGGAAACTTGGAGCTAGCAAATAGTAAAGCAAGGGCTTTTAGCCCTTGTTAGCCTTTGTTTTTCATCCTTAAGCCTTGACTCCTGATGCTACATTATTATGTCTGACTTGAGATGGGAGTCTATTGACAACACTGCCAAGAAAGAATAAGGGTGCCTATAACTAAAGAGTTACCTACATGATGGGTTTATTTTCATATCCTTATTTTCCCTAGTTTAGGACAATGTGAACATAGTAAAACCACCATATAACAGAAATTCCAACGACTAGAGTAATTAGAGTGCTACATTCTAATGCTATAGATGAGTGGATGAATTGATGGAAAAAAACAATAAAGGAAATCCAAGAATGGTATGAACAAAATCATTATAAATCTAAATGCACATGAATCAGTCTTCATCATTTCCAGACATTTAGGCGTTTTAGAGGACAGCAAGATTTCTCAGTAAAACAACGTGATTTTTCTATGTAAATGTTGTGGCATAACAGGTGTGTTGGCTAGTGATAAGATAATCTGCCAAGCAACAAATAAATAATTGCACATGAATCCCAGGAAGATGTTAGCCCTGGGGTATATTTGAATGTGATTTTTAAAATGGCATTCAATTTTTTTTTCTGAGCCTCAGAAATAGCTGCATATACCTCTATCTTGAATGGTGAGGTTGATCCTAGTTTTCACGACTATATTTTATTTTTAATGTTTTAAAATGTTGTTGTGAAATCTATCATGAGTTCACCTCCCTCCCCCCAATCCCAGCCCTTTTACCTGGATAATGTTAAAAAACTGTTTGGTCATGTGTCTGTTAGGAAGTTTGGCCAGATTTTTCAAGCCTTGGTTAGGTACTCCTAAGTCCTTCCATAGCGCCTGCTCCTGTTGTTGGCACTATTTGCAATTTTTTGTTGATTTGTCGTCTCATCAAGGCCATAAGTTCATTCAGGGCAGAGATTGAGTTTTGTTTAACAGCATAACTGGGCATCTTCTTCAATGGCTGGCACTTACGAAACGCTTCATATTTCTTTTAAAAAAAAGTAAATAAATGATCTGTGTTATTCGCACGTCAAACAACTGTTGCGGTACAGTCTACCCCACCTCTAACAGTTGATATTCTTTTTTTATTTATTATTTATTATTATTATTTTAATATGAAATTTATTGTCAAATTGGTTTCCATACAGCAGCCAGTGCTCATCCCTAAATGTCCATCAACTGACGAATGGATAAAGAAATTGTGGTTTATATACACAATGGACTACTACTTGGCAATGAGAAAGAACGGAATTTGGCCTTTTGTAGCAACGTGGATGGAACTAGAGAGTGTTATGCTAAGTGAAATAAGTCACACAGAGAAAGATACCATATGTTTTCACTGTTATGTGGATCCTGAGAAACTTAACAGAAGACCATGGGAGGGGGGGGAGGAAGGGGAAGGAAAAAAAACCAATTCTTTTTTGAAAAAAAATTAATGTTTATTTATTTTTTTCAAGAGAGAGAGAGACAGAGACAGCAAGCCAGGGAGAGGCAGAGAGGCAGAGAGAAATCCCAAGCAGGCTTTGTGCTGTCAGCGCACAGTGCAACGCAGGGCTCACACCCATGAACTGTGAGATCATGACCTGACCAAAGTCCAGAGTTGGATGCTTACCCATCTAGGCACCCCTAATTGTTGCTCTTCTTAACTTTCTCAAGTTATTGTTCTACGGCAAACTTTGCTACCCTGCCAATGGGTAAATAACTCTCAGGGGGATAAAGGTGCTTCCTTTATATACCTGGGTACATTAGATTTTCAAGGAAATAATAACGCGTGCCTAGTGTTTCCATGTCACTGACAGGCCAGTAGGGTGTGGGGCAGTGGGACTGTGACCTCTGCCACCACACTGATCATCATGGTCTTTTTCGCCGCCTTTTTCACATTCTCCCCAGTAGATTCCGAGGTAGTACACCTGGTTGTATCCACATGAAGGATACCTGTCTCTCGACAGGTATATTTGTAACTTGAAGAGCAAGACACCAGACATAATTCTTTGCTCACTATAGTAGTGAAATTATGATTATTAAACGTCGTCAAAGTGAGTCACCTGCATAAAAGTATTTTCTTATTGCACCATTTTCATAAAACTGCCCTACTGCATGGGGCACTGGTGCCTTGCAAGTGCTGAGTTATAGGGCTACTGAGGCAGTACTCTTTGAGAGGTGATTTTGGATAAAGTATCTTAAATCTCTAAAACAAACTGATTTTTATTTTTAAATAAATTGATGTCCAAGGTAAAAGATGCACTTCATATCCGATACCCGTTTTCTTCCCTTTGCCTATACCACTTCTTCTCTGATCACATGTAGGTTTCGGATGATATCTTACTTCCTAAAAAGAAACAGATCAGGCAAGTATATAGATCAAGATATCGAGTAATAAAAAGGTAAAGTCCCATTTGAGTGTTAAAATAATGCATGAGTGGGGCCAGTTGGGGCCTGAATTTGTGTCGGTTGGTGGAAAATAGTTTACGTTAGTTGATTAAACTTCGTAAAAAGGAATGCCTTTTACATGGGTAACGTCACAGTTAACAGACATACTGGGAAGAAAATAGATGAGATATATGAGGTGAAAAATTAGGCAAGAATTAAAAAAAATCTATTGGTAGTATTTCATGTTTATTTACTGAGAGAGAGAGAGAGGGAGAGAGAGAGAGGGAGGGAGAATCCCAAGCAGAATGCCGATGCGGGACTCAAACTCACGAACCGTGAGATCATGATCTGAGCCAAAACCAAGAATGAGATGCTTAACCGATGAAGCCACCCAGGGACTCCCCAGAATTTATTATTTTTAATTGTAAAATGGGTTAGTGCCATTCAGGAGTGATAATTCAAAAGATCCATACCAGTGGATTGGCCTTGCCACTGACTCAGCAGAATGTAGGCCATTGCTGGAGCAGCTTCCTAGAGGGCCATGAAGGTGCTGAACTAGTTGAGCACAGGGATGAAGTTATTTAAAAACTAGCATGCAAATAGGGCAGTATTTTAATAAGTTGTTGTGTCTTTTTACTCTCCTTTGGTGTTCTCCGATGATGCTAACACTACCTGACTAGTAAAGCTATCTTTGGAAGGAGGAAAAGGAAGCCTTGTTTGAAGTTTATTCTCTGCAGTTGGGAGACATGACGGCATCAGGTTTTAATAAATGAAACATTTCAGTAAATAAGTTTTTCCTATGTGGCTAGGAAAGTTAGCTCTATTGGATGTTATGTGTATGAAGCCTCAATTTCCCCAGTGCACAGTAACTGTCTTTTCTAGTAGCAGAATTGTGGCTTTGCATACAAAAGACACTGACATGCAGCTCTTACATGGTCACTTTCCGTCTGCTTCTTGCAACTCCATTCTGGCCTCCAAACCCTGCTGGATTTGGTTTGTGGCCAGCTGCTGATAACCTAGAATAAATCACCATGAATCCCTCCGAGGGAACTAGAGAAAAATGGGGAAAGCAATAAGATGCCAAAGGAACATTTTAAGGATTAAGAAAGGGCCAATGTTTAATGCAGTTCAAGGTATCAGGGAAGAGCGAGATTGGTGTCAATGCCACTGGAAGGTGAGCGTGCCCTGGAGTCAGAGACATGGGCAGATGATTTCTCAGTGATGCCCCAATGCACAGTGCAGTGTGACATGTGATGCTTCTGAAGAGGGTAGATGAGAGCAGAAGAGAACATTAGTATAGCGTATGTTTTCTTAGATTTGATTCCATATCATTTCCTAGATATTTAATAGCACCCGGAAGTAGGCAGAAATGTTGGAAATCAGAATAAAGTGAAGGAAAAAGAAAAGAAAGTGGCAGGACATTTGATGGAAATTCATTGGCTGGAATGAAGATGAGAGCCAAAAGAAAAATCAAGACATGAAGATTTTGAGAAACGATCAGAGAAATTAAAATACACAAGTAGAGCAAAGGTCATCAAGTGAGTTTGTTAGAATCCAAGATAGGGAGGATCTGGGGAAAGAAAGAATATTGATGGTTTTGGTCACTTAAAAAAAATCTTAGGAGAACTTGATTAAAAAATACAATCCTCTCAGATGTGGCTGAATTGTGAGTTACTGAATATGACTACCAGGTGTCAATTCTATACGTAAGTGGAAATAGAAGGCACCATTTTACGTGGGATTCGGGATTTGTGAAATCTTCATTAGCAAGGCAAGTTTATCTTTGTATCCTACACCTAGTGAGATAACACATATGCTCAATGTAACTAATAAACTTCCATATTTTAACCCTTAAATAAAGGACGGGTAGGGATGAGTAAACATGTTACTTAATTCAATAGTGCTGGTAGGTTGGAGTTGGAGGTCTGAGCACATGGATTTAGAATTGCTGCCGGAAATTTTCATGCCCTGGTTACCACATTCATCATGAGATACAGGAATGTTTTCGTATGTCCTTTAATGTCATGAGGAGTCAATAGAATACTCCCCAGGAAGAGATGATTTGATGTTATATCCTCAGTCTTTGAGCTGGCTTCACATGGCATTTATGCTGTTAGAAATGAGGAAGGTAGCATTGCAGCAGGTGGTGATTTGAAATTGGACAGGAGGGGCGCCTGGGTGGCTCAGTCGGTTAAGCGGCCGACTTCGGCTCAGGTCATGATCTCACGGTCCGTGAGTTTGAGCCCCGCGTCGGGCTCTGTGCTGACAGCTCGGAGCCTGGAGCCTGCTTCCGATTCTGTGTCTCCCTCTCTCTCTGACCCTCCCCCATTCATGCACTGTCTCTCTCTGTCTCAAAAATAAATAAACATTAAAAAAAAATTGAAATTGGACAGGAAACCAGATTAGGTTAATCTAAAATTCTATACTCAGAGATTACAAGGTCATTAGTATGAATATAGATATGTACTGGAAGAATTGTGCTTTTGTGTATCTTTGTGGAAGCAAATGGAGAGAAGAAGGAAGTATTTAGAGAGTTACTCAAAAAATACTAAAATCATCCATGATAAGGATTGGACACTCAAGGGCTATGTGATATTCAGATTGTATAGATTCCAATGGGGAGAACAGGCATAAAACAGGGAAAGGAAATCTCTAAATCTTGCATAATGAGATAATGGGAGAGAAAGCCCCTCCCATGGTATAATTTGCTGTCTTTGATTCAAAACGAATGTTGCCATGATTTCATATTTTTGCAGTATAACTTGAAGAAAATTGTTAATGTAATTTCAGTTTTATCTTTTAAACATTGAATAGTTTGGGAGGTTATGCTCAGTAATGCTTTTATGTTGCCTAATTGGTAACTTGTTAACATTTTTATTTAATATCAGTGGAGAAAAAATTAAAATTAAATGGCTGCTGTAAAATAGGATTAGTGATTCAAGTGGCCATCCTGAAAAGCCTCCTGTCTGGGTTTCTACCTATCTTTCTACAGGCCTCCTCCTCACCCATATGCTCCTTCTACTGACTGTTAGCCAGTAAGTACTGTGTGTAAATGACAAACAACCAACCTTCTAGAGACTTTTCTATCCGAAGTCACTGCTTCTCACCTCTTTGATATATATGCAGACAAACTGTACAATGCTCTTCCTTGTCTCTGTTTCTTTGTTATTCTACTCTGGCTCCCTATGTGTGTTTTTTCTCCCATGAATGTAACACATTATTTAACTGTAGGAACTTCCTTTTGAAATTGTCCTCCCTGCCTCCCACACCTCATATGGGGATGTATGCCGAGCATTCAGTAGGTAATCAATAAATGATTGATGAATAAAAATTGATTGAATGGACAAATCACTTGGACCCTTTTCAGAAGATGGCAGTTGTGTGGGTGCGGTTTAGATTTCAAATTTACCAACTGAAAGTTTTAGAACTTTAGTTCTTAAAAATACACACCAAGATTTTCCTGGTTGTCTTTTCGTGGTAGCAAATATGTGAGTAGTTTGAAATTTTCAACACTTTTCTCTAGGGTACCTCTCTGCTGCCTTTGTTTTTCCATGCTGTTTCTTCAGTTAGATCAGATTAGGCAATATCTTCTACCATAATTTATGTTATAGGTAAACTGCATCATTGGAATTTCCCTAGAAAACACTTTTAAAGACGCTCACGAATAAAACAAATGAAGCAGTAAGATGCACAGACGTATGGTTGTATTACTGGATAATAATTACCTTCAGTTACCAGTATAATTTTAATATTCTAATCATTTAATTTTCTTGCCCTTGAATTTAACTGTATTAAGGATGTAATCATCTTGAATGTATGTTCTTTTTTACTCTAGGTTTCAGACTCTTTATACTCCGTTTGTTTTTATCCAGTTGGGGATTTGGTCCTGCCCGAAGGACATGTATCATTTCTCCTCCCTTTCACACCAACTTGCAAGCTGGCTCAAGCCTTCCCATCATTAGAGCAACCTCTCTTTATCTCATGTCCCCTTGTAGCTATTTCTTCTTTCCTTCATAGCTAATTTCTCAAAACAACAATAAATGCTAAAAATTTCCACTTTTCTGTAGAAATCTGACCCTTAGTTCCGATTTTGTGGGCAAGTCCCTTCTTTCAGAAAATAGCTCTTCCTTTGACTTCAGTAGCACCTTTCTTTGGGTATCCTTCTACACCTTCCTTTAAGTTGCCTTTGGGTTCCCCTTTTGCCCTCTGTATTATTTTGTCATCTGATGAACTTAGGAAATTAACTCCTTGTGATTTTTTCCTGTCTCCTGTTAGGCCAGCTCATCTAAGCTCTGGACTTAAATCAAAGTCCACCTTCTGTCCACCTGCTCTTTCCATGACTTCTGCCTCTCCAGGTTCAGGCCCACATGATCCCCTGGCCAGAACCTCCATAGTGTTCTTATCATTGCAATCTCCCGCACTCCCCTGGTAATCCTATAATTGTACTTTTTACTGACTCCAGAGGAATCTTCCTAATGTGTACCAAAATCACGTGTCTCCATTTTGTGTGCATATAATTGTCTGCAAATAATGGCTGAGTTCCTTGATTGAATTCTAAGGAATTCCATGGCCTGAGCCTTGCTGAACGCTCCCCATAGTTTGTGTCCTTACACCTTCACGCCATATTTACGCGTTCCTTAAGTGGACCTACTGCTTTATGACTTCTTATTTTCCTCATGATGCTCTTTGCATTTCATTATGTCTACCCTCTTATGGCCCTGACATCTCATTTTAAATGACTTGTCTGAAGGACTACTTATCCAGTGAAGCCTTCCTTGATCTGTTCTGAGAGACAATTGGCCACTATCTGCCTTGTAGGTTCAGTATCCTGAACTGAACCTCCTCTCTCAAAGCTTATGCTCTGGTCAGGAACACTGTCAAACAAACAGTTTGAAGCTAGTGTGCTTGATGAGCTAATTGGGAAGAAAAGGGTGCCACAGCATGTTAGAAGCATGTTTAACTTCAACTTCCAGAGGAAGTGACTTTTGAGGGGAGATTTCAAGGATGAGTAGGTCTTCCTAGGAAAGGAGTGAGAGATGAAGGAGAATGTTTCCAGGCATGAGAGGCCTCAGAACATGGAGTGAGAGGACATGACCAGTCTTCCCAAACTGAAGTGGAATGCAGGGTGTATGATGGAGGAGAGAACAGGAGCTCATTAACACAAGGCCTTAAAAACATGTTAATGAATTTGGAACTTATGCTAACGGCAGTGGGAAACGTGTAAGTTTGAGTAGAGGATTGACCTGAGCAGAACAGTGGAAAGTTCTCTTGGATCGTAGGTAGTCAAGAAAAGCTTGGAAAGGAGATGGTGAAAGGGGGCCACAAAGAAAGGAGTTAGGAAGTTATTGCAGTAGTTCAGGAAAGATGATGGTGGCTTAGAGTAGGTTGGTAGCACACATGGATAGAAATAGATTGTAGAAATTCTTAGGGATAAGAGAATTTGCAGTTGACTGGATAGCTGAGGAAGTTAGAATAAGGAGAAATACAGGATGCTGCCCAGTGTTTGGATATAGACAATGGGTGGTGCCATTTAATAAGAATATACATCACTGGGGAGAGTCAAGCTGGCATGGGAAGAGAAGATCGTGGTTTTGTGTTTAAGGTTCCTGTGTGACACGAAAATAGGCTAGTAAGTAGCCATGAAACCTGGAAGACCATCTCACCTGTAACTTTCCTTTTACTGGACTGTAATATTCTTTAATGTGTCTTAGTCATCCTTCATGCTCTGTGACTGTTACACAGTTGGTTTTCAAGAACTATTTGGATGACTAAACAAATCAGTGAATGAAATGGAAATACACCCTAGGTGGATCTTCCCAATCTACTCTTCTCCACAAAGGGGCTGTATTCAGAACTTGTAGCCCATCAAGATTATCCTGTTAGCCTTTTCAGAATTCCTTTTGTGAGTACTTCCAGTATTAAAGAAGAACTGGAAACAAAAGCACATTTTAAAATACCAGAGATAAATAAAAGAACCATTTCCCTCCTCAGAGTTTCAAAACACATCTTTTCTGGTCCCATGTTAGTACTGTTATCTGCTATTTTCTCCTGAGATTCAGGTTGTTTGTGACTTGAATGAAGGTCTGACATGGATACTCAGGTACGATTTTGTGTTATCAATGTTAATATTCAGGTAATGAAAAGTGACTGTAGTTTTAAAGTCTAAGTAGTTGTGATTCCTGCAAGGTACATTTACCCACATGAGGAAATGAATCACGCTTTTCAAAGTGGATCCAATTGGGTGTCCTTTTCCCCCTATATTTATATTCAGTTTGGAATTAATCTGGCATTATCCCTAGATACTATAAAGGAAAAGTGGTAAGGATTTTTGTGCAAAATAATGGTGCCCAAAAGATAACAAATACATTTTAGAATGAATGGGGAGTTTCTTGGGAAATCATAGACACACACACACACACACACACACACACACACACACTCCTCTCATGTAAGGGTCATATTGGACTGTGCTATAATGCTGGCCAAGGAAAATCTTTGGAAGAGAGCCACTGGGGAACAGCAGATGTTCTTTTTGGTTCTGTTGGCAGTGAGGGGCACTGCGAGTCAAGGTTAAGGCTTGGGAGCTAAATAATAGAACTGAACTAGGGTTTTTTCCTTCCAGCAAGCAATCCCCAAGGTCATGGACTCTGTCTTGAAAAATTCTAGAGATCTGAAGTGATTAAGAATTGAACTTTCTTATGTTTATCATACACCACTAGGGAAGAAATCAAGTGAATCTGAGCTCTGATGAGGAATGCTTGGGTCTCAGTTAAGGTAGCTGCAATCAGAATATAATTCAAGATGCTGGGATAGGAGATCACTGATTTCTGTAAAAAGACAAGTAGAGACCAAAAAAAAAAAAAAAAAAGTCACTCTTGATCTTCATTTTAACTTTGCTTTGCAAATTAAGCCACTAAAAAAGCCTCCTTGATTGAGGTGAACCATGCATACTTTTAAGTTACATTTTGCTTATCTCTCTCTCTCTCTCTCTCTCTCTCTCTCTCTCTCTCTGGTATAAGTACACTCTGGTTGTGCCTGCACACTTGGAGATGTTTGGCTGAAAATACTGAAATAATTTTGTAAGATGTTATCTTCCAGCATTGAAGGATTTTGATGATTTTATTGTAGGGATGCCCTGGTCTCCAGCAATGAAATAATATAATTTAAGTGTTTTTTTTTTTTTATGTGAAACTTTTTTGCATACACACCTTCAGTTAGCATCTGTATGCTCATGACTCCCAAAGTATTTCATCCTCTCACTAGATTGCCTCTCTGAGCTTCAGTCTGAATATCAAAGTGCATATGTGACATTAGGATGACTCCAATGTCATGGTGATAGCTTAAATTCTTCAGGTCTCCAACTGAACTCATGCTTTGGCTGTCAAGTCTGATCTCGTTCCAGTGTTTCCGGTCTCAGTGCATAGTGTCACCACCTATGAGTTACACAATCAGAAACCTCGGATAAGAATGTATCCTTGCAACTGGCCTCTCTTTCATCTCTTACCCAGTGCATCCACTCCTGTTGAGAGTTTTGTTTTTGTTTTTTTTTCCTTTAATGTAAGCAAAATCTGTCTACCTCTCTGCAATTCTCTTGAGATCACTCTGGTCCAGTGGTTCTCAACTAAGGGCAATTTCGTCCCCAGGTGGACATTTAGCAATGTCTGGAAACATTTCATTGCTCTATCTTGGGGATTGCTATGGGTGTCCAGTGGGTAGAAAGCAGGAATCTGCTAAAAATCCTACAATGCACAGGAAAGCCTCATGACAAAGAATTACCCAGGCCCAAATGTCAGTGACGCTGAGGTTGAGGCCTCAGCCAGCATCTTCTCATTTTTGGATTATCAAAGTAGCATTTGAACTGGCCTTCTTCAGTCTCCTCCTTAAACAGTGCAAATCCAGGTCTAGTACCCTTCCTGGCTTCTCACTACTGGGAAGGTAAAGATGACACTTTCTCAGGATGCTCTGGGAGGCCCTGCATAGTCCTTCCTGTGTCCACTTCTCCAGCCTCCATTCCCATTGCTCCCAGCTTACTGTCTCTCCTCTAGCTGTATTTCCTTCTTTCTCATCTTGGCACTGCTTTGCTTTTCTCGCCTAAGGCATTCATACACATTCCCTTGGAACGTTATTCTCCCCACCTTTAGTCTTAATTCCTCTTACTCATGCTTCAATTTGTAACTCCAACATCACTGTACTTGAGTAGCACTTTTGAACCCTACTCTAGATTCATCTTAGGATACAGATTCTCAGTGGCATGGACTTTTTATTTTTTGAACCACTTAAACTTGTTTCCTTTAAAAAAAAATGGGTGTACCTAACGGAATAATAGCTAATATTTGTTAAACACTTATGTTACCTCCCCTACTAGGGTCTCTGTCCGCATTTTTCTTTAATCATCACCACAAATACGTGTGATGGATGTTGTTGTACATTATAACTTAGTAGAGGCTAAAATACATACTCCCCGACATCTCTGAAATTAGGATGTATCTTATTATCGGTGTCATCTTAAATTTGGCATTGATCCCATTTTGCAAATGACAAAGCCGAGGCACAGGGAGGTTAGGTCACTTGGCCAAGATGACATAACTAACAAGCAGTGGCATCACGATCCCAATCCAGGCAGTCTTAGGACCATTATCAGCTTCAGTTCAGTGCTTTCTTCCATTACGATGTCGCCATGAGGATTATCGAGATAATACATGTCAAGCATTTAGCTCACTGACGTTTAGTAAGCACTGAGTAAAGATGAGTTATGATGATTATTTATTATTCCTCTTATTGTATAATTATTTCATGCTATCTCTCCCATAGAAAGAAAGATTTCAGAAGGGCAGGGCCTCTGCCTCATCGGCCACTCACTGTATCTGTTTTTCTTAGCGCTGAGCCACGTAATAAGTGTGTTTTGAATGACTAAATGAATGCTTGAATGAAAAGAGGACCATTAAAGAGAATTGGAATTCTATCATTTGATGACACAAATGTTCATCTTGAGTGATTGGTTTGTGCCTCTCTTATGGTACTTACCCCATTCTGTGTTGTAACATTTATTTGTGTAATGGTCTTTTATCTCCTCACCAGATTATAAACTCTCTGTACATGTGGCATTGCATCCCCAGTACCTACCACAGTTTTATTGTAGAGAAGACACTCAGCACATACGTTGGACTGATTGACTCTTGTGTTGCCCTAATGGCTCCGGTTCAGGACACGGTAATGTTTTGGAGGATGCTTATCTCTGGGGATTTTTTTCAACAACATAATAAAACTTTTTGCTGTTGCTATCAAATCCAAACTGTCTTCAGGAGGATATCAACCAAATATTCCTGCATATCTTTATAGACTTACTGTCATTTATGATGGAAATAGTCATGATACTCGATTGAAAAGTAGAGATGGAGATAGGTATTTGGGGGATAAGTTTCCTTTTCTGGCTTAATCTGTGCTTAAGTAAGAATTAGCAATAATTTTTCAGAGAGGGTATCAGAGGGACAGTTCCTCAAGCAGCCTTTATTTGCTGGCCTTAAAAATTAAAGAATGAGAAAACAGGTTTTTAAGCAGTGGAGGTTGTTTATCTGAATTACTCAGTGTGTTGTAGAATAATGAATTTATTGCCTTTCCAATTGGCTACATTTATTGGAAGGCTAAAGAGTGAATCTTTTGATGCCAAGGAGAATGTTAGGTCGGGGGCCTAAACAATTTACCTGGCTTCTTCCTTTTGGATCTAGTTTCATGTTTTTGGCAGCTGAATGCAAGGGATATTGCGTTCTGCCCTGTCGATGCCAAAAGTTCACAGAAGAGAGCATTTTTGGCAGGTTGTTCTTGTTTTAAGGACAAAGGTGTTTGAATTTCACACTTTAATTTTCAGGGACTTGTTCGTACACTATAGGTGAGAGGTTCATAAAATCATGTATTGTATACTAAGCACTTGGGGAGATAGCACATGTTTCACCTTGATTGGCTGCTCGGAAATTTCTACGGTCGCCTTTGTTTCCTGGACTATACGCTAAGCAAGGCCCAAGAGGGAGCATTGAGTGGAATGGAAATTAGTTATTGTTGCGTAGCTTCAGAATTTAAATACCTTACACAAAAGGGAGGATATTTGACTAAGTGCAATGACTTTTTTTGACCACTAACATAACTACTTACCTCAGAAAATTGTACCTCCAGGTTGATACCTGTGAGCCAAAAAGCAAACGAGGGTCTCTGGGTTCCAAGCCCTCAGTTTCTACATACATTTTTACTTAGATTAAGTGTTAATTACTTACTTTGTAGAAAAGCAACTTACTTGGTAGAAAAGAAACAGCAGGGTCTGTAATATATGGTCATTTTTATGCATTTTGAACTGTGTCATAGCTTTGCAGCATCCCTGTAAATTACCTTGTAGATACAAATATTTGGAGGAGTGTTTCAATTATACATAATTGCAAAAGTGTGAGAATTAATGTGTGGGCTTCTGTTACAATACAAAGCAAAAGACATTACAAACACAACTTGTTTTTATTATCTATGTGTACATGTGGACTCATGAACCTGTATTATTTTCATCACTGACCGATAACTAAACCAAAGGATTTTATCACAAATGGAGATGAGGGATTTGCTTTCTTTTAGCCAATGGTTCATATGACTTTAGAATAATTTTTTAACGTGTGTATTTTCTAACCCTGATAAACTTGCACAAATACACCAAGAACATGTGTAGAAATGCTTATTTCAGTATTGTTTTAATGTCTAAGATTTGGAAATGACTTCTGTAGATAACTAGATCAATTACTATATCCATCCAGTGAAATGCTGAGTAGAGTTTAAACAGATTGGGGTAGATTCATGTGTGCTGAAGTTCAAGACGTAGATTTGCAAGTACAGAACAACATCAAGAAGATGATTTAATTCATGTAAATAAGGTGAAGTTGCCACTTCCATGCTTTTAAGTGTATATTTCCCTTTTAGAAAAATACACAAAAAACAACTCCTGATGATTGCTTTTGACGACAGAAAGACTTAGAGGCTGGGGAGCTTTGACATTTGCCTCTATATTCCTCTATACCTTTAACATTTAAAAAAATTATAAAATAGTTGTGTTTTAGTATAGAAGTGAAATTCACTTCTGAATTGAATGCTTAACTCTTGCTGGTTGTTTCTCATATTGGATGCTGTTAGATTAACAAGGGAGTGGAAAGAAGACAATCTGAAGGAAATAGAGTGTATATTTTAATTTTGCTGTCACAGAAGGAAATGACATCTAGTCCACATGCCTTCCTCAATACCAGATTACACATGTGTAGGGCTATGTGAATGTCCTGCATGTGGAACGCTGCAGCCCGTGAACTTAGTCTAAGGATGTTGTTGTGGTGCACCCCACCCCCCAAACTGGCATTTGTGAGACATTTCTTCAGAGCTCATTATTATAGAGCCTTTTCTTAGTCTGAAGAGGGGTGCTCTGTTGACAGGGCCAAATTATAGCTTGGATAATTACTTTTGTTCACATCCCTCTCCTCTCTTTCTAATAGATAGCAATGCTATTTTTGTTATGATAATAATGGATACTTAGGGTTTTTCCCTCCAAATTCTTTGTTGTCTTTCTGTAATTCACATAATGTATTCAGAATATTGGTGAGTCTTTGATCTTTTCATTTTGTAAATGGTCAAAATGAAATGTAGTGAAAGCAACGGACTCTTTTCAGAGACAATGGCTGAATTAAGACACACAAAGAATAACTGATAAACTCTCAAATA
This sequence comes from Panthera onca, assembly GCF_046562875.1. Taxonomy (NCBI): domain Eukaryota; kingdom Metazoa; phylum Chordata; class Mammalia; order Carnivora; family Felidae; genus Panthera; species Panthera onca. The sequence continues at coordinate 82,561,701 of NC_138344.1, forward strand.
TGTGCTTTGTACTATATCTGAAGATAGTTGCTGCTTTTAACCCAAAAATGAGATCTGAGAAACCACTTTAAAAAAAAGGCATTTATCAGTAGATACCATAGCATATTTTTGGATAGAAGAAAATACTGGGCAGAAATGTTAATTTAAAGCCATATATCCTATGCTTTTGCAAGTTGTAATCAAACAAATGTTAAGTCTTACAGATTTGTTGAGGAAGAATTGGCCGTTTTTATTATATAATTAAAGGTAGGGGCAACATGGATAATTGTTATTATGTGACAGGATAGGATAACAATAAAGATAGAAAGATGGTCTCAGTGCTTATGGGGTAATCCTCTATGTGACGTCACAGGCCATGCTTACAATGCACTTGGAAAACCACTTTCACTTATATGGGTCTTGGGGTCAACCCTAGATGTGTAGCAAAAAATAGCCGGATCATGTTTTAATCTGAGAGATTTCAGAATGCCAATCAAACCTTTGGCTTGCTCTAGTTTTCAGAAATACTATGTGAAATGTGGATCATAAAGCAGAATTTGGCTCTAAAACACTGAATTAAAATTATTCTTAGGAAGGCTTCAATTAACTCCACAGCAAAACTACCACTATTCTCAATTTGGTAGCTAGAGATGCTTATGAGAGTGGCAGATGGCCACACAAAGCAACCATGTTATTTTATTTCCAAATTTATGTAAACTGCACTCATAAATTTTTAAAAATAAGACTTCTCAAATTTACCACAACAATCCTAGGTCCCAGAATCAAATTCTGGGATCTTAAAAAGTTCTCTGAAATTGCTGATGAGGTAAATGCATCATGGTAAAAAAAAAAAAAAAAAAAAGTAACTCCTGATTTGGAAAGGTTAGAATTTCTATATCCTTTCTGCCCAGTCAGCTCATCAGGTGTTGACCATGGTGGTTGAACATGAGCACTTTGTAGATTCATTTGGGATTGAACCCTGGCTCTCGGAGTAACTAGCAGGGAGACTTGACAAAAAGAGTATGGCCAGTTTAACCTCCCTGTCCTCATCTGTAAATAATAGTCACATGGTGGTTTAAGGAATCAGGGAGGGGCTCCTGGGTAGCTCAGTGGGTTAAGTGTCTAACTTCGGCTCAGGTCATGATCTCATGGTTTGTGAGTTTGAGCCCTGAATCGGGTTCTGTGCTGACAGTTCAGAGCCTGGAGCCTGCTTCAGATTCTGTGTCTCCTCCTCTCTCTGCCCCTCCCCCACTTGTGCTCTGTCTCTGTCTCTCTGTCTGTCTCTCTCTCTCTCTCTCTCAAAAAATAAATAAAATTAAAAAAAAAGAAATCAGGGTAAGAAACCATATAAAGCAGTTAATTAGCACAGCACTAAGAACATTGTAAGTACTTAATTATTAGCCATTTTTATCTAAATTTTATTTTTAAAAATAACACTAGCCAGTGGGGAATAGAAGGAGTGTACTGCAGTTTCTTTAAGTTTTTAAATATTTTTAAAAGAGTTCACATAGTGTAATGATTAGGAAGCATTCACTTGAACTAAGTAGCCTGTAGGTATGAGTATGAGTTTACATATTTAAATATGGTGCAGGGGCCCCTGGGTGGCTCACTCAGTTGAGTGTCCAACTCTTGATTTTGGCTCAGGTCATGATCCCAGAGTCATGAGATCCAGCCCTGTGTTGGGCTCTGCACTGAGCGTGGAGCCTGCTTAAGATTCCCTCTCCCTCTGTCCTTCTCCCCCACTCATGCTCTCTCTAAAATAAATAAAAAATAAAAAATCTAGGTGGGGCAACCTGGGTACTGACACCAGAATGAATGCTGGCAGGTGCATCTTGCCAGTATTTGCCGACTACACACCATTGGGGCCTTTGGAAGCCCTTCTTGCAGGTGATGCCTGCATTGTTATTACATGACTGATTGGAAAATACGACATCTTACATAGTTTCATTTTAGTCAATCCTGACTAAAGCAAAATATTTTTGTTTTAACCCCTTGGTGAAATTCTTGGACTGCAAAGAATTTTAGAACAGATGGGGGGCCTTATATATCTTGCAAATTAGAAAACCAAGGCCTTAGGAAGAGAAAGCACATGTTTAAGGTCCTGTGTGCTGCCCTTTGTCTTCTATGCTGCTTTCTAGGAATCCTTATGTTCCAATGCATTGAAGAGAATGGGATCCTAATAGAGAATGGATCTTTATGGATCTTTTCTTGGTTATTCGCATTTTTGCCAAGACTCAATTCATTCTTTTTTTTTTTTTTTTTTTCCGTGAACCAAGTCATTCATTATAGAATGGAGATATGGACAGTGGACAGAATGGAGGTTAACTTTACAAAACATCCCAGACGTTGTAGTTGGTGGGAAAAGAAAAAAAAAATGTTGCCATTTGCTGTTTTTGGTGATTTCTGTTTTCTTCACCTAAGAAGTCAAGAGTACAAAAATCATTCTAATTAAAAGGTTGAACTAGGCTGTAAGTACTTGAGTTTTATCTTGACAAAGTAGTAGTAATTTCTCTGTTCACAGTCATCATACTCTTGAGACTCAGACCATTCTATCAGGAGCAGAGCATCACCTCAGTTGAAATCTTACCTAAATCCCATTTGCTACTTACTGGTAGAAGTTCTTTTTAAGTAGCATCCTCTTATGTCTACATTTTAACTTCACAGGTTGACTGTTCACAGGGAAGGGAACAGATGACCATCTCCCAGGCTTAAAGTCTTAAAACACGTGTTTGAAGTCTGGCCACGTTGCTAACTGTCTTTCCACGTGTTAGAGTCTTCTCCTTTGCCACCTCTTTCATAATTTTATAAAATTATCACTTTGTTTGTGCCCTCCATGTTTTTTATTCAATTTAAAATTCATCTGGAAATTTTTAATATTGACTCATTTGAAGTATCTCAGTTTTTCTAAGAAATAGCTTTTTTGTTTTTCTTACCATAGAACGTTTGAGATGTAGTATATGCCCAAGCAATTGTGAGAAGTAAACAGTATTATCAAGGATGCTTTCTGAATATCCACTCTAGGAAATTGCAGCTGCTAGAGTAGGCAACATTGTAGTGATCATCTTGGAAAGAGGTATGTTCTCACCATATCACTAAAAAAGGCCCAGAGGGTTAGCAACAAAACAAATACCTACAGTTTTTGCAAACTAATTTAGCTCTAAAGCTGTAAGCCTGGATGATGGAGATAAGGTTCTCCATCCTAGATGATGACAGTGAGTAGAAGGGATTACAACCCAGGCATTTTATAATGAGAGCCAAAAAGTCCTTAATAACAAGGTGTTACTTCTTCTAAGACTTTACTGCGACCTCTGCTCTTTTAACCTTTTGCTAGCTACCGCAAAGTTGCTAGAACATATCTCTTGACATAAAGAGGGTCTTCAAATTTGTTTTCAAATATTAGTGTTTTAAAATCATGAACTTCAATCTCTTTGTGCTACAGTAAGAAAAATGATCAGCGCAGGCTTTTGCTTCATTTAGCTATGGGAAGTAGATGCAAGAATAGGAGCTTTATACTTACTTGGTCGTCATCATGTCTTTTTTTTTTTTTTTTTGTTTCATTTCTTTTGATACCGCATCTATTTCTTATCTCTTCATTTTGTAGTAATAGAAGAAGCCTTAACAGTTGCAAGATTACATATTTATATCAGGGTTCAGACTGTGAATTCATTCTTTCCTAGGGAAGCAGAAAGATCATGTAAAAATGGTGACCACATGTTGACAGAATGCATGATTTAACAAAACCAAAGGCAATCATTTCAAAGAAAAATGTTTTATTTTCTGCCAGCAGAGTATAATGGAGAGAAATTGGCTGGTATTATTTTAAAAAATTGCCCAAATCACTGTAGTTAGTGTAAAATTGTCTCTGGAACTATTTCCTGTAAGTTAACCAGACATATGATTGTATCCTTTCTATTTTGAATACTGAAGCTCACATTTCAACTGTCTTGTATGGAGCCTATCAGGTATAATAGCTCTTTGTAAAGGTGCTTCTTTCTTTCTTTTAGTCTATCCCATCTAAGCTTACACCTTCATTCACCCCAAACTAAGAATACTTACAGCTTGGGGCTTTCTGGAACTTTGAGTTAAATATTATTCACTCACAAATCAAGACCATAAGCTATTCAAAATATGCTTCTCCTGCCTACAAAAGTTCAAGTTAAATTAATGTAAACACTGTTGATGTTATTAAAAATTCTCTACACATTTCAGTTGAAAGGATATTTAATTTTTATTTAACATGTGGTTTATAGGGTTTGCTGTTTTTTTTCCCTTCGTACTTAAAGTAATTTCAGACATTACACACTGGGGTCTGCTTATATTCTTTGAGGATACAGTAAGTATTATTAACAACAAATCAGATTTATGTGTCAATGAAATAATAATGCAGTCTGATATGATTCCAATAGTCACAGACCTCTGAGCAAGTCAAAAAGGCATGGGCCACGTGGTAGAATGTTGCTGGTATCACCACGTTGACCAGTGTTGTTTTCATTGCCTTACTTAGATGTTAGAGGTGATATGTGATTGCTTTCAGGTTAGTTGCAGATCAAACCATATCATGAAATCTAAGCCTATGTTTTGGAAGAATTGTGGAGTTAGGTATGGAAACATACTGAAAACTATATAAATATTACCCACTTTTTATAATACTGGCCCAATTACACTTGTACCCCAATGTTTATAGCAGCACTCTCAACAATAGCCAAATTATGGAAAGAGCCTAAATGTCCATCAACTGATGAATGGATAAAGAAATTGTGGTTTATATACACAATGGAGTACTACGTGGCAATGAGAAAGAATGAAATATGGCCCTTTGTAGCAACATGGATGGAACTGGAGAGTGTGATGCTAAGTGAAATAAGCCATACAGAGAAAGACAGATACCATATGGTTTCACTCTTATGTGGATCCTGAGAAACTTAACAGAAACCCATGGGGGAGGGGAAGAAAAAAAAAAAAAAAGAGAGGTTATAGAGGGAGAGAGCCAAAGCATAAGAGACTCTTCAAAACTGAGAACAAACTGAGGGTTGATGGGGGGTGGGAGGGCGGGGAGGGTGGGTGATGGGTATTGAGGAGGGCACCTTTTGGGATGAGCACTGGGTGTTGTATGGAAACCAATTTGACAATAAACTTCATATATTGAAAAAAAAATAATACTGGCCCAATTCACTGCACTCACCATGGAGACAGATAGGAGTATTGCATTTGTGCCTCTCTAATGCCAAAAATATTGGTGCTCACAGATTATTGATTGATTTGGATTTAGCTGGATGCTAGATAGCAATCAACATGTGTTTCTTGATTGCTTGATCCAGATGTTTGACATTCTGTAGGAATGTTCCAGGGCATTATACTATACACAGAGGATAAACAGGCATACTTTTAAAATGTAAGCTTTGCCGTAGTTTGAACATCTCCCATCCACCAGTGGAAAAAGGATTTATGTTTAAAATGGAGGTATAACTCTTAACATAAACCATAGTCTTCTCTACTTGTTCAACTGATATTCATTATTACCCATTACTCAAGGGTAGTTGTTCTGGGCTCTGCTTTGTCAGTTCTGAGAAGACCCAAAGTTTCTTTTGGGATGGTGGAGATAGGAGTACTTCATTGTTGTTAATCAGAAATTTTAGTTAGGACAGTTTTCATGTATTATCTAAGTTTAATAACCATGCGATTTCACTGAATCCTATGTGTAAGTCAGGTTGCATATTTCTTTATTGAAGGCTCTGTGATTATATTACGCACTAAGAGCTGAACAGTCAGAAGTGGAGGAGGCTGGGAGAGGGTATACCACTTTAAAACTGTAAGGAAAATGGGCAGTAACTTCAATGTGCTTTAGACATATCCTCTAGTAGCGCATTAATATTATGTGACAAATGCACAAATAGAATCTTGAAGAGTAAAGATATCCTAGAGAACAGTCTCTTTGTTTTTCAAGTGGCAAAACACAGAGCCAAAGAAATTAAATGTCTTGTCTAAAATCATACAGTTAATGGTGGCAGCGGTTGGCCCAGCACCCAGGTCTTACTACTTACAGATCAGTTTTTGATTGTAATGAGTAACTGATTTTCTCATATATTTTCTTACATTGAATAGCTTCCTTATGTGGACCACCTGTACCTCCCCAATTAACTCTACTTATTTTCCAGATGATCTGTCTTCAAGTTGCTTTAGTCCAGACTTGCTTACAAATCCCTTTTATAAAAACCCTGGTTCCGTCTAGGACCTCCCACTGATAGCATGAACTGCTAGGACTGACCTGTCTTTGATGGCTCATGTAGCCTCCTCCCACCTAGGAATGCAAGTATCCTGAGCACAGAAAGGAAGGAAACTTTACTTCTCAACAGGAACTCCCTCCTTCTTGGGAGTAGCAGGATTTCCTTGGCACTGACATTTCCATATGACGTCCACCTCACTTAAAGATCTGTTAAATTGATGCTTTGGAAGTGCATAGATGGGTGGATCTTCAGGAGAAATAAGTCTCTCACCCAAGCTTATGATGTCGAAATGAGACATAATACCTGTTGAGCTCACATTGAAAGTGGAGCGCATTGATAGGGAGTGAAGAGGCATTCTTTTCCTTACGCCTGCTTTTTATACACAAACTGTCCAGAAGTTTACATCAGTTTGTTTGTAACGTACACTATAAAAGACCTAAACTTGATTTTATGTGTTAAGATCTAAATCCACATTTAGCACATAGTAGCGTGTAAATGAATACATAAAGAGATCTTGATGAAATGAGTCAAATTTTCTCTCGTTTTCTTGCCATATCTCTCACAGTTTGTATAGAATTTTGTAAAATCAGGACTCGTCCTTGTGCAGTTGAAGAATTTGGGATTATTTTCTCTGTAGGCATTGGCTTGATTTTTTTTTTCCTCTCTTGTCATCATGGTCCAAATACAGGTATTGATAACCATGCATCATGACTGATTAAAAAAAAAAGTTCCAAAAAGGCTTCTAAATGAAAGCTGTAATTTTGTATTGGATTTCTACTGACATGAGCAAATCACTTGCTCTTTGCCCTTATGGATTTTATAATGTCATCAGAGTCTATCAATAAAATTACAGCCTACAGTTGAGCATACACTATTCCTTACTGTAGTGCATATACAGGGTGTGGGGAGGGGGATGTGCACAAACTGTAGCAGGTCTTCCCTGAGATGCACTTTAGCAAGCTGCGTGTGTATGTGTGTGTGTTTGCTTTTTCAGTTGAGATCTACTGTACAATCAGTCCTGGAAGATGCATTTGAAAAACGGTACCTGACTTTTACATAGGAATGTTCTCTTGCTTCCACCTGCTGTGAGTGAAATTGACTGGAATGTGCCATTCTGATCAATTTCACAAAGCAGCAGACTCTACATATAGACATGATGGCTGTCCCTTCCACCTGAGCTGTCAGCCCTTCCCCAAGAGGGAAAAGGATACGGCCAGAGATGAGGAGCATATAGCCAGAAGGAAGTGAGAAGGCCCCAGATGCTCCAGTAAGAAAAGCAGATGCACAAAAACTTAAACACACTTTTAAAATAAATAAGAAGGCAAACAACAAACAACCCAACAACTAACCCTAAACTCATACCCAGAAGCAGAGGAGATTAAGCTATAGGAAAACAGTGGTTCCAAACCTTGTTGAATTTCAGAAGGCCTCCCTAGATGGCTGTCTTACTCGGTCATTCCAAAATTTATAGGGATTTAATATCTCATGTTAATTGGTAGGTACCATGCCAGGTTAAATCCTTTTTCTGTGATCTCTTATATCTTCTCTTTGGAGCCTTGCCTCTGTCCACCTTTTTCCTATTTCTGGTTACATATAAACACACAGATCTAGCAAATATCTAGCAATAACTATGTGAAGATCTAGAATTTCCCCTTAAAAACGTTTCCCTTATTTCTACCTGATTTGTAGGAAGGATTTATTGTGATTTTTGGTATTATGAATGAGACTATGCATGATTAACAAAGGAGGCTAGACAGGCTCTTGACTTCTCTGTCCCCTTCTTGACTCAGGTGCTCACTATAGCACCACTTCCAGCATGTAGAAAGGAGATGAGACTGTTTTGAGAATTAAATATTTTTGACAGGGAACAGTTTATTAGCATCATTTGGTGAGGAGGGGGGGTATCTGTGTTTCTTCCATCTTTCCCTTCCTTCTTTACTGTGATACCATTCTGAGCACTGATTAACTGTGCAAATGTAATTTCAATAGCGCTACTACTGGATGTGTTGTTTACTCGTTTTAATCATGACTTTTAAGGACATTGAGATCATCAGCATAATCATCTTTCAACAAATACGTATTGAGGACATACATAGCAGGACACTGTCTCTCAACATTATTACTGTGCTAATAACAACAAAGCCTTATTTAGCATGTACTTTTAAGAAATCATTAACATAACTAATTTTTCAGGGACTGCCCTCTGAAGACTCATTGTGAAAAGGGCTATTTTAATGTTTATAAAAGATCTTTTATATATGATGCTACTATGGTGAACTGAAACTGTAGCTTAAATGTCAGAAATGGATATATGCACACATGTACCTTATCAGTATTTTTAATTTTCTGAGCTGCTTTTAATAATAGGTTAAACCCTATGGAATAGTCTATTCTAATTTTATCTAGTTTTTCCTGATTATTTTTATGAAATTTATATAACAGAAAAAGAAAAAGCAGAAATCCAACCCCTCACAGTCACTTGAATAATTATAGTTTCTTCCAATTTAACTTGCCTCACTTCTTTCCATTTTATGCCTCTTCGTAATTTCTTCAATGTCATCTGACTGCTACACGTCTTCATATCTCACACCTTATGTACCCTGTAATTAAGTCATACTCTCAGGGAAGGTTATTAATGGCATTAAACCACAGGTTGCTAACTGCCACAGGCCAAAGGAGACCCATAGGAGCCTGCAAAGAGTTCCATTTTTTAAATGAGATGCTAACATTTTCAGAAAACAGAAGGTTTTACTTTAAAAAAATCTAGATATCTGACTTCTGTTAAAAAGGAAGACCTGGCAACTTTAGGTTCCTATTGCCATCTAGTAACAAATATTTCTTTGTTTGTTTCCCTGAATAATGAGTGACCCCTGTTGGCTGGGTGAGTAATCTCCAGTTTGCCATAGTCCCCACTACTCCTTGTTAACGTGTTCAACAGTGAGGTCTGGTTGCCATTATCAGGTTTGCATTACTCTCGTTTATTTAGTCCTGTTTATCCGCTTGTATAATTTTGTTGGGTCCTGCAGGTGTTTGAGTTTGTGACCCCTAATGTAAATTTATTTATGCGAGACTAAAAATGCATAAAACCCAAACAACTTCCTACTCTTCCTGTATATGTGAATTTTATTACATGCAATATGGTGAAATCAAATGAGCAAAACTGTATAGAAGAAAATGAGGGGCCAAAGATGAATGGAAACAAAACAGAATTTGAAGGATCATGAGGGCACATTTAGTGAAACATCAACTTTATCTAATGCTAGTAATACTCAAATACCACCTCTAAGAATTTTGGAAGTGGTGAGTAATTAGAGAAGTCAAAACTAAAGGCAGCCACATATATAATTTAATCCCCTAACAACATTGGTACCTTTATGTGAGTGTGTGTGTGTGTGCATGTACACATGCGTGTGTACATGCACATATATGTATTTGAAAAGTGAGTCAGGTCCACAACCGTGGGAATATGACAAAGTTGCTCCATTACTCTAGGTATTTTATTGAGCTCCACACTATCTTTGTAAATACGCTACTGGGAAACACTGCTGTTTTCAGAAGTGAAACTGAAGACTAAGGGACTTTTGTTGGCAACTCAGAAGGACACCTTGAGGGAAAACTCTTTAAGATGAATATCTCAGTACCCCACTCAAAAAAAAAATGAAGTACAGAGAGAACAGAGAGGGTAAATTTAAAAATGGGCTCCTTTAAAGTGCTGGCAGGTGGGTGAAAGGAAATGGAATATCCATTTTGGTCAAAGACTGTATTAGGCTGAAAGGTCAGGGAGGAAGTGCTCAACCACGTGTTATACATTTTGTGTTTTTAAACCAATTTTTTGGTGGCTTACAGATTCAGATACTGGGGTTATTTTTGGACGCTTTATGGTAGGGCCGCTTGAGAACATCACTGACTTTCACTGCCCCATTTCAATTAGCCAGTCTCTTTTATGTCACCTTACAAGTGACCCTATGCTTTCCTATATCTGAGAACTTTCTATCATAGTTTGGATTCATTTTACTATTAAAGTTGTGTTAATTATCTGTTAAATAAGGAAATTCAGTGCTGGCTTTCAATTAATGAGGTAACTGGGTCTTTTTTGTTTCATATGTACTTACATCATGATAGAGCCTTTTGTTTTTCCATGAACAGCTTGCAAACTCATGAAATGTGCCTAATTACTTTATTCTTATTTTATATATTTTAAACATTTCATACATTGATACGTTACCTATCTTTATCATCCATTATGTAACTAGGTTGGGCTTAGAATGACTTACTTACAGTTCTTCAAAGTCAGATTTTTAAGAGAGGAGTAAATACCTATCAAGGTTTTTCAGAAGAATGCAGTATCCATGGAGGACTTGGTTTCCGGCTGAGTAATGGAAGCCTGGAAATAAACAGATATTTCCTATGTTGTTCCACTTAATAAAGTACCTTCGTTGAAGTATCATGACTTCTGAAATTAAATCTTACAGGTAAGCATCTGGGTTGCTGCATATATATACTCCAGTACCATGGAACCACTTACCCCCAAGGGCCCAGACCTATTAACAGGTGTGAAGTTCGGCAGTCAATGAAAAGGCAGTGAGTGACCCTAGTTACAATAGTTTGTTCAATCTTGTAGAGTGTAGAGATCTTAAGATATCATCGACTGTGGCGGCTTCTTACCCAAGACTTGAGTTAGGATCTGAGAATAGGCTTCATGAAGCCCACATATTTTGTGTGTCTGTTTTCTCTTGGTTAAGAACCTATCGTTGCCATCCCAGAAAAAGCCGGTCACTACGTGATAGCACAATGCATCTCCAGCCAAACAGCTGACACAGCGTACACTGAGGAACAGCATTGCTTTTGAATTTAGGGGAGCCTGGGCTGCGTGGCTAGTGGACTCAGTCATTTGGTGGTGGAGACCCATGAGGGATAACTCAGGAAGGGATGAAGACCTCCCCCAGCTTTGCCGATTCCATGCAAGCATTTCCTCTTCGAGGAATGATCCAGCCAAGCTTTTCCTCCAAATATTTACACCCTTCTGTTGCAAGAAGTGATGACAGGCTGGCATTTCATAACAAACCCTATCAGGTAAACCTTTTATTAAATGAAACATGCCTTTGAGTATCAAGACGCTTCTGAGGCTCAACTTGGACTCCAAAAAATTATATTTATGTTGCTTTTTTTTTTCCTTTTTTTAAGTAGGAAATTTGTCAAATTGGTTTCCATACAGCACCCATTGCTCATCCCAACAGGTGCCCTCCTCAATACCCATCACCTACTTTGCCCTCCCTCCCACCCACCATCAACCTTCAGTTTATTTTCAGTTTTTAAGAGTCTCTCACAGTTTGCCTCCTTCCCTCTCTGTAACTTTTTTTCCCCTTCCCCTCCCCCACGGTCTTCTGTTAAGTTTCTCAGGATCCACATATGAGTGAAAACATATGGTATCTGTGTTTCTCTGTGTGACTTATTTCACTTAGCATAACACTCTCCAGTTCCATCCATGTTGCTACAAAAGGCCATATTTCATGCTTTCTCATTGCCAAGTAGTATTCCATTGTATATATATAAACCACAACTTCTTTATCCATTCATCAATAGATAGATATTTAGGTTCTTTCCTTAATTTGGCTATTGTTGAAAGTGCTGCTATAAACATGGGGGTACAAGTGCCCCTATGCATCAACACTTCTGTATCCCTTGGTAAATTCCTAGCAGTGCTATTGCTGTGTCATAGGGTAGATCTATTTTTAATTTTTTGAGGAACCTTCACACTGTTTTCCAGAGTGGCTGCACCGGTTGGTATTCCCACCGACAGTGCAAGAGGGTTCCCGTTTCTCCACATTCTCTCCAGCATCTATAGTCTCCTGATTTGTTCATTTTAGCCACTCTGGCTGGCGTGAGGTGATATGTCAGTGTGGTTTTGATTTGTATTTCCTTCATGAGGAGTGACATTGAGCATCTTTTCATGTGCCTGTTGGCCATCTGAGTGTCTTCTTTAGAGAAGTGCCTATTTATGTCTTCTGCCCATTTCTTCACTGGATTATTTGTTTTTTCGGTGTGGAGTTTGGTGTAGATTTTGGATACTAGCCCTTTGTCCAATATGTCATTTGCAGATATCTTTTCCCAGTCTGTCGGTTGTCTTTTAATTTGTTGATTGTTTCCTTTGCAGTGCAGAAGCTTTTTATCTTCACGAGGTCCCAATAGTTCATTTTTGTTTTTAATTCCCTTGTCTTTGGAGATGTGTCAAGTAAGAAATTGCTGTGGCTGAGGTCAGAGAGGTTTTTTCCTGCTTTTCCTGCTTTCTCCTCTAGGGTTTTGATGTTTTCCTGTCTCATATTCAGGTCCTTCATCCATTTTGATTTTATTTTTGTGAATGGTATAAGAAAGTAGTCTAGTTTCATTCTTGTGCATGTTGCTGTCCACTTCTCCCAACACCATTTCTTAAAGAGCCTGTCTTTTTTCCATTGGATATTGTTTCCTGCTTTGTCAAAGTTTAGTTGGCCCTACATTTGTGGGTCCAATTCTGGAGTCTCTATTCTATTCCATTGGTCTATGTGTCTGTTTTTGTGCCAATACCATGCTGTCTTGATGATTACAGCTTTGTAGTAGAGGCTAAAGTCTGGGATTGTGATGCCTCCCGCTTTGTTTTTCTTCTTCGATATTGCTTTGGCTATTCGGGGTCTTCTGTGGTTCCATACAAATTTTAGGATTGCTTGTTCTAGCTTTGAGAAGAATGCTGGTGCAATTTTAATTGGGATTGCATTGAATGTGTAGATTGCTTTGGGCAATATTGACATTTTAACAATATTTATTCTTCTAATCCATGAGCATGGAATGTTTTTCCATTTCTTTGTATCTTCTTCAATTTCCTTCATAAGCTTTCTATAGTTTTCAGCATATAGATCTTTTACATCTTTGGTTAGGTTTATTCCTAGGTATTTGATGATTCTTGGTGCAATTGTGAATGGGATCAGTTTCTTTATTTGTCTTTCTGTTGCTTCATTATTAGTGTATAAGAATGCAACTGATTTCTGTACATTGATTTTGTATCCTGCGACTTTGCTGGATTCATGTATCACTTCTAGCAGACTTTTGGTGGCATCTGTCGGGTTTTCCATGTATAGTATCATGTCATCTGCAAAAAGCGAAAGCTTGACTTCATCTTTGCTAATTTTTATGCCTTTGATTTCCTTTTGTTGTCGGATTGCTGATGCTAGAACTTCCAACACTATGTTAAACAACAGCGGTGAGAGTGGACATCCCTGTCGTGTTCCTGATCTCAGGGGGAAAGCTCTCAGTTTTTCCCCATTGAGGATGATATTAGCTGTGGGCTTTTTCTTCATATGTTGCTTTTTTTCAAAACATAAATTCTACATAAAAATACATGTTTATTGAAGACACTTAAAAAATTACAGTTCTCTCCACCCCCTCCATAAGGAATTTCTACCATGTAGAAATAATACTACCATGAAATAATTTCTACCATGTAGAAATACCACAGAAATAATTTCTACCATGTAGAAATACTTTGGTAGACGTGGATATATTTTATCTATATATCGACCTATATATAGACCTATATATTGATAGAGATACGTAGCTGTGGTGATTTGATCCCACTATACTTGGTGCCTTTTATTGCTTAATATATTGTAAAAAAAATTTCCAAGCCATTGAAGATTTTTTTCAACATCTGTGTTCAAGATCATGAATATTCCATAGTTTTTTTCTGAAGTTTATTTATCAAAGAGGCAGTGAGTATTCTCTTAGCAGTTTATTTGTTCACATCTTTAGCTTTAGCTAAAAAAAGACAAATTTCTAATCCTTTGGATATGTATTTGCCAAAGTGTTCTCTAGAAATTGGAACAATTCACATCCCTGGCAACCATATGCTGTGCTTTTGGGAATCTTGATAGAAGATTAAATAAAAATAATGTCTTAAACCGATAGGTAGGGGATAGAGTATATAGTCTTTTTAAGACCTGTTTTCTCAGTTGTAGTGTGCAAAGAAAGGGTGACCATTTTACTTAATTATCTCTATTTCACAAAGGAATGCAGGCAGTTACAGTGTAATGGTGTGTTCATTGATGTCAAGTAAAAGCATGTGCTGTTTTCAGTGTTCACATGACCATAACTTTCATTTTTCATACTTCAAGATCTTCAAACTTGTCAAAGCATGCTTTCTCCTTTCCAAGTTTATCTTCTCAAGCTTGATAGTTTTCAAAAGCTTTCTCCCACTTAGTTGTGCTTTCAAAAGTGTTTGAAATCACACTTAAAGAAAATTAAAGGAAAAAGTGAATTTTCCCTCTAGAAAAGGTCATTTGAATTTGAATTCCAAAGCAATTTAGTTTGGGATGTATAGCAATTAACAGCAAATCTACTTCAAATTGCAGTGTTTATAAGCTTGAAAGACAGGGCTTTTTTTGGACATTTCATTAAGAAATTAATGTTTTCATAACAACTATGGGATTTATATAGGTGTTTATAAATTAGGTAAAACTTTATCAGCGACCTAATTGTCATATAAATGATAGGAAGGGGGAGAATCCTGAGGACTTTATTCCTATAGAAGTGGTGTAATACAGTGGTGAGAGGAACATACTTGAGTCATGTTGCCGAGGTTCAAATTCCAGCTGCAACCCTCACTGGCTTTGGGCAAGTTACTTTCCTTCTCAGTGCTTTGATCTTTTATTTGTGAGGTGGAGGCAGTAAATCTTCCAGGGTGGCCTGCTGTCCTGGTTTGCCCAGCATTGTCCTGCTGTAGCACCAAAAGTCCAAGATCTTCGGACAGCCATCCCTAAGACAAAAATTCTCCTGGTTTTGGTGGGGGTGGGGGGGGAGGGTGTGGCAAGTTTGAGAGAAAGTAAAAAACCCATACGGTGGCCCCCCAAAGAGGGGCTGAAAGCAGCCCTGTTTTTAGCTTCAAAAGTATCCAAAGATTTTCTGTCTTCCACAGTTGCTGTTAACCATTTTTCCCTTGTTGCTGATACTGGCAACCATGAGTTAAATGAGATAATATTTCAAACGTTTAGATTGTGATTGAAATAGAGTAAGCATTCAAAGAAGTCCACTTTTATTATTACGTTAAATATTGTGCTGTTCTTTGGTGGTACTGAATAATCTTAAAAAGAAGAAACGTCATGTGTACTTTCCTGCTATTGATACAATGAAAATCAGTACTAGTTCCTTGGAGTGGTAGCAATTCCAGCAATTGCCCTTTCCATGGTCAGTAAAATGTCCTGCTGTCACAGGGTGCCCGCCGTTCCCTCCCACTTTGCCTTTCAGCAGAGATGCTCTGACCCTTTCAAATATTGAGCAGTACACTCTCCTCTCAATGTGTGCTCACGACTCCTGTTACTGTTAATGGAAGTTACACATGTGTGCTCACCAGGATGAGAAAGCCTTTATCCCATGTTGGGCAAAGACCCGTGATGCTGAATCTCTTTCTAAACTTCGGACCTGAAGGGAACAGTGCAGGGAATTGCTGCTTTCTCACTATATTAGCTTCTTCAATTTCCTTTTAATTGGAGCCTGCAATCCAGATTCTTGTAACTTCAGGAGGATGAACAATACAAATTAAGATCTGGATGCTTTCCAGGAAGGGCTCAGCTCAAAGAACACTTTTTTTTTTTCTTTTTAGCACAGTTGTGGCTATTCACAAATCGCATGCAGTTGCCTAATGAGTCCATATTTGCTTCTGAGGTTTCACATTTGCAAACTACACTGCTGAGAAAGTAAGTGAAGTGTTCACCCACCTCTGGTGTGAGCTGACCGATTTAATGTACAGGACAGATAAATACTAGAATAGTCAAAATTCTAAACCGGCAGCACAGAGCCTTCAAATACGATATCTTACCCTTGTTCAGGACATTCATTTCTCCCCAAGAATTCTTTTTAATGTATAAGACTTCAATTTATGTTTAAGAACTAGTAAACTATAGCAGTTTGACAGCCATTCACACTTAATTCTGTGCATTAAACCAACAGCATTCTTTTCCACAAACATCCATTGTTAGGACAATGCTCTCAGACAGAATTTATGAGAAATGGAATTATGTTACCAAGGAGATAGCATTTACTATAATGAAGAGTAGATCCTAGAAAATGGCCCCTTTTACAGCAGCTCAGAGCAGAGCCACAAAAGCAATTGATTGGTCTTGGCATTTAGTCTTATATCAGCTGTGTCATCCATAGCTTCAGGAGTGAGAACACTAATCTAAAGTGACATTTCTGTTCTGGTGGGCTTTTCTGCCCTGATGAAAGCAATTACTTCATTCCTAAATGATAATTTGCAGGAGTTTCAACCACTTTAATTGATAATTTTTTTTTGTTCTGAGTTCAATTGTGAAGTGATTAGCTGATTTGGTAAATAGAAATTTAAGGTGTGAAATATACAAGTTGCTCCAAGGTAAAGTGCTCTTTATTGGGTGGAGAGAAATTACTTGATAAAGCTGCGGTTTTTCCATTATTATGGAACTGCCAGTTGTACAGCTTAAAGTTCTGGGGGAAAATGAAGAACAAAACACTTTGATTCATGAGGTTTTTGGCAGACACCAAAGCATACAATGAATAGTTTGGTCTTGCTGTGGTTCATTCAAGGATTATTTGAATCAAGGTGAACATTGGTTGAAAAGGATTGTGCAGACCTCTCAGCTTTCTTTATTGCTATTCTAATGACTCATTCTGGAATTAAATCCTCTTATTTAAAGTGTTAAGAATAAAAACGCTCATTGGCTAAAACCAATTAATTTAATTATTAAGTTCAAACATACACAAGGCATTTTCTGAAGATGAGGGAAGGCATTCAGTTGAATGGCTCTAATTACTCTTTTGATCTATTTTATTACAAGTCAAAAATAGGTCATGATTATTCAATGAGAATATATCTTAGTGAAAAATTTTAAGGATGCATCTTAACTTTGATACTTTATCAAATGTTAGCAGTTGCCGATGTTTTTGACACTTTTTTAAAGCAGTCAATTTCATATTTCTTACATGGGGAAAAATAATGGTCATTTCACATGTTAAATGAGAAAAATAAAGCAAGAATGAAGGTCAAACTGATTTAGCACATCAAACAGTCTTTGTCAGCCAAGCTTAATATATCCTGAGTTTGTGGAACAAATGAAATTTTGCTGCTATGTTACACTTTGCTTCCAAACAACCATTACAACTGGTTTTATATATTGTGTGAGCATCAGACCATCAAACAGTGCATCTTTACTGACGTGTTGCTGCAGCAATGATCTACAGCAGCAATCTGCCATTTATATAAGGGCAAAATGTGCATCTATATTTAGTTGTGAAATTGGCCTATTATACTCTT
The DNA here is from genome assembly GCF_046562875.1 of Panthera onca. NCBI lineage: Eukaryota > Metazoa > Chordata > Mammalia > Carnivora > Felidae > Panthera > Panthera onca. The sequence goes on from NC_138344.1 coordinate 82,579,215, forward strand.
GATGTTTACAGAGGCTAACATAAATTAATGATGACAGCTATGAGCAGTGCATTAGTTAAGCAGCAGAGTTCTTACCTTGAACTTGAAGGTTCCAGTTTTAACTTCCAGCATGCACTATACTGTTTTCTTCACACGTTAAAGGAAGGTTTTTGAAACTGTTACCTTTTCTTGGAGAACATTAAAAGACTCCAATTTGTGAGCTATGCAGTGCATAATCCTACTAGATAATAGTTGTTTATGCATTTCTCAATTATATTGCCTTGTAAGAAAGCCAATATTTACAATGATGTGGAAAAATACTGAAAGATTTTTTTTTTCTTTGCAGTAGGTTGATTTGATTGACTTTGAACTCTATGTGATGCCAATGTGTGTTGGGCTGTTTTATTGAAAGTAATGAAAGAAGGGCAAGCAGTGTTTATAGAATCTTTACTTTTTCCCTGGGAATCCTCCTCATTCTGCTCATGTCAGGCCAGGAGTAGGTATTGGAGTCACTATAGATTTCACTGTTAACTATGACCAGAGATCTGACAAGTATGCAGGTGTTCAAAGGTTCATGAGTTAAAATGCTGAAACCTTTGATGAATTTTTGATGGCTGCATTTTTAATACAGGTCGACCTTCTTCTTTTGAGGCTGCATGCCAGATTAATTGATAAATAGTAGAAGTCTGGAGTGCTGGGTTCTCCTAAGCAAAACAAGTAGGAAAATCCATAAAAACCTGCCTTTCTGCCTTCTTAGAAGTACTTTTTAAAAAGGCAAAATTTAAAGTGGTCCTAACTCTATCCTTTGGCCTACTGTTCGAAGACCAAAATCTGCTGTGTTGTTTTATAGAGACTGGTCATTGTATTCAAAAAGCTTACATGAAGGTGTTAAAATTGAAGCCTAGAGAAGATTTTCATGTAGAGATCATGTGAATCTATTGATAATGTTCATATCAGGAACTGTTCCACAAATACAATTATAAATTATATAAAAAGAAATGATAAAAATCTGGCTATGAAGAATAGGAGAGGAAGAAACATTTGATTAAGTTGACTTAATTTTGTTGTTCCTCTGTGACAATTATTATCTTTGCTCCTTGTTATCCTCTGTAGATCTCCAGCTATATTATTTCCATAATCATCATAACTATTTCTGTGAAGTAGGAAATCAAAGTAATCAATTTTGCAAAGCTAAATTTGATAAGCCACAAAGGATAACTTACCTCTTTTAATTTAATGAGTCATCAAGTCCAAAGTTATCTGTGTTTTTTTTTTTTTTTTTTTCCGCCATGGACAAGTGGCCCAATAAATAATTGACATCTTTATCCAGTTCCGTGGCAGCTTTAGAGAGGTTGCAAATACTGAGTCAATTTCATAATACTGGCTTTGTTATAGTGGCAGTGCCTGTTCTTTAACTTTTTACTTTTTTTTTTTTCAGTTGTTACCTTTTGCTTGTTTTGTCTCCAGCAGAATTTGATTTGGCCTTGCCCCCAGTATGGAAGCTAAAGCAGCAAATGCTGCTGGCACTTTGACATTTCTCCCCACTCACCCAGGCTATCTGGGTGAGCTCTCCATGGTCCTGGATTTGGGGTTTTGTTTGACATCAAGGAGAGCTTTCTAGATTTGTGAGATTTTGAAAGCTATTTTGAAAGATCGCCTTTCTCCCAGAGTACTCATAAAATTGTTTTGACTAATAAGGATCATTGAAATTTTGAAGTTTTTTTTACTGAAGTTCTCAGAATTCTCCTGAGTAATTCATTCTCTTAACTGTTTGGATATTCTTTTTTTTTTTTTTTTATATATATAAGCATAGTTGCTTGTCTTGCAATTGAATGCCATTTTTTCTAGTTTAGTGAACTAAAAAAATGCTCACTTACTTCTTCTAGTAAAAAAATCATTGATTTGTGAACCTTGAATCATTCATCAATGAAATACATATTTTACTTGAAAACTCATTAAATAAACCTGTGGTATACAGCCGATAGACTAAGGTATAAGGAAGACTATAGTGAAAAAGCAATATCTTTGCAATAAAGGAGTTATATTTTGCTTTAAGTATACAATGTGATATGTCATAACCAGTGAGTAGAAATCATACTGATGACACAGTGTGTACATTGTAAATGAGTGTTGTGGACCTCAAAGCATAGAACAATCAGTGTGAAGCAAGTTTAGGTTTTATTTTAAAGTTTTTTTTTTTTTATTTTTCTAATGTTTATTTATTCTTGAGACAGAGACAGAGCGCGAACAGGGGAGGGGCAGAGAGACAGGGAGACACAGAATCTGAAACAGGCTCCAGGCTCTGAGCTGTCAGCACAGAGCCCGAAGCGGGGCTTGAACCCACGAACTGTGAGATCATGACCTGAGCCGAAGTCAGATGCTCAACCGACTGAGCCACCCAGGCGCCCCAAGTTTAGGTTTTATTTTAATATATCTTATATAGTAATACTGTGTGTCAGGTACCATTTAAGTATTTTACAATAATTAACCCATTTAGTTTAATTTCAACAAGAACCTTATGAAGCATATAGTACTATCACCCCATTTCACAGATGAAAGAAACTGAGGCAGAAGATGAAGTAAATTGCTCAAGTTTACATAATCAGTTAAGTTATAGAACTGAGATTTAAATACAGGTACTCGGGTTCCATAATCCATGCATTTAAATTTAACCTCTACTTTTTACTAGTGTGGAAGACATGCTGAGAGAGGCATCAAACAGAGCTTAAAGTGATAATCATGATCTGAGAAAACACGAAAGGAGTTTAATAGGCAGTTTTAGGGTTGTCATCAAGGAAAAGTTAGGCCTTTGGTTTTATTCCCATTGGTTTGATTTCTACAGTCACTACATGGGAAATTACTAAGTGAAGGTCCTAAGTGACAATAGAGAATGGAGTTCGAGAGGAGAAATGAAAAAAGCCAACAGTTTAGAATTAGAGACACTGTAAGATGTATAAAGGAAGCCTGGTCAAATAAACTTATAAAGAATTATGGAGAGAGAAATACTATAGTAATCAGATGGGGCACTAGGATTCAAACAGTTGGGTTTTTTTCCTCTAGATAAGTTTTATGATTAAAAAAAAGTTTCATGATTATTATGCTAATAGTTGTTACTTAGATACTGTTTACCACATGACAGGCATTTTGTACTTTACATATATTGGCTCAATTACTCTCATGAATATTATGAAGTAGATAAAATTATCACATCCATTTTCCACAGGAGGAAACTGAGGCCTAAGGAGGCTGAGACACCTAGTGAAGGTTGCCGACATGGTAGTTGTAAGTTGGTGCCAATACCCACAGCTTGGCAGCAGAACCCTCACTCCTAATCTCTGTGGTTTCCAAGAAAGTTTTCAGATGGGTTGACTATACTGTCAGCATTCCTAATCTTTGCAACTTCTTAAAATTTTTCTTTGTTGTAAAACTCTCAAGTGCTCTCTGCCCCATTTAGAGTTCATAAACTATCTTAATTCGTAAAATCTAGAATTATCTAAGAGGTTCACTGATTCATAGTTTCCATGGTAGTAAATGGTAAACTATCGTATGAGCCACTGCACTGGTCCAGGAGATTTCTTGGCCATCCTCATGTTGTAAAATAATAACATTGAGGCTCAGATTTGTTACTGAAAATCACAATGCTTGTGAATGGCTAGGATGGGTCTTATAATTCCTTCATCAGGACTTTTGCCAGAAAACTTGCCAGGGAACTTAAAATATATGAGAGGATTAAAAAAATTACATTCAATAAGCATTGTCCTCTAAATCTTCATTACTAGTAATTTTTTGATGGCTTGTTACCTATGGTTAAAGGTATATCTTCAGAAACATGGAAAATTTTTTGCCAAGCATTAAGCAGAAACATGCATTATGCCAACAGTGTTGTTTAGGAAAGTTAATTATGGTAACATCAATGACAATAAGAGTGGAGAGTCTAACTTTACAAATTTTATAAGAGGAAATTCTAGATACTAGAGTATTATCCTTTTGGTTGGGTGAAGAAGCCCTTTGGAGAATCTGAAAATCATTTACTATCTTCCCCCAAATATATACACAGTTTGCAAAGTACTTCTAGATTTACTTATAAATAAATAAATAAATAAATAAATAAATAAATAAATAAATAAAACACGTGTGTATATATATATATCTTCTGAAATTGCTGATTTTGTTGTTTGGTTTTTGGTAATTATTGGTGAGGATGATAAGATTGTCATCAAAGAGAACTGAAATTTTGATTTGCTGAGGATCAAGGAAGAGTCTCCTTTTCCAAAGTTACCCAAAGACTAGGTGGAAGAACGTCAGAGCAGTGGGAAGTTTGGGAGTCATTTCTTGTTGATCTGAAGTTTAATCATTTTTTATATGGCACAGATCAGGATCATAATGTTATATTCGTGATTTCCTGTCTTTCTTTGGTATTGTAGAAATACAACCATAATTTTTGGTTTAGAACAGAATGTGCAAACACATAGTTTATTTTACGTTTTAATGTAGTCTTTAATTCTATTTGAGAATTGCTTACAACTAAGCTGTACTTCCCAAAAGCAGGCATAAGATTAATCTACAGTCTGAGTCATTGTCTACACATCTTTAGCTTAATCTATTCTATCAACATCTCTATGACCTTTGTAATCCTTTGACTGCATTTTATTGCTGTTGCCCTTAAAGCCAATTACTACTTATTATAGATACAGTGCTGTCATTCTGAAAGACTTCTGAACTGTGAGGTCTGTATAATGAAAAACCCTTTGTTATTAAGATTATGGCCAGGACAGTTACTTGAGTAGGGTAACACAGAGTGTTTGAGTTAAAAAAAAAATTAAAAACACACACACACACAAAAAAAAAAAAAAAAAAAACAAAAAAAATGTGTAGGGGAGGAGAGGAGAAAAACAAGAAGGTGGGTCAGGAACACATGAAGTAAGTTTGGCCCAGTGGTATTTTAGATAAATATCAGAGGACAGTGTTTGGGCAGAGTTTCTGAAGGCATTAATGTCTATGCATTCCCCTTTCTGGAGTGGAAATAAGAAGCCATTTGTCTTCTACCTTTGGAGTCCATTGAGTTGTTCCCTGTGATCTTGGTTTTTTCTTACCACCTACCCCCATAGAATTAGATTCTTTCCTTAAACTATTGCTAAGCCTATGCAATAATAGCAATTTCAGGATAATGGCCTCATGTTCTACTTGTTTCAGTCAAACAAAGAAATTCCTGGTATGAAAATTAGTCATGTTAATGAGATAACAGATGAGCCTATTTGTGATGCTTTGAGTGACATGTATAAAGGGAAAGTCACATAGAACATCCATGTAAAAGTGCCTTTCAAAATTGGCCTCCCAAATTCTTATCCAATTGTAAACTGTATCCCTCCTCATTTACTGACCAAATGACAGGTTTTATTAGGCTTGCATTATTTTTTAAAACTTTAATTGGTTAACATAAAATTAAAACATAACATAAGATTGGAAATGCCATATAAAAATTGAGATTTTGTTCTCTAGAAACAACAATACTGGGAATCTGACGACAGCAGGTGCGCCCTCCTCCAGAGCAGCAGTCCACTGAGACTGTGTGTGCCTGTGCTGTTGTCCTCTCCTGCCCCACAGTTGCCATCAGGCCTCTTCACTCATTGACATTCCCTGCCTTAACCCCAGGGGCCCTTCAGTTTACAACCTCTGCTCTAGTGCTCCATCATAGTCACTTACTGAACAACAACAGTTGTAAGTTGAGCCCACCTTCTGGAGTACTATTTGATTACAAGAACACAAAAAGAGCAAAGTGCTGAACTTGAACCACTGCACTTTACAAGAGGTAGAGAAGACATCTCAAAAGACCTAGTTCTTTGGGCACAGCTGACCTAAGTGGTGTTAGATAGATTGCTTTTATTACGTAAAGGGAGGGGCATGAATGGTTCTTTTGCCCTAAGATGTCAACCCAGATCCTGGGTATACTTACACTTTATCAGATTGTAAGGCATCTCTCACTTTATTTACACAATTTTCAACAAGCCAAAATTGCCAATTAGTACAATCATGTAAAGGCCAGCCATGATTTGGGGAAACAAGTGGCATGCCATGCTTTTCCCTTGTGAATTAGCAATGTTTCTCCCGGAGGTTATCACCTGAGACATTAAGGGACAAAGGTTTTCATCTGAGACTGCCGTGACTCTGAAAACGGTAACGTTAACTTGTCTAGTTGTGAGAAATAGGTTGGTTAGCTAATGTAGAATATTTGTGAAACTGGTGGGGTTGTTGGCTTAGTGAGTATTTGATCAGGGTGTGATGGCATTACTTAAATTATGTAGATACTCAATAAGATATTCAGAGTGTCTGCAGTGAGTAAAGTGTTTCTACCACGAACACCATCAGGTACGCTATAATGTAATATGAAATGTTCTTGTCCATATTATACTAATGGATATCAGAGTTACACTGCTGAACTCATTTTGATCGATTGCTCTGGTCTTGCTTCCTTGCTTGTTTCTCTCTTTCTGGTTATTTTATAATGGGAAACCAGAAAGCTAGGTTCAAAGATTTAAAATGCCTTTGGAGTTCAATGAAATGGATACTTACAAATGATTTTAATAGTACCTTGATACTGTAAATATTGCCCAATTACTTATCATCAGGGTCTTATTTTGATTTTATTTCTTGTCAGACACAAAACAGAGCCATTCAGAACAGGTGGAATTCTGTCAGATGCTCAAACACAACTTCAGTTGTGCCAGATTCTGCCCTCAGCAATGTGAGCAAACTTCAAACAGAAATCCACATGAATAGTTAAAGGAAAATGCTGGATCCCACCTGTTGCCTTTTCTGTGAAGTAATATGTCTATAATGTTTATAAATTTTAATAACCCATACAGGGCTTTATCTTTCAACATTAAATTTATATTATCTTAAAGTTTGACTTCTCCAGGCGATGCATTTTATTCTCTAGTATCCTAGAGAATCTATCCATCTACTAATGTGCAGTCATTCATAAAGAATTAAAGTTTTCTCTTATCAACCAATTATCAACATATTTATAAGTATATTGAAATCTTCATTTTCAGTGTGATGTTTATCTGACTTAAGATCATGATCCTTATTGAGGGCTAGAGGCACATAAACACACTTCATAGAATCAACAAATAAAATGTTGATGTTTACCCTTTGTTCCCCATGATGATAATTGAAGTAAAGGTGCTTTTGGTGCCTTAAAATCTCACAGTGATAACAATTAAATGAACAAAATCATTAGCCTGAGAATAAATATATGAATACTAGCCTCATCTTTTCTGCTGCTTATAGCTGATAACACCAAGTATTACCTGTAAATCTTATGTCTTAGAAACAAAGAATGTATCTCAATGCATGGCCAATTAAAGGGAAAAACCTAACAAGCAAGCTATTGTTATTACTGCCTGTAAGTTTATTTGTTGTTATTACCGCATGTAAGTTTAAATCCAGAGGTAGAATTTTTGGTTTTAGTGAACATTGTCTAGAAATCATTTTATTATGGCCCTTGGATTTGAAAGAAGATTTTGGTAGATTTTTGCTGGGGGAAGAAGGAAATGAAAAGGAAACAATTTCTACCTGATGTCAGAACCACACGTTTTAAATGACACTTTTTCACTCCTTTGATTTCAGTTTACAAGCATTGAGAAAGGAGAAATCCCGAGATGCTGCTCGCTCCCGCCGGGGAAAAGAAAATTTTGAGTTCTATGAATTGGCCAAGTTGTTGCCTCTTCCTGCAGCCATCACTAGCCAGCTTGACAAGGCATCCATCATTCGACTTACAATTAGCTATCTGAAAATGAGGGACTTTGCTAACCAAGGGGACCCTCCGTGGAACTTGCGAATGGAAGGCCCTCCACCTAACACATCAGTAAAAGGTAAGTTTTAAGCCCCTGTTTGTTCTGGAATATGGTGGTCGATAGGTGTCTCTAAGATGAAATGTTTACCATCATCCTTTCTTCTTTTCCTGCATATCAAATCCTTTAAAGGGATACAAATGTGGAAATCTGAACTCTGCATGAGAAAGACACCATGTGAAGGTGAAATAAACCTCTTCTATTTCTTTTTTATTTTCAAAACGTCTGTCAGCCTAAATATTCTATCACTTGATGCAAGGCTTCAGAGAAAGGAGAATGAAATGACTTACATTAAAATGCTTCTTGGGTTCAATTTGTGTTATGCTAATTCATGCAAATTATTACTGATGGGTGGAGTACAAGAATATTTGTTAAAGGGTGGAACTAATATCTTCTGTCTTTAGTAACCAAAGAAAGGAAGGAAGCTGAATCCAACTGTAGTAGGCATTTTGAGTAATGACTTTATTGACTAATAAAACAAATAATTCATGTTAATGTTTCAAGTTGCCATACATAATGCCCAAGATTTGTAAATCTAAACCTATGTTTGTCCTCCCGATCCTTGGTGCAGTCACTCTTAAAACTCACTAATGAAAGATTTTAGGCCTTCTTCATTCTGATATGCAAGAGAGGTATTTCTTACGTGTTAGTGAAATTTCTAGTAATTTATGGCATGTTTAGCATGTGAATATGCATGCGTATCTTTATTGATGTATATGTGATATTGGCCATTGATTCTCTGTCTTAAACGATGTGTTATTCAAGGCTTAGGACTTAAGGGATCTGCTAGTTTCTTGTGCTCTAACCTTGTCTCTAGACCCTTGGTGGGCATAAGCTGGATAATTGGGAAAATTGTGGGCAACTCTGGGAGAGGAATTAGGTTCTTTTGTTAAGTGATGACACCTTGACAGTGACCTTTGAAGTCCCTGTGCTCATGGCTTTTGTAGGAATTTTATAGGAATTGAAAGGGTTCTAATAGGGAGCCCTGACCTCTTAGAGGATACAGAGGATACAGATTAAAATGAAGGATCCAAAGCAATGACTATTTACAATTGTGTGCTTAGAAGTGTCATCATATGTGTATCCATGCATGTGTAAATCTGGTTATATCTCTGCCATTGGTACTTGCAATGTTTCTTACGCTTACGAGAGAAGGAAAATCAGAATTTAAATTCTAGATGCTATTTTCCTCTAGAGCAGGGCAAATATTTTCTGTAATGACTATATAGGAAATATACAGGCTTAGGCTTTGAGGGGCTCTGAACTGTGCCACAGTAGCACGAACTCAGCCATAGACAATCTGTAAACAGCAGGGTGTGGCTGTGCTCTAATAAAACCATGCATAACAAAATAGGCAGCTGCCCCCAGATTTGGCCCACAAGCCATAGTTCACAGATTATCTCTCTAGAGTGTAAGAATGGCATTCAGAAGCTGAGAACATAGAACAGAGTTAGCTGTCAAGGGCTGGATGTCAGTGTAACATAGCACAGTATGGACAAACTAAGGCACATTCATGCTGTCCCTTTTCAGCCCTTCTCCTCTTAAAAATGTAGATGTCAGCTTGGTAATATATCAATCTGTGTTCCAGATGCTAAAGTTGTGGCAAATTTTCCCAAGCTGAAGATGTGAATGTAATCTTAGTAAATATACTGTATCCATAAGAGTTTGTTCATTAGACTGCTTTCATGTTTATTCCAAATCATATAAGATGAAAGGGTAGGTGCAACAGGGTAGAAGTCACAGAATGTACAAAATACGTCCTTATTCTTCGCTTTGAAATGGACTGATTAAGGGACTGAACTTGTATGAGGTTGTTTAGCACAGTTATCTTTTTATTACCACTTATTTATTTATTTTGAAAGAGAACTAGAGAGCTACTGAGTGGGAGAAGGGGGGGGAGGGAGGGATGGGAGGAGAGAGAGAGAGAGAGAGAGAGGGAGAGGGAGAGAGAGAGAGAGAGAGGGAGAGAATCGCAAGCAGGCTTCACACTGCTGGCGCAGAGCCCAATGTCAAGCTCGAACTCCGGAGCTGTGAGATCATAACCTGAGCTGAAATGAAGAATTGGTTACTTAACCAACTGAGCCATCCAGGCACACCTCCATTTTTCTCTTTTTTAAAGGAGCTGGCAGTTTATAGGCTGCCTTGGTAGTGGTGGTTACCAAAGTAAAAAGTGGTTCCATGGTTTGTCCATTATTCTGCAATGTGATAACCTTGCTTACTTTTATTTTATTTTATTTTTTTAAATTTTAATGTTTATTTTTGAGACAGAGAGAGAGAGAGAGACCAAGCTCAAGTGGGAGAGGGGCAGAGAGAGAGGGAGGCACAGAATCTGAAGCAGACTCCAGGCTCCACGGTGTCAGCACAGAACTCCATATGGGGCACAAACTCACAGACCACGAGATCATGACCTGAGAGGAAGTTGGAGCCTAACTGACTGAGCCACCCAGGCACCCTCCCCTTGCTTACTTTTGGAATCATGACCTTGTAGAGATGCAAAATTACAGCTCATGTAAAACCATGCCCTCATATGTAGATGAGGGAAATGTTACAGAAACAGTTTACAGTTAAGTATTAGCAGATCTTAAGCTAGATTCCATTGTTTCACCTTTCTGTCTAGTGCTCTATCACATCATATCGTTTCTAGAAATTTTATTTGATTTGCATCCCCTTTATCAAGCATGCCAGGTGAGAATTCTCTCAGCTTCTGACTGTGACTGATCATTCATTTTTACTTTATGGACTTCAGTCAGTCAAACTCTAAACTACTCATGATCAAGATGGATAAAAAACAATAAAATATGGTCTCTGCTCTCGTGGGCATTTCAGTCTATGAAAGGACATACTGATGTCAAGGAGAAAAATGGGGAGGTTAGGGTGGATATTTAAGAGTCTGGAAGGAGATAAGAGATTTTATTATTTTGAGAATTCCATCCAGATAATGGCAGAACATCCAATTCGGTACATGTGTACTCCCACTATCAGTAAACTGATGATAGTGAAGGTGTGAAGCATAGTGACTCTATCCAGTTGACTCTGGCTCTCAAAAGTTGCTAGGAATGCAGTGGACACTTTCTGTGAATTGGTTCTGCTGTACAGTATGTGTATACTTTATTGCTCTACTCTCATTCTTTAATGCAAACCTGTTCCTCATTCTGATCAAACATTCATGAAACAACATCAAAAGAAATTCATTTTAATTTATTAAGGTCTTCTGTGTTGTGCCCTTGAAGAAGTTCATGTGGATAAACAAGCTTATATAAATAGCCTGCAGCATCATGTGAAGTGCAGTTCATAATCCAACAATAAAACGATAGACATTAGACTTTGTGCTTCTCCAAGCAGTCTCTTGAATAAACCTAAAGGCGTTTGGAAATTTATATGAAAAGTACTTACACGATGCAGGCAATGCTTTTTTTTTTTTTTTTTTAATGTGATGAGTTGTTCATGTTAATAATTAAATTTCAAAGCTTAAATTTAAATTTGTCCCACACAACTATATAGAAATTTAATCATTTTAATTTACTGCTTCAGAAAGGTCCTTCACTCTGCCCTGTATTCATCACATCTTTTCTTAAATGTCTATAAAGGTTGATGAGTTTGTTTTGTGATGCCCATTCTGTATAGATTATTACAAGTTATGCTTGCAGAAAGAACACTCAGGTGACAGTGTGTAATATGTCCCGAGTCAATTACTTCATGGAAATGATATGTTAAGCAATTGGAAGGTAACAGATAGTTTTTTCCATGATTTTAGAAATATCTGTATTGTTATAATACAGATCAAATCTACAATGAACATTATGCATTATTCAAGAAATGACCAGGCATTCTCAGCAGTGTTTCAGCTAAATAACTGATGATTGTAACCTTTAAAGAAATCTCATTGTGGTGACTGTTGGTAAATCACCTCTCCATTCATAGTAATCTCTATTTAGAGGCTATCTAGAAACCATTACATCTTTTATTAATCTTAAAAGCAATAGCTGGTGATTTGACATTTGCTAAAACTAGATAAATTTTCTGTCTTTTTAATATCACAGACTTCAGTCAATTTTCGGTGTGTGTCTGCTACAACTCTATTAATACAGGAATATTTACCACTGTAAGCATAAGTCTTACTTCAATTTGAACATGGCAGCTTTTAAACAACAATTTGTGTATGTGTGTGACAGGCGACAATGCTCAAATATGTAAAATAGAAGACATTTTTAGCTTTCGGAAGGAAATGGTTGAAAAATACTGCAAGACAACTGGTGATTGAAATTGACTGAACACGTTACGGAAGAACTTTACTATTTTTATAGTAAAGTTCATATTTACTATAAATTTCATACTAAATTTCATATATTACTATTTCATAGTAATTTTCATATTTCATATTTTCTTCACTATTTCGGGCCCTTACTGTGAATTAAGTGGTGGATATTTCTGAGAGGAGAGGCCTGCAGGTCCTTATTTAAGGAATACGTGATCTATCCTTAGCCAGAGACCAGACTGTTACTTTTGCAATCATGTTTAAGGGTTCGGTTTGAAACAGCCATGTGTAGCCACTGAGTCTGTGACATCCTTCAGAGTAACTCTGAACTACTACAATACTGGTTGTTCCCAAAACTTAGAACTATTTTTCTAAAATGCTGTCTGTTTCCATAGAAGGTAGAGAATCCAAGACTGAGTGATTGTTCTTCTTGGTCTAAGCAGCTCCCAAAGGTCTTCTAGTTCCTGTTCAGGCATTTTACTGTGTACGGACACGTGTACTTCGACCAACTGACATTCATACTCGGGGGCAAGTGTCCTATTCCTCATTATTGAAAAAAAATGTGAAATGCGATTTCTTAGAATCAGGGTATAGCATGTACATCAGCCTGTGGTGCTCTTTATTATTACACAGGAAAATGGTAGTGCCCAGACTGAACCCTTAGGTTCTGAACAGAAGCTTCCAGTAGGGGTAGGAGAGCAGGAGACAAGATAGAGACTTGCTTCTTGTGTGGTTCCTGTTCTCGCCTCCACCACCTTCAGTAGACTGGGGGCCCATCTCCCTGCTTTAGTCTCGAGTTTCAGTCACCTCAGTCCAAAGGGGCCAACCAAAAGCTGAGCTGCCAGTGTTCACTCTTGTTTATTTTGGTAGCAAGTGCCAGGTTTTACTAGTACATGGCAGTATGATGTGATATAATTGCCTTTTCTTAGGTATGCTTCTGGGAACTTTTTCATTACATACTGCTCTCCTTTCTAGTGGAGGGAATACTTCTGAAGGAAGTTCATTTAAGAACTAAGCTTTTACTGTATTTTCATCATCATAGGACAGGCATTGTTTATATCTCCATGCTTTCCTAGGATTCTCATCTCTGAAACTGGGCATGAAGGGCTTTCTGACAAATGAGGGCTTAGTGATGGCAGAGGAAGTCTCTGAGACTATAATTTTGTGCAGATTCCTATTTCTTTCAGGAGAAGCTTTGCTATCTGCGGAGGGGGACTCTGGTCCACCTTCAGAATGAAGCATGCAAAAGCACTGATGGTTTCTTCACATGTGCCACTGTCAGAGTTCAGTCACCATTACCTTCAGTGCACCTGGCACTGTTGGGCATCCAGAATTACCCTCCACTCCAAACACTGATTCCGCAGAAGCCTCTTTGTGAGAGTGATGACTGAGAATGTGTGCATACTCAGGCATCCTAGTCCGTCATCGCCAGGGCAACAAGCAGTCCGAATGTCACAGTGGCACGCCACAAAGCTTTTATTCCTCTTGTTGCTGTGGTTCATTCTGGAGGTTGGCAGATTTAGGCTGAGCTTAGCCGGGTGGTTTACTTCGTGCCACAGCTCTGCCTGTGCTCAGGGTTCAGCTCTGGTCTGCCCCCTGTCAGGGGACAGCAGAGACTTGGGAGAGGTTCTTGTCATGGTGATGGCAAAGGTGTCAGAGGGATGAGCCAAAACATAACACCTCTTTTACAGGATGTTTTGGCAGACACCTCTGGAAATGTGGCTAAAAGAGTGTACGTGTACTTCTGCATCCCGCATCGGGATTCGGCGGTCTGCCCCTCTATATGCCGTCGTCATCTTTTTCCCCAGCAGTACCGAATACCTCAGACCATACGTTTGTGCCTTTGTACATCCTATCATCTAACCAGAATGCCCTTTTCCTTCTTGTCGTTTTACTGAACTCTTGTTCACCTTTGAAAACGCAGCTCACCTGTCACTTTGTTAGGTAAATCTTCTCTCCTTCCCCAGAACAGTAGTCATTTGTTCCTAATAGGTTACTGTGACAGTCTTCTCTTGCTTTAGTATCCATTCATAATCCTTTTCTTATGATCCTTGTCTCTCTATGCAGACTGTGAGCTACTTGAGGGAACAGTCTGGGTTTTATACATGTCTTTATCTCCATTTACAGTACCCAGGAAAGTACGTATTTAACCGAGTTTTTATTTTTAAATTTTTGTTTATTTGTTTTTGAGAGAGGGAGAGAAATCACATAAGCAGGGGAGAGGCAGAGAGAGAGGGAGAGACAGAATCCCAAGCAGGCTCTGCCCTGGCAGCACAGAGCCCCATGTGGGGCTCTATCCCATGAGAGTGAGAGCATGACCTGAGCTGAAATCCAGAGTTGGACACTGAACCAACTGAGCCACCCAGGTGCCACAACCATGTGTTTAAATTAAATTATATAGTACCAAGTCATATCTTGATATTGCTATTAGTGAGCAGAATAATGCTGATGGAAAATGTGGGTGGGTCTAAGTCATAAGCTAGGATGAAGAAAGAAAAGAGTGAAGAAAGAAAAGACTGAAAGGAAGAAAAATGGAGGGAGAATGATGGGAATAGCGTGAAACCAAGGGGGGAAATACAGTGGATAGAGTAGGAGCTAGGAGGTTGGTACCCCTTGCCTGGGATCAGCTGCCTTCCCCTGCCAACTTGTTTCTCTCGTGTAATGTACAAACTGAGGAATTGACACTTAAAAACAATATTCTTAAGAAACCCATGTCTTGGGTATATAAATTCAAGTTCATTCGACCAGTATCTGAGTACTTTCTCTGGGTAAGTCCTCTGACTCCTTTGCTGGTAATGTGGGGGCATATAATAGAGAAGGTGTAAGGCAGAGTCCTGTCCTTGGAGGTATTTACCATTTATTGAGAAATAAATAAAACTAAATAAACCACGTGACCTGGGTTACAAAGGCCTCTCTAGACCTCAGTTTCTCATTTGAATTTCCTTTTTGTGAATTTTCTGGTCTGGATGATTACTGACTGTCTAATCCCAAACCCCAATTTCTGAGAAAGGATTTAGTAATTATTGTCTTAAATTAGACTCTCCTGAGAGTCAGGTTTTTTTGAAGCTGTTTATTAATAATTTCAAAAGCCACATGTTCTAACTCTTCGTGTTCTGCTAGTATTTCTGTTTTCCTTCTCCCTCCCTCCCTCTCTGTCTCTGTCTCTGTCTCTCTCTTTAAATTTATTTACTTTGAGAGAGAGAAAGAGAGTGCACACTTAAGCTGGGGAGGGGCAGAGAGAGGAGGAGAGAAAGAATGCCAAGCAGGCTCCATACTGTTAGCGCAGAGCCTGATGCAGGACTTGATGCATGGCTCAAACTCAAAAACTGTGAGAACATGACCTGAGCTGAAATCCAGAGTCAAACACTTAACCGACTGAGCCACCCAGGCGTCCCCTTCCTTCTCTTTTACTTTATTTTCCTTTACATGGAGGTATCATGTCTCCCTGGTGTCTTGGGTTCAAAAAGGTATGACATAGTTCCTTCTCTTAAAAGATTTTGTCTGTTGAGTATCAAGATTTGCATACATGCAATCATTATAAATAAAAAAGAGGACAATAGTGCAGCGCACAATGAAGTTTTAAATTAAATAAGCCAAGCACCAAATATATGATATGGGTAAAATACAAATCTAAAACTTGATATATTTTTTATTTGCTTTTTACTCTTAACAGAATTGTAGGGGACATACTTAGATTCCATATCACATTCAGCTTATTTTAAGAAGTCTACCGGTTCTTGGTAATGTGATATTTAACTCATGGCATTGCCTTATACTACATTGTACTTAGTTATTTGGGATTTGGAAGTGTATGTGCCCTGTTTTTAGGGCTGGGCTTCCCTAACATGTTTTTGTTAGCCTATCACCTCTTGCAAAGCACAATATAAGTTTCAGTACTCTGCAGATACCAATATTTCATGGGTATAGCAAAGAAGGAGTCACCTCTGACTGCTTTATATGATTGAAATTGTACTGTGGCTTTAATTTTCAGAAACAGCTTTCTAGATACTGTGCATAACTCTTGGCTGTGCCTTAATAAACATGTGGTGACCTCCACCTGTAAAACTAATGTGGCTTTGAATACTGATTGACTGCTACTTTTCGCATCCTTTCTGGGTCCATAATATGTCAGTGAATGTCAGAGGCTGGGCAGGAGAAGGCCAAAAGAATTTGGGGTTTAAAGATCGTACAGATCATCTGTTTCAATCCTCCTACACTTGTGTTGAGAAAAATGATAGAGAACGTTAGTGATATAAACAAAGTCAGTAACAAACTTGGCGCTAGGATTTGGACCCCTGGAATTCCAATTCAGTGCATCTTCTTCCATAATAAAGAGCATATCTTTCTCAGTTCAGCACATGTTAGCACCTGTCCTTCGATATCCTCTTTCCCCATTATACATGAACATATATGCACATATATGGCCCATGTGTTGAGACCAGCGCTTTTTAGATCAAATGCTATTACATTGCAATTCACAAAACATTTTGAGGCCATCCAAAGGCAAAGGTGTTATAGTTGAATGGAAACAAATCCTTAATAAGGCATTAAATGCTAAAATTAAGGGAGACTGTGTGAGGGTGTATTGGAACTCTCTGCACTCACTTTGCAGCTATTCTATAAATCTAAAATAATTCCAAAATAAAAAGATTATTTTTTTTAGAAATGCACCATAATTTACTCTAATGACAGAAATGTAAGAAAACCAAAACTCCACCCAAATGGAAACTTGTTCTCTCCCAGTTTCCTGCCTCTTCAACTGGTCACTGTTGAGTTCTCACAGGCTCACCCTTCTCCAGGGCTTCATTAATGGTTGTCTTGTTTAAGAAATGTGATTAACCGACAACTACAATATCAATCAGGATATGGAAGAAAGAAAATTGATTGAACCGTTTACACAGTTTGCTTAAAAAGTTTATAAATGACCGATTCCCATCAATAAGGAGTCACATGAGCAAGTTTTATGCTCTGGTTTTTCTCCTTTCTTCAGTGAAAGTTATTATGAGTGTTAACACTGTCTAGTCTTCACACACTGCTCAACGATCGTCCAAAAGGGGAAGTTAGAAAGCCAAGACAAAAACTAGTTAACGGACTCTAGGACAGGGGTCAGCAAGCTTTTTCTGTGACGGACCAGATAGTAAATAATTTAGCCTCTATGGGCCATGAGGTCTCTGCTGCAGCTACTCCAGTCCACTGTTAGAGTGCAAGGGCAGCCACAGGCCGTCCGTAACTGACTGAGTACACCTGTATTTCAATAAAACTTTATTTGTGAATGCTGAATTCTAATTTTGGCATATCATGAAATCTTGAGGTTTTTTTTTTTTAATTATTTAAAATGCTTTTCAGTTCTAAGTTTATGGGCTGTATAGAGACAGGTAGCAGGCTGGATCTGACCTGTATGCTGTAGTTTGCCAAGCCCTTTGAAGAGCTTTAGAACTGGAAGGGACCTAGGTACTTTTTGTAGAACCCATGGTGGTAAGCAGCGTACTGCTGATTGTAAAGTGTTGAAACTTGGATTTGTTTGAAAAGTTTATTGATGACAATGAATGCTGGTAACATGCTTTATGAAACATTTTTGGATTTGTTTTTGTCATCTTCAGAGCTAATATGTGCGCGTATAATCTTCTTCCTACGATAGCCAGCATGACTGAATTGTATGCCAGCCAGTGGTGTAATAGTTAACAGTTTTCTGGGTTTCCGTGCATGTATATTGTTTTGTGTATAGTGTGCATTGCTGAAAAACTAAGTGTAAAGTCATGCTAAGTCATTGGCTTAGCCTGGCTTTTTTTTTTTGCTCGCTTTTTCAGTTTAATGTAGTAAACGATCCAAACTGGGGCTATGCAGAGTCTCCTATAGATGAAGGATCTTATTAAAAAAGAAACATGATTAAAGCTTTGTCTACATGGGACTGTTGCTCAGCCATTTTGACTTACCTAATCAAACAACTGGTCAGTTCGGTTAAATAATTGTTCTGATTGATTTCCCTACGTAATTTGTTAAGTGTTTTACTGATTCAAATGAAGGCTTGAGGCATGATCTGGCTACAGGGATCATTAGAAATAAGAAATTTGGGATTTGTGTATAAGAAATCCAATGTTATGAACATTAGAATGAGTAAGATTGGTAAAGCTGAATTAGGTTCAATTCTGCCTACAAATAACTACCTCCAAAACCATGTGTACATGAAGTGGAAAAATAGGGTTGCACTGCATAGTATAGTTTAATTTTCCCCACTTACTAATGTGAACATGTTACTGAAGTACTAAAACTCAATCATGGGGAAATACTGCTGTGGTCTTCTGCCATTGTCCCTTGAGACTGTCAATCACTGGGTGTTGAGCGAGTGCTCAAAGTGCTCCCCACTCACAGTAGTGGAGGAAATGAAAATTTGGGAGATTATAGTCCTCACTTCCCAAAGCAGTACAGAGACTTAAAAATATATTTTTCAGTAATGTTTTGTAATTAAAGCACATCGCTCCAATATAATTTTACAGTTTGGGAAATAAGGCCGTGTCGAATATCGGCACTGATGATGAAAACAGACTGTGTACACAGTTTGGCTTTTATATAAATACTTTAAAATATTGGCTTTCTTCAATAAAAATAGATGAATAGTATCCAGGCTTTTACAAGAATTTTAGCATAAAAGCAAAATTGCTATCATTTTTATTTTGAAAAGAGACATGAAGATCACATAACAAAATGTGTAACATGCCGTATGTTCTAGAGAGCTGTGATAGAAAATGAGGATGTAGATGCAGGTAAGCCTCACTCTGGGCGTACGCAGGACCTTGTGTAAAGGGGTTCAGTGATGTTTTCTTGGTTGACACCTGACCGAACGTGCCCTTCATTGTCTTTCCTATGGACCCTGAGCTCCCAAAGTTGCAGAAAAATCTGTATCAAGGTGTTCAGCCTGTGCTGTCGTGTGATGTACATCTAGCAAGCAATCAGACTGTGCCTTCTTGTTGTGACTCACTACATTTTTTGCCACACAAACATCTGCTGGAAAAGTTTATAGAACTTAGAGAAAGGAACTCTTCTAGGGAGTTCTGACAACCTATAGTAAAGGTACTTTGCATGTAAGAGAGGCCAATGGAACCAGCAAAATGTGTGAATACGATGGAAACTGATCATCTCAGTCATTTTAATGTGTCTTCAGAGTCTTCTAATAGGATGCTCTTGGGCAATGTAGTTGGACAAATTTTGTGACTGTTAATGAGTAACATTTCTTTGGCCTCAGTTTGCCTAGAAAATGGCATAGCTTGGCCTGAGAATTCAGCTGGTCTTACACTGCAGTAAGCCTACATTTCATTGTGAGGCTTAAGTTTACACAGAAACTACCAAAGGCATGGTTGGATTCCTTTTTAGGACTTTTATCATGTTAAAGGTAACTTGTGCTTTTGTCGTTTTTTGTTTGGTGAGATTATATTTCTGAAATTATGTTAATCAGGAAGAAGAGATATCAACATGTGGCATTTATTTTGAATACATTTTGTGATTCTAGCTTGTCAAAGTCTTCACCTTGTGTCCTGTAACAAAGCAGAGGAAATTTAGAGTGTTTCGTAAAATACTCAGGTGGTTTGGGGGCTATTAAGGCAACTTAGTGTTATGCTAGTGCTTAAAATAATGAGATCTAAAAGTTGATTAGGTAAATTTTTAATATGTATATATTCCATTGAGCTGAAAAGACAAAAACATTTTTAAAATAGGTTGTATCTTAAATGAAAGGCTGATTTATTGAAACAATGGATATAATGGATACTTCCCTCAGAATGTTGGTTTTATAATCTTCTATAAATCCTTAGGTTTTAGGGTAACATTTTTTTTTTGGTTGTCATTAGAGATCAGGAATGCGTCCTATTTCTCTTCCACCATACTCACCAATTCCTGCTGTAAGTATTTGAGTGCTTATTACATTGTAAGTTTCATTAGGCTGTGTGTGGAATGCAAAGCGGGGGGGGGAAACTGAACCCTCTAGGAGTTTATAATCTAGCAGGAGTGACGCACATGCTCACAAAACAAGGTGAGATATTATCGTGTTGAAAGAGGTTAAAGCAAAGTGTTGGATAATCTGTTATGCATAAATACAGTTACAGCTGTAAACATGGTGACATTTAATGAGAATTGTGGTCGCTGAGATATCAAGTAAGCTTAGGAAGCTTTTTCTTTACAGAAGAATGTTTTAAACAATACCCAAATACCCACCCATGAATGCCTATGTATATTGCTCTTAGCTGACCATAATTCCAACCAACCAAGAGCATGAATCACAGACCATACTTAGAAAGCAAGAACTTAGTCAAATATGATCTTCTAGTATCTTTTCTTTAATATCTTAGCATTTTCTAGAGATGGAAGGAAGGCTGGAATGAGGTATGTTTTTAAACATCACAATCCTAATGTATATAGTAAATAGAAAATCGCTCAGCATCTGAGGCATGAATATAGAAAGGGTCAGATCAGATGAGAAGCTGCATCCTGGGAACCTCTTAGTAGAATGGCCAAAGTTCAAGCATACCACTGGGACAGTGATGGGAGTGTCAATTGTTTACTTTGGCTCCTGGCTCTCACACATTCCCCTAAAGCCTATAATTGGGAGGGAAGACTAGACGGCATGGAAGAAAATGTTTTGTACTTTCATTTAAATTAGCACAAAGGGAGGGAACAGTTTTGCTTCACATGTGAAGTCAGTCATTTCTTGGGTTGCTAGCTCAATGTTTTAGCAGAACAGCTGTTCAGTACAATGTGGCTTTCTACAAGCAATATTTCTACTGCTAGAAAAGTGGCAGTCTGCCAAAGAGAGTGCCCAGACCAACCCCTAAACAAAAAAAATCTTTTGTCAACGACTCTAATAATTTGTACAATTCAGGAAAGGGGGGTTGCACGGTCTTTGCAGATGTGCATTTATGATGCTATTTTTAAGCAGAGCAGCATGGAAGAATAGATTCATAAGACTCATAAGTTGATCATTCATTTTAAGCATTTGGCTTCTGCTCCTTCTAAAATTTCACTCTGTGGAAACAACACACAGCCAGGCTTGAAACGAGGTAAGGGAGGGTGTGACAGCAAGATGAAATCCTTCATTTCCAACCCTGTGATGCTTGCTCAAAACCAAGAAGCTCTAGGGTGTTTTCTTCTCCCACTAAGGAAATAAATGTGGTTTTTCTGATCTCTCACAGAAGAAACTTGCTATCCTTCAGCATTTTGAGGAAATAAACTCTTAATGAGCCTGCATTCTTTTACAGCAGTCCATTCTCTGAAAATGAGTTTAAGTGCTGAAGGAAATGCCAGAAGCATTTACGCAACCAGCACCAAATTAATGCGTGTTAATTCTCTGTAGTTTACCATCACAGCCGCTGTGCAGTTTTTCTGGTGTGAAACTGGGTTTAGTCTCAGATGTGTCCTCTGCACTCTGGTTGCCAGACTCCACAGCGGTGAACTCGTCTGGCTTTGACTCTGGTGACGGAGTTAAGACAATTTTTATAAATTACAGTTTCCTGGGAAAGAACCCTCAAACTTCTCTTAACAGCAGAAGATCAAGTCTGATAGAATCCCCATCTTGTATTTTTTATGCAGTCATATACTTGATATTTACGTAAGAGGGAATTAGACTGATCTATTAAAATATGAAATCCTATATTAAAAATGACATAAAATTAATACAGACTCCTTCAAGAAAGGTGATTACAGAGCATAGACCACCATAGAACGTTCATTGACTAGATCAACAACTTCCTCTGATTTTGAGACTTGGGATCTTTGGTAGTGTTGTTTTCTTTTTTAAAAATTCAATCTTTTCATATCCCATATAGGTATAAAAATGGTCAATGTAGTGGAGTTGCATGTATTACTATACTGTGAGTATTTTGATGCAGTTAGAGTGCAATCCACCTGTATTATGCTGTCCCCTCAAATTTTAACATTTAAATATACTAATGTGAAAGGACTAATCATGATGATGGGATATTACTAAAAGAGGTTATTTTGCTCTACTAATGAATGTTTATTTTTAAAATTATTCAGGTGAACTGTGTCATCATACTTCAAGTTTTTACTCAAGTGTTTTCACATGTTGCCTGAGTTTAGTAAGGATTTACAGTGACAATTAAAATTATTTATTTAGATGTGACCCCAGTGGAGGGGTACTGCCCTTTGTGAAGTGACAAGTCCCAGACAAATGGTTACTAACATGTTCTTTTACAAGTTAACAAAATCACTTTTTTTTTTCATATTAGAGAACTTCTTTAGGTAGAGAATTTCTGTGGCAGTTCCTATTTTGCAAAAAACTAAGTTCTTTCAATAAAGCAAGTGATGATTCCCCAAAATAGATATTTTACATTCATGTTTTCAATTTTTAAGTTTCCTCAAAATAACGAAATGGAAGTATAAAAAATAAATTTGACCCGTGTCTCATGGTCGTATATTTCCAGAACATATTGATAGGAACATAATTATCCATGCTACATTCCTTTGGTTTACTCAGGCCAGGTATTACTTTAATGGCATAAAGAGTCCACACTTTTTTTGATGTGCAGTTATGAAGATGTATGATCATTTTTTACACTTATGCATGATCTTTTCCAAAGATCAGAGAAACAGTCATTATTGTGTACAGAGGCATTTTCTGGTATGAGTTGGATACAAAAACATGAGGAGATATTATAAATCCATGATCACATTTCATATTTATAAAACTTCATGAGATGAGATCATTTTTCCTTCTGCACGCGCAGTCTTTTTAATTACCCCTGCTCTCTCTGTGCAAAAGATACATAAGTAAGAAAAAGGATGTTGAGAGATGGTTTCTTAAAGTTAATGTAGATGATTTGTGTACTGTGCCGTTGTACCAAATGAGTCATTTAGTTTGGCCCATAATTTATACAGGTGGCTCAGGAGGCCCAGATCGATTCATAATAGTCTCTTTACAAAAAACAAGAAAGACTAAAAATAATATTCTATAAATTTATGTCACAATTCATGTAAAACTCCTCTAGAAACAATTAGTATGCTTTTAATAATCATACTCAACATGCAGTAAACATTCAGTTCCTTCCACTAGACTTCATTCTATTCCTAGCTAACTCACTTGACCAAAGTGGACTCGGGGAGTAAGCTTGTGAATGCCAGAGGAACTCATCCCCACCACAGAGCATGTTCTGGTGGGGTAAGAAGTGACCTGTCTGCACTCAAACACTTCTTCACTTGTAGCTATGCGTAAGATGAAACCATATTTGGAGGTTATCATTTCATAGCACACTAATTTTTTTTCCATGTTTTTTCACAATGACATTAGCCTATGAAGCAGTGGGACTGCTTGCCCGGTGTCAGGTTTATAATCCCCTGCTCTCATTAGCTCTCTGCTGAACTCTTTGTCGTCTTCTGCGTTCATCTCTTCTGAGTTATGTCTTTGGCAAGCCTCACCCTTGGTGTGATTAATTAAAGTTGATATGTTACTGTATTCTGAGTTCTCAAACTTGTTTCCACAGTCACCTCTTTGCTACCTTCTACTTCTGGTATTCTTTTTCCATTGTCTTTTTTCCTCCCCACCTAAACTGTCCGTATGAGGTACTATGTTTCACGATCTTGTTCGGAGCAAAACTGTGAAACATCAGTAACATTCTAGGTAATGATTAAAGTAGTGTTCATAAGAGCAGCCAGTCCAAAAAAGATAGTTCAGTACAGGTGTCTCGGAGATTTTAATATTTCACTTTGCTCTCTAGGACACGTCATACTGGGCAGTGGATTTAGGGGCTGAAGAAAACTCCCCATTTCCTGTGTGCCACTTACACTCCACACGTGCAACCTTATATCCACATTGATGGTATGCTATGGATCTCTGCTGCTAATGTTAGTCACCTGATTTGCAGAGAACTAGAACTAATAACCTTTTCAAATGTTATCGAATTATGGCAAATCCTAGACCAATCAAATTACTTAAGTGATCATTGATCCTTTATTTGATATTTTAATTTTGACTAAGTCTACCTCAAGGACTTCTTGATATTTCCATCAGTTTTAGTAGGACGACAAATGCCAAACAGTAACATAGCTTATAAATTTCACCAACAACGAACTCAGAATGCTGTAAATTAGCTTTATTTAAAATGACCTTAAAAGCAATGAATGGCCTTTAGCATAATTATAGACATAGCAGACACAGTGGAAATCAGGGGGGAAAGCACCTAAATGATTAAGAAGTACATGTGACTATGTTATAAGTCTCTTTGTGGTGTGAAGGGATCCGATTCGATTTCTCAGTAGTGAAGGAGACAGAAGCTCTCACTTTTAGGTCGCCTTGCAGTTTAGGTTGCTAATGATTTCATTTTAATGTCACCGTTTAGTTTCATACTGATCATTTATACTGACAAAAAGGAAGAAAAGAAAACAAGGAACCTGTCATCAATCATTCATTTAATCAAGTAGCAAAAGTAGATAAATAAACATACTGAGTTAATTATTCTTCTGTATGTAGTGATTGACAATAAAGTTAATTTATGCCTATTTTAACCCTTTGATACTTTGTGCCATTAGGAATAATAGAATTAGCAGTTGTAGAAAGGACTTGGGGGTGACCCTTTTTCCCCTAAAGTGTCTTAAGAAAATTCAGTCTTCATACTTAAGGTATTCATTCACTGGAAATCTCTTTCGCTCAAGAGTTGAGGTTATTTGCATCTAAGCATATTAACTCCATGCTACCAAATAGAATGGAAAACAATTATGGTAGTTTGCCTCCTTTGTTGTATTCCTGTTCAGACTCTTTAATGAAGACCTTTTTTCTTGGCAACGTGCATTTTTAATGTGTAAAAGAATTTGTCACCAGATACAAATATGCTATAAATTCAAAGGTGTGTTGGATACGGCACTAATGGAAAAGAAGTCTTAGTGATAGCAGAACACTAACATGATATATTTGAGTTAAAAGAGTTTTTGAAAGTTCTAAAAACCTGTTTTTGGTTGGTCTGCATTTTTCTCCACTCTACCAGAGAATGTTTTTTTTCTGGTGGCTATTCTTATTTAAAAATCAGTAATTAGTTTTATTAGACTTCGTGCAAACAGGAGTATTCTTGAGGTGAGTGGATAGTGAAATTAAATTGTCTAAATATTTCCTCTGGAATCTTTTTCTAGCATTCCTATCTAAATCAGTCTGCAGAAAAGAAACAGAGAAGTAAGAAGCAAACTTCATGCATATATTTGGGGTTGAAAACAGGAATTTAATTGTTGATGAAAATTGTGCAAAATTTGAGGCTCAAACTGTGGGTGCCTCTATGATTAGAGATAAGTTTCTTCTAGATTCATTTTATTAAATGACTTTTCCCTTGGCAGTTTTCACATTTAGTGTGAAAACTACCACATTTAGCTACCCAGTGGGTAGCTGAATTCTACCCACTCACCATTTTAAATTGCCCAGCTCTCATATTGGCTTCAGTTCTAACAAACTACAACTGGAATTGGAGAGACTTGGTGGGCAAGATACCTGAGACTGAGTGATGGCCAGACGAGAGCACATTCCACACAGATGCCACGCTTTGTGTCCACTGTTCTTTGAGCCAAAGGTTGGGGGTGGGGGAGAAGCTTTGCATATCTTGGCCTGTTGAGGAAATGATCAGGGTTAGTATCAGTCGTAAAACCTACAATCATAAGAGCAAGTTACAGTAGATTTTGAGTTTGTGTCACTGTTACCAGATTGCCATTTTTGGTTCTTGATTGCTCATGTTGAAATTTGTTTTCTATAAACATTCGGCTTAAGTAAGCGGTTTTGCTCAGAAGGCTTTCTGACCACCAGAAGAGATAAACTATTGTAGTTTGACCTTTAATGGCAAAGTAAAATTTGGAAAATACAGAAAATGTAAACCTTTAGCTATAAACTAAATAAAACAACATATAGAAAAGAATTCACTTCATCAAATCGATAAGTAAATGGAGAACTGTTCATCAGTAATGAAATCTGTTTTAAAAAATAAAGATTGTCCACATTTCTTAAGTTCAAAGTACTTACATATTTGATGAATGAATCTACCTTCTCACCACCATTCCTGCCATGGATACCTCTAAACTTTATTAATTTTGGTGTAAAAGTGTTAAAGAGAAACCTTCTTATTCTTTTTTGTTTGGCCTTTGTTTGGCCTCCTTTTACCTGCATTACATTAATTAAGCAGCGGTATGAATGAAGAGTGGGAATTTGTGGCCTTTTTGTTCACAGAAATAATGGTTAATCTCTTCAGCTTTGTCCAGTTTATGACTTTGCTTTTTTCATTCACTTCACAATCTGCAGCTAGCAAGTTAAGCATAATACAGCTTGTAATCACTGTGGTAATAGTAAAATCAACAACTCTGTTTTCCTTCCTTGAACAACCTTTGAAAGTTCTTTTTTGACTTACATTTGAGACCATAAAAACTGAGGGGAAAAGATCCCAAAGAATCTCTAAGTAGATGGTAGAGAGATGTACATCTGTATGACCAAGTACAAACATAGTTTTAAAAGGAAACATTTGACTTTGAACTGAAGTACTTGGTCAAAATCTCCTTTGATTTCGTTCAGGAGGAAATAAATTTTAAATCTGGATTTCTGATCATTCTTAGAAACGCGACCAAGTGAATCTTTCAGGCACAAATATATCTTCTTTTTTTAAAAAAAATATTATTTATTGTCAAGTTGGTTAATATACAGTGTATATACAGTGTGCTCTTGGTTTTGGAGATAGATTCCTGTGATTCATCGCTTCCATACAATACCCACTGCTCATCCCAACAAGTGCCCTCCTCAATGCCCATCACCCATTTTCCCCACTCCCATCCCACTGCCATGTTTTCTTGGTGTAATTCTTAGAGCTACTTAGCATGTATCTGATGTATCTTTTAGTTGTCTGAAGCAGTGGCCTCCTATCCCCAGTCCCAGAGTTTTAAAGTGAGAGAGAGGACGGGCTGGCTGTGGTTTGCCTTCTGTCCTTCCTGAATGTCATCACTCTCTCTGTTGGAAAAGAAATCAAAGAAGAAAGGATTTTTAGGTGCTCAGAAATGGTGGGATGAAACTAAAGCCCTTTACCTGAATACTTGGTTCTTTTATTTTGTTCTACCATAATTTTTTTTAACTTAAAAAAAATTATTTTGAGGGAGTGGGAGAGAGAGCATGCATGAGAGAGAATGAATTAGGGAGGGGCAGAGAGAAAGAATCCCAAGCAAGCTCCCAGCTGTCAGTGTAGAGCCTGACATGGGGCTTAATCTCAGGAACCTGTAATATCATGATCTGAGCCAAAATCAAGAGTCAGACACTTAACCAGACTGAGCCACCCAGATGCCCCAACCACAAGTTCTTGGTTGTTGTTGTGTGTCACTTAGAAAACAGTGCTCCAGTTAAGTCTTACAGTTATGGGCAGTTTCTCTCCTTTAAATTACCTACTTGTAGATTGAGTTATTCATTGAGAATAAGAAGTATATATTAGTCACCTGCCATTTGTTCTCAGAGCTTGGAGATAGAAAAGAAATAGAAGATGCATTGGCTATTGAAACATTTGTAATATATTTGTAGACATGAGGCTTTTGATGTAAAAAAAAAATTAGACAGCATTTTTGAGAGAGTCCAAATTAAATAACAAAGCTGGCCATTGCCCTTCTTGGAAGCTAGCTGTCTAAAGTACATTCCGAAATCACAGTGACTATGTGAGAGAGTTGTTGTCTTTTTTTTTTTTTTTTTTTTAATTTTTTTTTTTTCAACGTTTTTTATTTATTTTTGGGACAGAGAGAGACAGAGCATGAACGGGGGAGGGGCAGAGAGAGAGGGAGACACAGAATCGGAAACAGGCTCCAGGCTCTGAGCCATCAGCCCAGAGCCCGACGCGGGGCTCGAACTCACGGACCGCGAGATCGTGACTTGGCTGAAGTCGGATGCTTAACCGACTGCGCCACCCAGGCGCCCCGAGAGTTGTTGTCTTTTAGTGTGCCTTCATAACATTGGTCCTACTTGAGCTATTCCAGGACCTATGAAGAAAGACAGGTACTCTGTAGTTTTACAGAGGAGAAAACTGGGGCACAAAGGCACCGAGTGACTTGTTCAAGATTAGATGCGTTCTTAATTCGGAAGTGTATTTTTGCATGTTGCCAAGGTAGAGATGCCCTGAGACTCACAGCTGGCTTTGAAGCCAACTCCTGGTGACTTTGGTTGATGGAGATCCACAGGTCTGGCCTAAACATGTTACTCTGTGAAATGAGACTCACAATCATTTTGTTTTAATTGTCCATGAATCTTAAGAGAATGTAACAACAAATGGTATATTCAGAGATAAAGTCAAGGAATGCTCAGTTTCTCTGAGAGGGTATTTAAGTTAAGAGTTATCATGGCAACAGGACACCTGACAATAGTTAGCTTTAACATTTTCATGAGAAATAGTCTTCATGAAAAATAGATCAGGCTTTTGAGTTTACCATTTTTTAGTGAAACGAAACTGAAGTGTCCATGGAGTGAGCTAGGTTTAGACTTCCTCGGTAGGTTTAAGCTTTGGTTACCTTTTAGAAGAAACATTGTAATCTTAAATAGGAGAGGGGCGCCTGGGTGGCTCAGTCGGTTAAGCGTCCGACTTCAGCTCAGGTCACGATCTCGCGGTCCGTGAGTTCGAGCCCTGCGTCGGGCTCTGGGCTGATGGCTCGGAGCCTGGAGCCTGCTTCCGATTCTGGGTCTCCCTCTCTCTCTGCCCCTCCCCCGTTCATGCTCTGTCTCTCTCTGTCTCAAAAATAAATAAACATAAAAAAAAAAATAGGAAATCATCAGCAATGGATACTATCCATGTGTTTATTTCCTCTTTCCTGTAGAAAGGAAATGCTATTATTTACCATTTTAAATGCTCGTCTTGATATCACAAACTTAAGATTTCTCATATTTTGGAGTACTCTTCGATGAAATCTTACTCGTCTGGTAGCTTTGGTGTTCTGTCTCTACTTTCTTAGTCCGCATTTCCTAGAATTTGGAATTCCACTTCTCTTGGGATTTTAGTGGGCAGCTTATGCACTCAAGGCATCACCTAAGTACCAGCAACACATTCTTGACTGAATAATGATGTATGTAGAATGTTACTTTTTTTGCCTTATAAATGGATAGCAATTTACACAGCTGTGGATGTGGGATGTTTCAATCCCAGACCATGTTGTAAGAAAAATTGAATGACAGTGAGCAAAACAGCAGTAATTATAAAACTAATTACTAAATGCTGATGATGCCCATAGGCTTTGCATAACTAAAATTAGAAAAGGAAATTGCTTTCGGCTTCAGAGAGGCAACATGCTAGCTATTTCACTATTTCAGTCAAAATGGAGGGTAGTATATAAAGTTCAATCAGGAAAATATACATGAATACATACATATCTATAGATTTGCATATACATATATTTCTCTATGTTGAAATGTTATTCACTCTATCTTACAATTTTATTTATAGAACTTTATGCATAGATATTTACATAAAGAAGATAAGTATATTAAAATATTTGAATGCAGTATATATACTGTGCATTTTGCATACACTATAATTACAACATTAAAATGCATATCTTTACAATATATTTATACATGTTAGGTTTCTCTCATGTACATTTTCACAGCAGAACGTAGCGTACATTTCCACCCTTGCATAAAGAATCTACTCTTGTGAATTCACAGCACATTCTTCAAAATGAAATAGTAAAAATTAAAACATTGATCGGCTCATAGAAAATGAATCATCATGTTTTGAGAAGATAAATGATTGATAAATCAGCAGTCTGTAAGGCGTACCTTTGTTCATGTTCAATTTGGAGGTACGAAATATGTGATCTTAACCCCATAGAAATTACTGAGATTGTAAACCTATTACCTGCAGACCCCAGACGATTCTAGAATTATAAGTGCTAGAGCTGATACCAATAATATTCAAGTAGGAAGTAAGGCAATAATGAATTACATTAGTATGCATGTCAATGGAAAATGATTTCATGAGTTAAAAATGTGAAAATTTTATCGAAAATGTTTTTCTGTTCCTTGCAATTGATATCTATTTCTGTCCTCTCTTAGTCCTGCAGACAAATGCTATAAAACATAAACTCTCCTGAATAAACTATTAATGGTTATGTTTAAGTTTCAGATTAAATAGATCATGGATCAGGATGATGAAGCATTGTTGATAGAGAGGGAAAATGAATCCTGCATTTAAAAAATTCAAGTAGTTCGAATGACCTAAAATGTAATGTTTTATTTAATTTTCTGCCACATGTTATTTCAAAAGTCTTAAGAAATTAAAATGACAAAAGACGATACTGTCTGTAGACATATATTATTGAAATGAAATCCAAGTATAATTGAATCAAGGCTGTAATGAAATTCTTCTTGTAACTTTTACCTAGTGGGGCAGTGCAATGAGTTAGTTCTTCCCATTTGTGTTAGTGAATTTAGTAATTAGCTCTTTAACTAAGGCAAATGGTCTAATAATGGAGGAATAAATCACAGAATGGCATATAAAATGAATATGGAAAGTCTTGCTTCATGTGTAATGTCTGGTAATTTAGTCAGCTGTAACTAATATGTACACAAGTTGGGGTAAAGTCTCAACTTTTGCAAGTTACACAAGGTCCCGAGAGTCATAACAAATCATTGCTGCTCATCAGATGTCCTTCAGATGTGAGGTTACGTCAGTCATGAAAGTAAGTTTGTGATCAAGAATTCAGAGACCTTAGGGTCAACTAAAGTGATATTAACAGTTTTATATCTATAAAAAATGGAATATATTTTGCCTCACATTTATTACTTTCTGGTTTGTTCTTCCTGGGGCTTCAACGGGAGAGGAAGTGAGAGTTCTTCTGAGTATGTTGGTGCTGAACAATATAGACTGGGGTTTTTTTTGTTTTGTTTTGTTTTTTTAAGTAAGTGATATCGGGGAGTCTCAGGAGGAGGAGATGGCTAGACAGGAAGAGACGTTGGAGCTTTTGGAGAACCAATTCATCCATATATTTCACATATCATTACTGAGAACCCAATGTGTGATGGGCTTGCCACCATCTTGAGGGAAAATCAAAACTTGTCTCTAGGCAATGTTTGAACTGCAAACTTGGCCACTTTATGTGTGAATAGAATTTTAGTAGAAGACAGATAGCAGTAAAACCATTTTTTTTTCAAGGCTCTCTGTTCAAAATTCATTGTCATTTAACTCATTAAGAAAACACACAGTGTCCTGTGAGGTACTGTTTATATCAACCAGTACCAGCAGGCAAACCTTGCTTACAGACAAGTTCATTTTCTACAAATTTTCTGTCATGTTTCACCTTGGTAATCTCCATCTCTTGTGTGCAAAAAAAAACAATTTATTTTCAACACTTGAGGGATATAGAACATCTGACTGCTGTCATAACCTGTTGTTTTTAACATAAACATTATAGCTGCATTTGCCTTGAAATATTTGCCCATGATGGCGTAAATCTGAACCAGGTACCGGAGTGTCACCTTGTGCTCTCCAGCATCAAAACTGAGACCTATCACCTAAAAAGTGCGAGTTGCTCCCTTCACAAGCATTTACTTCAACAAATTAGAAATAGCTTTCCTTTTCATAATTGAGTGAAACAGTGCGCTAACTGAAGAAAAACTTAGGAGAGAATGCATTGCTTTTAACCATAGCATATAGAACCCTTCAAATGTGGCTAAGGGCCTACTATATTTTCCTTTATCAAAAGATGGTTGATTGCTTAATGGTTGAAGCACTACTAAATAGCTTATATCACATTACTGGAGAAAATGTGCTTTACATCAATTGCACAATGTAATTCTTCCTGTTATTTTGGTAGAATTGTTTTACCTTGCATGGAAGCATGCATATAAGGGAGAATAATTTGATAATCTTTCGTGATATACAGGATATCTAAAATACGTTATTCAGGAATTATGTAGTTCACTTGGAAAGCTGGAGCCCTTGTCTATTTCCTCTGCTTACTCATTTATGGAATGATGTGGCTTACAACTCAACATTTATCTGGTTTAAAACCAAAATAAATATTTATATTTGGTTGTTTCCTGGCTCCATTTTGTATGCCTCCTATTATATTTCTTTCTCATTTTTCTTTCTCACCCACCTCTAATTTTATATTTTATATGCCCCTGTCAGTCTTATTAAATAATTTTTGGAGCATCATCAAGTATATAAAAAGAATCACTGTCTAATTTCATTACATGAAATGAAGGCTACCTTTGTATTGATACCCTTGCCTATGAAATCTTCATTCATCATTAAACTAGAATAAACAGTTAATATTCTAAAATCATTTTACTCATTTTTTCGGGTTAATATGCTTCTTTGATATTCTCTGATTGACTATTGTAGAAGGCAAGGGAACATCTGTTTTGTTTTGTTTTGTTTTGTTTTGCCCAATGGCTTCTCTAAGATGATGGCTCTGCTTTTTCCTCTCTTGAGAGACCACATTATCCCCCAACACACACCTTTTTGACCATTATTTTGAACTATTTTACAGCTGTTTCCTAGTCTGATGTCATTTTGTGATCTTTAAAAATGTTCCCAAGCATCTCTTTGGGATTTAATATTTCTGCTCTGGTATAGCCTTTTAATTTACTGATCAGTTGCCTTTTTAGAAGTTCTTTCTGTGGGTTTGGCCTCTCTGGCCCTCTTTGTGTTCTTTTTCATTTTTATACTAATAATTACAACACTTCCCAATTAATTGCCATTTGTGAATATAATTGATGTGTTTCCTCCCTCTCCAGACCACTAATGAAGATGTTAAATAAGTCTTAGCGTGAGGCTTAACCTCAGCAGAATTCCCTTGGACCATGGGCGTATTAGAGTTTACTGTAGCTTTATTTATTTTCTCTGCCTTTAAGAGTGCTCCTGGTTGAGACATTTTAATTCATTTTCCAGGATTTCACCATAATGGAGCTCCGTATGAAGTGTCTGTCCCGATATATAATGTCTACTGAACTTTCTCTGATTTCTGCACACCAAGATCATTGGTTTACTTACATATCCGCGATTCTTAAAAGCAGTGTTTGCGTTTAAGACAGTGAAAACAAAACGCTTTTGTGAATTTAGTGTGTGAAATATTATCACTATGAGATAAATTCAACTGATTTCTCCCTGTTTTTCAGTGTCGGCACAAGTGAGTGCATCAAAGGTGTTTAACACAGATAAACTATGTAGCTGTCTTAGAAGAGAGAGTGGTTCCATTCCATCCCAACAATATTGGGTCCACTTTCTCTATGATCAGAATATTACAAAGGGAGTGGAGAATAATTTATATCAGAGGTTCTGTGACGGAATGAAATGGAACTCTTTTGAAGTATGATCTCTGAAAGCACAGCATGAAGCTCAAATAAAGTGAAGGACATTCGCTATTACAAGTAATGTCCTTAATAATCTTGTTAGTCTAGTCTCCCTCTGTACGAGACAAATGGAACATTATTGGCTTATGGGCTGTAGTAAATAATTTAGTTTCCAATATTCAGGCTGCTTTGACAGTAAATTAAAATGACATGAAAGGGGCTTGTTGAATAAAGAAAGTATCCAATCAAATTTAATTGGCATGACTAAGGCAGTAGAAATATGTTTTATAATTAAACCATGTTGTCTTGGAGCTTTATAAGCATGTATGAATCAAAATGTCAAAAATTATTCTTTGATACTGTGCATTTAAAACTTTGCATGGTGAATAGTTTCCTTAAACAAGCTTCTAGACATGCATATTGATGTAACATGAAAATAGTTTCATGTTTTAAGTAATAAGTGATAAACTTCTCCATTTGTAAACCCTTGCAAGTAGCAATTCTGATAACAGACCACTTAGAACTCTCCTTTACAGGATTTTGTTTTCAAATTGATACACTAGTAACTCAGAGGAAGCTATAATTTTGCGATTATATTATGGTATTTCAACATTCAACCTTTTGGTGAAGGAAAAAAAAAAGATCTAAACTCATTGAGCAGAACAAAGAAAAGGAATAGTATTGAGAATAAAAAAAAGAAAAATCCAAGGT
The DNA here is from genome assembly GCF_046562875.1 of Panthera onca. Classification (NCBI taxonomy): domain Eukaryota; kingdom Metazoa; phylum Chordata; class Mammalia; order Carnivora; family Felidae; genus Panthera; species Panthera onca. The sequence continues at coordinate 82,613,293 of NC_138344.1, forward strand.
ATATTTTGGTTTACTGTAACCTTCTCAAGTTCAAGATGAATTGCATTTTCCACATTTGACAGCAAACGTGTCAAATGCTTCTGCTATAAAAGACAGGAAGCCGTGGGAATTTCAGGTTTTTGTATGACCACCTGTCCTATTTTTTCTTCCTTCCCCGAAAGTGGTGCATAAGTAAGTGCCTATTTGTAATAAAATTCCTAATGATGGTTCTTTGCACAACTCGGGTGGAAAATATATGGTGGTGTGTCTGCAGCGATTGCTTATAAAAACCGAAAAGAGCTCAGCGAATCATTTTTCACTCTTAGCCTTTTCCAACGTCCTACTCAAAGTAAGCCAGAGATTAGAGAAACGAAGCAAGGAATTAGTGTTCCAAATACTAAGATCATATGTGACTTTTTTTAGAGATTTGTGTATTATTTTCTAGTCTCCTGATAACTTTTCGGGGAAGATTTTTAGCTAATAGTCCCTCTATTTTCTTGATTAGACCCAGATCTAAGGAGCTGTTTCAGAGATAATACAGTTTTTGTTTACATTGCTCCAAGATAGCGCTAAAGGAATATGCTACAAATGTAGTTCCTATAATATTTTGTTCTTTGTGCAGTGCTGTGGCATTAGATGATGTAGAGATGAAAAAGGTGACCAAAATGCATATTCTTTAAAGTCTGCTATATGCAATTTACATTCTTCTCCGCTTGAAGGCTTGAAAATTTTAAGCACATTTTGATTAAAATTTTGACCTAGGAACAAATTCAGAGGCCGTTTTTTCTTTTTTGCTTTTTTGCTTTTTTTTCTTTTTCCGTCGTGTTGATCCCAGAACCTCTATAGGCATGCAAATGATACATGCTCATTTTTCTTTCTCTTTTTTTAAACCATGTAACTACCAAAAATCATTACTAACAGACTGTTGTCTGTGCTGCTGTGACCTCAGAGGAGAAAAATAAATGAATGACTTCATCGTGAAAGCAGAAAAGCCTCATCAGAGAATATTTCTGGAGAGAATAATACAAAGTGGGATGTCTATTTAGTCATAATCGCTATGTGTGAGAACACTGTTCTCTCTTGGTAACCCTAATGTATATCAAGACTTTGTGTTTGAATAGCTCCTCCTTTGTTTCTCACACTTCAGTCTGCATCAGAATCACCGGGTGGGCTTGTTAAAACAGATTGCTGGACCCTCCTTCCTGACTTCCTGATTGAGTTGGTCCAGGGCAGGGTCCAAGAATTTGCATTTTTAACTAAGGCCCAGGTGGTGTTGATGTTGCCTGGGAAGAAACACTTTGATAACCATTCACTCCTACTATAAACGTGGAGTTGTTAATCTCATCCTGTGAGCTGGGAATTCGAGGTCTATCTCTGCCTTCAAGAGCTGAAGGTCTGTCCTCTGAGAAGCTGGTACTGTGCCTGGACTTTAAGTAAAACCCAAACCCTACCTTGGGTATAAGCTCAGAGTACCATGGTCACACACAGCAGAGCACCTGAGAAGCTTTGGGTGTTGAGAGATCCCTTCTTGAAGATTTAAAGTTCAAGCTGAAGCCTGAACGATGAATTAGGAGCTTTCCAGGAGAGAAGGAGAAAAACTGATACTTTGGAGAAAACTTGAATTTTTTTAAATCATTAATAGTAACCTAAAAAAACACTAATGTTAGTTCTCTGAAGGGAAAAATTATTTGCCTTTACAAATCTAATTGAGGAGCTCCTGGGTGGTTCAGTTGGTTAAGCATCCAACTCTTGATTTCAGCTCAGGTCACAATCACAGCATCTTGGGATCGAGCCTGTGTTGGGCTCAGCGTGGAGCCTGCTTGAGACTGACTGACTCACTCACTCACTCTCTCTCTCTCCCCCTCCCATCTGCGCTTCTCTCCTGCTTGTGCAGTTATTGGCTTCCCTGTTACTTGGGGGCCTACGGTATATCATTATCTCCATTTCACAGGTGAAATAGGGCAAGGGAATTTGAACCTGAGGCCGCGTGGCCACTATGTGGTCCAGGAACTATTAAAATACTCTATTTTGATCAGTTCAGTACTATTTCTACTATACCACATTACTAGCCTACCTTTAACAACTTCTACTTGTCCGGCCTGCCACTAAAGCCCTGACTCAGCAAATGCACAAGTAAAGGCTACCCTGTACTTGTCAACTTGAGTGGGCATTCCTTCCCTGAATTGTTTCTTCCGACCTTGTCTTTGTACTTGTTTAGGAGACAACTTATTTTCCCTATAGGCTGACGGTTTCTAGCTTTTTATTTATTTTTTATGTATTTGTTATTTTTTGGTCCAAGGAAATTTCACTTGGACATACAAATATGTAGGAGGCTATTTGAAAACAGAAGCTCTAGGTCAGTGTTCCTAACCTTGGCAGCTCTCCTGAATTGAGCTGAAAAGTTTTTAGGAAGTAGCGTCTGTAGTCTCAATCAGACCACCTGATTCAGAATATCCACTGGAAATATACTGGGCAGTTGGGATGATCAGCCTGATTTGAGAGTAATGATGGTAACTAACATTAGAAAGTCTTCATTCCTGAGTACCAGATTGTGTTAAGTGTGATTAATGGGTTATCTCATTTAATCCTGGTGATAGAGAACTAGCCAGTTAAAGGAACCACAATTCAAAATCAGAAAAGCCGTTTTCCGATTTAGAACACTACATTCGTGCGCTATAGGTCTCTGGCCTACGTCTGTATTCCATGCTGATTTTTCTCCTTGCCCTCTCCCCGCAGCCAGATACCCACATGCATGCACCTCAGCTGATTCTGCAATAGGGGAGGTCTGTCGCCATGACACTAGATTCCTTGAAAGAGCCTGGAGAAAAGTAGGTTATTTAAAAATGATTGATAATAGAAGTTTCTACCAGGAGTAAGACACCAGAGAAAAAGAAAACACAAGACGGTTATGCTCTATCCACCCTCAATCATTCACCGAAATGTTCTTAAGTAAGGCAGTTGGCAGAATTTCCAGATGAGATTTAAATTTTCTAGAATGAAATGGGCTGTTTTGAGGGCCCATTATAGTTTCCTCTAAGCCCTGTCTGGTTGTCTGTCAAAGTCACCATTTTCCTGACAGTGTTAGTGAGGAATTCTAAAACATTCTAATGCTCTAATGAATTTTTAAAAAATAATTGGACAAGTCCTACTTTTAAGCTGTCTAGACAATGTATAAGGATCTATCTGCACAGCCATGTTTTAATTTTTTGTTATGAGTAGTAAATTTTTTTTCTCTAGTTGACCTATTTCTTTTTTTAATTACTTTTATTTATTTATTTTTAATATGAAATTTATTGTCAAATTGGTTTCCATACAAAACCCAGTGCTCCTTCCAACAGGTGCCCTCCTCAAATAATCCATGGAGGAAATGGGCAGAAAACATGAATAGACACTTTTCTAAAGACATCCAGATGGCCAACAGGCACATGAAAAGATGCTCAACGTCACTCCTCATCAGAGAAATACAAATCAAAACCCCACTGACATATCTCCTCATGCCAGTCAGAGTGGCTAAAATGAACAAATCAGGAGGCTATAGATGCTGGAGAGGATGTGGAGAAACGGGAACCCTCTTGCACTGTTGGTGGGAATGCAAACTGGTGCAGCCACTCTGGACAACAGTGTGGAGGTTCCTCAAAAAATTAAAAATAGATCTACCCTATGATTTCCGTTACTTTTAGAAACAAAAACCTATCTTGCCTTTTAGCTATTGTTCCTTCTTCCTTGAGCAGCTTTATAGTCAGGAGGGAGAACATGGATTTGGAAGTCATCTGACTTGAGATTAGAGGTTGGCTCTGCCACTAACTAGCTTTGTGACTTTGGACAAGTTTACGAAATGCTCTGAGCTTTCCCCGTGTATGTGACTGGGCCTATTCATGGCCATCTCTGGGGAGGATTTTGGTGAAGACCACCCAGCTAACCTGAATGGGGGCAGCCACACAGCACTTGCCTTGTGGGAGGAGCTCCGCACCAGCTCCTTTCTTATCTACATCTAGTGCTTTGATTCTTATCGCTGTGGTATCTGCTTCCATTTTGGTCTACTAAGGTTCTAGGCTTTGAAGGAGAATTTGTTCCTGGAATCATAGGCTCATTAATCTAAGATTTGCTAATGAAATCATAGGTGAAGATAGAACTTCCTTGAGCTGTATTTGTGCAAGTTTCTTGATACTCCAAAAGAAAAATATTGAGTAAATATTTGACTGCCCATTCTTCAACCTTCATCATTAGAACCTGTGTTAATTTGATTCAATCATTACCTTGTAATTCAGTTTTTCCTTTTTTGCTTCACAAATGCTTCTGCAGATAGGAATTTCAGGCTTCAGCTCTGTAGGGAAGCCATCCAGACCTTTCACTAGCTCAGATAACTCATTATGAATAGAGGATATTGCTCCTTGTTTTATATTCTTCTTCTGATGAGATGTTTAGAAATACTCAGGCTTTTTTTTTTTTCCTTTAGTCAAAAATAAGAGAAGGCTCTGGGCTCATTTATTTTGAAATAGAGACATTGGTTTCCTCAAAAAAAATGCTGACAGTGGAAACTCTTTATGATCTTGGCAATCGCAACATGTAATAACAACATGATGTTTTACATGGAAGCAGGTTTTCTCTATAAATTCTTGCTACTTTTTGGGAAAATTCACTGCAAGTTGGTGCAATAATGACATTCTGTTATATATTTGTCACAACTTGCAAGTAAAAATCATATTCTCGTATTAAGCTTGAGATTAAACAAGTCCTGTTCAAGTTCGAGATTGAACAATTTAACCCCAAATAGCCTACATTGATGAGAGAAGATGTACATAATTTCCATAATTTGGTTTTAGAAGGACTCCTCTAGAAACTGTATCATTCTTAATTAAAACTTATTGGCTAAGAGCGCTTTTTTTTTTTAATTTGTGGAAATTATTCTTAACAGCGAAGTGTGGGTTAGTAGGTAGGAGCTATAGAGAATATAAATTCACCTGAGTGTCTGCTCTCAAGTTCATCATGGGCCTGCGAAGACAAGCACCGTAAATCCAGAAAAGCAGAATTGCAGAATCCAGAAGTATTTAAAAAAGTGGATCATATTTTCATGATGTAGTTTAGCTAACTTGACCACTTCTGTCATGGTAAAATCTTGATGAAGTCTAAATTCAATCCATGTAGGGCGAGACCCACGAGCTACAATGTGTGAAAAATGGCCTCAAGTGATAGGTTTTTACAGAACAAAATACACAGTGATACAACCGCTTACCTTTTCACAGTGACACTTATTAGAACTTATGAGAATCATAACAGGTAATCTCTTTCTAAAGGCAACATAACTTTGTATCAGCTGCAGGACTGAGTACGCTGCTGGCAAGGTGTATAGTCTGTCTCGTTTAGTCTGGACAATGCCATGTTGGTTGTCATAAAACCGATTTAAAATTCTAACCTCTACATTACACAGCCTCATTTCGTTCTGCGATTCATAATTTTAGATGTTCTAATCTTTAATGGAGGGACTTACAATTGACTATGAGATGTGTACATTCATTCCAGTGTTCATTTGGAATATACAAGTTTTTAGCCTCTTTCAAATTCCCTGCTCAGTATTTTACGTGCTTGAAATATGAGTATAAAAATAGTAGATTTTTTAATGCTTTTGTGTAGGCTCAGGAGAGTCCTTCCTGCAATATCTAGCTGGAAAGGTAATGAACTGTAAAATATGTTGAAATGATTGGGGATTAAAAATCTCTGGTGTGTACTGACAGTGCAATTATATTCCACAGTAAAGGTTTCTTGTATTAAGAGTAATAAATAAAACTTATTTTTTCCCACTGTGATTGGTTGTCACCACCATAATGATGGCTTTGACCTTCTTCCTTTTCAAATGTCGTTAGCCTGCGACCAAGTAGTCAGGCTATAGCCAAATGCTGTGGAAACCTGAATACAAAGTGAGAGTTCTCACAACCCCCACAGTGGTGAAATCTGGGAGGACAGTAGAGACCTTTCAGAATTCTGCAAAAGTGTTGCTGTTTACGTGTGGTGCACATACTTTCTTCTTGTTATTTGTGGACCCCTGTTTCCGAGCTTTGAACTTGCTTGTGCTTCTGGGATCAGGTTTATGGCACTGCCTATCTGTGAATATACATTGTGTAAGTAAACGGACCTGGCTAGCTTGTCTTCCCGAGGAGTCAATCTCCTGAGCGGCACTTTTCAGGCAATAAGTTAAATTAGAATGTAAATCTATGTCTACAGACTTAAGATTTTAGAAGATCAGAATCAGGCTCATTTTTATTTAGTAAGTATGACGAGGGATTTAAGATTATATACAGACTGTTGATTAATTTTGCCTTTTTTCAAAAGTGAAGCCATTGTCAAAATTACTTTGGTGGGTCAAACTGAAGAATGTTGCATTGGCTGGCTGATGCTCGTGGCCTTTACTTCATTTTAATTCCTTTTTTTTTTTTTTTTTGAAATACATTTTCGTCTGAAATGTGAATGTCGTGGAATGTCCCCAGTGCAAGGCTCCTGAATAGCACTGGGCCATATTTATTCATTAGAATTATGTGCCAGTTTGGTCTCCCTTTCCTATTAAGCCCCATTTGTCTGTCTAGAAGGTCAAAGGAGCAGCTGCCTTCGGGGCAACCTCTCTGCACCTCTATTGTTTTGCTTCTGCAAGGGTACTAACTCTTTCCTTCTTCCTGGAGACCTGCAGGATTGTCCTTTCAAAGTGTTTACCCTTTCTCAGGTCAGGGAGCAAGAAGGACAACCGCTTACATGTCCCTGTAATCCCTGCTGCTGTAAGATACAGTGTTGTCATTGGTTGCCATCTGGATGACTTGATGCTTTCCCTTCGTGGTCTCACCGTTCGCAAGTGAAATCGGCCAAAAAATGGACACATATATGCACTACTACTGTAAAAATCTTGATGCTTTTTGAGCAGTTACTACCCTGGGTAACTGCCTCAAACTTATTTCCTCCATTGAAATGACTTGGAACGCAAATCGGTCCTCTGTAAGCGTGACTTTGATTGCCCTACCCCCACTTTTAATAAGACTGAGAGTTTGGTAGAGCATTTACTACAAATGAGTGACCACTTACTCCAAATATCTGCGGACTTAGGATAATCAGGAAGAAGTTCCTTTACTTCATCCGAACTTTGCAGTTACATTGGGGTAGGTAGATAATGAAAGAATGAAGCATTGAAATGTGCCTAAATAACATGCTGTTACAAGCCTTATGATAGATTTGTGTTTGACTTAACAGCTTTTGGAACCTAATAAAAAGAACTTAATTGACAATTTCTTGAAATTGCTAAGAAAACCTAGTGATGTTGGTAGGGTATAATAAGGAGTTTCTCATCACTGTCTTCAAGATTGAGCCTATACAAAAAAAAAAAAAAAAAGAAAAGAAAGAAAGAAAAAAAAAAGGATTTATCTCTGTGGTAACTCTAAGTAATTGATATACAGACAAGGTTTGGTTCCAATTTGCCAGCAATAAAGTTGTAATAGGGTTTTCTCTGCAATTTTAGCCTTAATGTGCTCATTCCAAAGAGCGGTATTTTTCCAAGCGAACAAATAACATCAGTAAAGCTTACGATCAGTAATAGCCCCATACTCATGCTCGCATTAAACTTGTTAAATCAATTCACTAGACACTTTCTAAAGTGGACTGTCTGTTTACTTTGACTTGCACCCTATGTGGATGATCCATCAGTTACATTTATTTGAATGATCTCTACATTCAAAATTGGTAATTATTCATGCTTGATTGTGGTTATGAATGAGGCTCTTTTTTTTTTTCTTTTCCTCTTGTTCTGGGGCTGCTTATTTTTCAGTCTTTGGTGTTTGAAGGATGTGAATGTTTAGCAATACAACTACCTGAGTGGGGATATTTTTGCCTCTCCAAAAATTCATATGCATACTTAGTTGCATAGTTACTGTGGATAGTATCTTCCATAGTCTTCTACCCTTCTTCAGAAGGTATTTTTCTTGAAACAAACATAGACACACGCACACACACACACACACTTATCAAAATGGGTATGAATTCTAATCGTGCTGCCAAAGATAGAGTATAGTCCAATGGGCACAGAAGATGTTAGACCAGAAAAAAAGTAGCTGGTGTTCTAGAAAACATTTTGGGGAGGTAAGCAGTCTCCTAACCCTGCTTCATTTTTCAGTGGAACAAGCTGAGCCTGCTATGGCATGCTGCCTTTTGTCAGTAAACACAAAGAGAAATCTGAAGCCATCAATCTTCCTTATCAATACTACTCAGTGTGATTCTTTTCCTAGCCATTTTCCTTTTTCTTTTCCTATCCATAACTTCATTTTTCTCAGGGTCCTTTCAGTTTGTCTGTGAATGAGTTAAGGGTCAGGTAGGTAAAACAAAATGAATACTGTGTATTTGCAGAATTGTGTATTGCTTAGGGTTTGGTGGAGGGGCCTCCATATACACAAGTCCAGTATGATAAAATGGACATTTTGTGAATAAGCTGGTTTGCCTGCCGATGTCTGCCTTGGGTATGATGATAGCCATTCTGTTGCATTGTATGGTGGGAACTCTAGTTGTCCTAATGACAAGAAAGGCTGTTCCTCCCTAATCTATCCTATGTGTGGTTTATCTGTGTCCTTAAACCATGTCTTTATTTTTCATACTTAACTGCATTTCATATTTTTCTTTTCTCTTAAATCAGGTACATTACGTACTAAAGATACTATATTATCTCAGAACAAATGTGAAGTATATCTTCAGTATGGCTGAAATTCATGACTGTAAAATGTATTAAGTCACAAAAACAATATGCCCTTGCTCCAATTTAATGTTAATAATGTTTTCTTTCATCACATGGAACAATAGTTCCATGAAGTAGTCTAGCACTAATACAGGTCTTTGACTTGCATTTTAAATTTAAATTTTAAAACTTGCCTCTGCTTTGTCCCTTATTTTAGAGGGTGCCCTGGCCCAATTTGAAGCACATACTAATTCACTGGACTGCTTCTGACTACGCTACTCTTTGTCCTAGATTCGTAATTAGGGGGAAAAACTTAGGCTTGATGGGTATTTACACATCTCTCTTTTTTTGTAATAAATTCATCAGGTTAATAGCTACTTCTATTGTGTTTAAGCCTTGGACATGCTAGTGTGATTTATCTAGTGTCCCTGTGAGGTGAATGAAGACTCTGAAGGAGTGAGAGTGTAGCCCATAGGACTATATTTCTAAAAGAGAGAATTTTCATTCCTGTGAGTCAGCAAGTTGTTGACTCAGATGCAGCTTTGGCTCCTTATAAAATAATATTCAAATTAGGTAGATGAATTAAGACTCAATCTGATGGAAGTTTTCTCTTGGTTTGATTGATAGGTATATACACCTGCATGTATGTACCTAACAAAGTACCTAATGTTTTGAGTGACTATTCGGTGATGGACAGTACACTAAGTATTTTTGTATATGTTATCTCACTGAGTTTAGTATGCAAAATAGCCATAATACAGTTATTCTTATTCCTCCTTAGAGATAAGGAAACAGAGACGGCACCTTTTATATTTAAAAATAGCTAGTAACTAGAGGACTCAGTTCAAACCTAGATCCAGCTCATTCTCAAGCCTATGATTTTTGTACAGTGTTACTCTAAAGCAAGTCAGTTTTTAGGGGACAGGTTACTTGCTATTATAAGAAGCAACTCACCACAACTGATATCCCAGCAGTCTTCCTGTGTTCCATTTCCAATTATTGCTTTTATGCCCTAATTTTTGTTGTCTACTCTGCCCCTTTTCACTCTGTTTATCACTTTCTTCTTGCTAGTTTTCTCCATTGGCTTCAAATCATAATTTTTCCTGGTTTACATCTCCATCATGAGTCACTCATTGTGCTCCTTGGTGAGCTTTTGTTCCTTCATTTGCCTTTAAATTTAAACATTTCCCAGGTTTCTGTTATTCTTGCACCTTTAGACTGGGTGGTCTCAGTCTTTTGAGGTTTTACCTATTACACAATTGCCCATGGCAATACTGTACTCCCACCCTAGATTTCTTTCTAGAGTTCTGGTGCATACATTCAGCTTTCTACTGTGCATTGTGCTCTGATTTCCCATATGTTTCTCAAATTCAAAAAAAAAAATGCTAAACTCTAATTCTAAACTCAGTATCCTATAAAACCCATTTTTCCTCTTGTGTTTGCTAGCTCAGTAATAGGAATCACCATCCACCTATGCACCCAGGCAGAAACTGGGAAGTTAACTCCTGTTCAGGTTGGTTGATCTGATCCTTATCATCCCCATCTCTCTGCTTTATTTATTATTTTCTCATCTGGATTTTGCTGGAGTCTAACTGGGGTCCTTGACTGCAACCTCTCCTCTGTCCCTCTCCACTTCCATGCCAACTTTTCATGTAGCTACATCCATAGTCCTATTCCTAGAAAGAAAACCTGTATATGTCACTTGTTTCCATAAAAGTTGGAGTAGTTTTGTTGCTGTTGTTTCCTTTGCTTTTCTAATACACAAAGAATATGTGGCCTTCATAACCTGAAATCTGTCTGCTTTTCTAGCCCTATATGCATTTTTCCCCTCCTGGAATTAGGGTCCCTTCCTTTGTAGTCCCATACCTGTCTGACACATTTTTATTGTTTATTTACCCGTCTCCCTTCTCAAGCATTTTATCTCTATATCCTTAATGCCTAGTCTACTGTCTGGCATACAGTAGGTGCTCATTAAGTGAACTATCTATTGAATAATGGTTTACTACTTCAGAAGAATACATCTTTGAGACAATCAAATGGCTTTATAAAAGCCATTTATGAAGTTATATAATTCAATCACTTTATTTAGCTACTTCTTCCTCTTTGCTCTTTTCAAACAATGGAAAAAACAATGAGCAGTCTATAAAATCAGTGACGTTGTTCATTGGTCAAATTCTGGAGGACTTATCAAATAGGAAATGATTCAGAACTTGATTGTACTTCATACATGGCAAATGTATGGAGAAAACTCTTAGTGTTGGATAAAAGTCATTGTGAAAACCTGTGGAAGTCTGTATTTATGGATTATGTCAAGAGATGCTGTCATCTTTCTGGGAACATTGGAGGAATTTTGACAAGAAACCAGTTGTAGATGAACCCAGTCTTTTATTTCTCCTCATTTCTGGAAAAATATTAAGGATATGTTGGCCAGGAAAATTTAGAATAGGGAACATGGCAAAAGCTTGTATTAATAGGAAGTATGCTTTTAACCTTGTTCTTCTTCAGTAATAGATACATTCCTTTCCAACCCTAGTATACCACAGTTAACATAAGAACTTTGAAAATAACCCTGCTTTGAAATTGCTTAATACTTATCTTTACTTGGACTACAATTTGGCTACTATGTGAGCAGAATGTCTGCCTCAGTTGGTTATGAGAAGATAATCCTATTGTTCATAGGTGATACTCCTAAGTATGGTGAAAATTTGGAAATATGTCAGTATCTGTAAAACTATTCATTCTCATTTAATTTACATATCTTTTGTAAAAAAATAGAGGAGTGAATGCCCAACTGTTTGTTTGTTTCTTTTTTGTAATGTCATAATGATCACAGTAGGGATCAGATCAACCTGACCAGAGTGCTTCTAAATCATGGGCTATTTGAGTTGGAGGGACACTGTGAAATCATTTAAAGTGTATTTTTTCAAGGCTCAACTGCCACGTGGGCTGTTAATTTCCTTCTTTTCCATGGTCCTAGTTTTGTTCTCAAATTTGAGCCAGCTTTCTCATTCAGTGGGGGCCATCATCTGCCCCTACCACACATAAACATCTTCAAATGTGAATTTTTGAAGACAGTCTACCCTTCGTCTTGGAAGGCCAATTTCACAGTTAAAGGTCTTTGTCTCCTACTTCCCCAGCACCCTGTGTGATATCTCTCACTAGGTGCCAGCAGCTAGATAGAATTCATTGAGGAGTGTGGTTGACTGATTAACACGTTGTGAGAGGGTTTCATATCTGTGGTTTACAAAATCTCGGGGCCAGTAAAGGGAATTACTGTTAGTTGTAAAGAAAATATGACGCCCTCAAAGAGAGCTGCTTTTCAGGCCCAAAGCATAACTTAGAAATCATTTGTTTGAAGTTAATCTATGTTACAGAGACATGAAGAGTTTTCTAAAATTACTCAAAAAATGTAGATTTTCTCTTTGTTTAAAACAAGAACCAATAGATTACTATAGGATTTGCTTGTAGATTTCTATTTGACCATTGAATGTGTATCTAAATATATTTAGGTAAATTTTGGTGAATTTAAATCCCTTAACAACAATAAAACCCTATCCATTTTGACCACAGAAATTGGTTTAATAAGCAATGCATTTAATCATAGAAAAGTTTCTCCCTTTCACAGGGGAGGGGGGTAAGGAGAGTATAAATAAATAATTCCACTCATTTGGAATGGATTGTAATTATTTTGATTGATTTTGTTTTCATAAATTATGAATGGTAACAGATCCAATTTAAGTCTAGGAAATGGTGAATTACCAGTAATTCTACTAATTAGATTTTAAGATCTACCCCAAGTATTATCAATTTCAGTTTGCTTGTAATTTTGTGATGAATTAGGATATAATCCAGGGAGACCCTTTCAAAACAGATCCGTTTTGTTTTGCTTCATACTGGCCATTATAATTTTTTATTTGTTTGTTTTAGAAAAACCTGAACCAGGAGATAAATATGCTACAATTTGCTACTGCTCAACCTGAGTATATATTGTAACTTTATTTCCTTCATAATCAAATGCAGTTTAATTTGGACTTAAATATTTGTTCATTACACGGTACCCTTGGCTTTATTTTTTCTGGCATAATTTTAATGTCAGTTTTGTTTTTAAGGCAGGCAGTCGGTAGATTGTGTTTTGAAAGAATGAGTGACATGTGAAGCAAAAATTATGGAAATCTGTGGCTGGATGTCTTTCAGAGGTCATTCAGTCATTGTCCTCATTTTACAGACATGAAAGCAGATCTCCAGAAAGTAAGAGGACAAAGAGAACTGAAGGCTGGCTTGAGTTCATAGATGGACTCCTCCTCGAGTGTAGTGTCAAAGGTTGGTTTGTATCTTGTGGGTAGAGATCCTTTCCTATGTTCCTGGTCAGCTTTCTCTCTCATCCTGCTGGGCCACATCCCCAAACATGACCTCATTCTTTATGCCCTAATCCTATCAAGCTCACTCCTCCCTCTCTCCTAAGGAATGAGCTTCCTCCTTCCATCCCCTCCCAGAGACCAAAGTGCCAGGCAGGACCACCTCAGCTTCTTGCTCCCATACCTGTGAGTATAGCTCTTTGTGCACTCACACTCACCTCTTCTCCTCAGACATGGGGGAAGGGACACCCCTACCCTTGTTTTACCACATTGACCCCTGTGTTCTCCAGGCCTTGGGCCTTGCTCCCCCAGTTAGTCCCACTCTTAACATAATTTAGAGGCATCCTATAAAGGCATCCTCTCTCTATAACTTACCCAACTACAGCACTTAAGTATCTCCTTGGGCCTCAAACAGACCTAAAACACAGAGCTCCTGGTGAAATACTTGTAACCAGTAAGTCTAAAGATTTAAATGTATTCTTTATTTGACTAAAAGCTGTGGCTACATTTACACCTGCTGATGGGGTTGCTTTTTGTTCAAGTGAAGAATAAAGTATGCCATGGGAATAGATCAATTTTGGAAAATGATATGAAGAATATTTAAGTTCTCTAAACATCCTGGTTACCACTGAGTGTGGCTCTTTTCTAAAATCTGCCATTAACGGGTCACTCCAGGGAAGGATGGCTTGTCACAATTGAAGAAATTACTCTCATTTGCTTGTTCCCCCCAATAAAAGTGCCATTTCATCTTTTAATGATTTTTTTTTTTTTTTTTTTTTTTTTTTTTTTTTTTTTTTTTTTTTTGCTATTAGACTGCAAAAGTGGAATGCCACAGACCTTTGTCATGGGTAGATTATATGCCAGTAGACACAAAGGAGTCATTTTGGATTATATTTGGGTTCCTCTCCTTCTTTGGGAATATAATAGAGATTGTGATAAATTTAGCTACATTGTTAGGACTTGTTAATTCCACCAGAAATCTGAATCCTATTTTGATGGGCGCTTCTTGAGAGTAGCAAAACAAAATGAGAATAATCAGTTTAATATTTTATTGTCGCTGTTGTTAAGGTACTTAGGAAATCAAGAAGGTTGACCACCTCGCTAGTGCACCAATTTCTTTAAGGAAGTTATAGTAACTTAAAGTAGAGATGGTATTATGTTTTAGGACTAGCTTTTATTTTTTTTAAGTTTGTTTATTTTGAGAGAGAGCACATGTGCCAGAGCGTGCAAGCTGGGGTGGGGTAGAGAGAGAGAATCCAAAGCCGGCACTGACAGTGCAGAGCCCAGTGTGGGGCTTGATCTCACAAATCATGAGATCATGACCTGAGCTGAAATCAAGAGCCAGAAGCTTAACTGACTGAGCTACCTGGGTGCCCCTAAGACTACCTTGTATATCTGGTTCTTTGTCCTTCCTATTTGGGTAAAACTAATGTAGGTGGGATAACGATAACCTGAAAATAGAAAATTTTCCAAGCTGTTGATTAGAGTTATACTCTATACTGATGTAATCCAATGTATACAGTGAATTATTTCAATGTTGTGAGTATTCATAGGACCTGATCTGGGTGTGTTGATTGTATCATCTCTCTTGTCTCAGACCTTCATGGATCACCCTCATTTTTCCTCTCTACTGGCAATCTTCCATGTCTTAGGTGAATGAAAGAAATACTCCCCTTTCATTCTCTTTAACTCTAACTCTATTATATTCAGGAAAGGAAGGCCTGCAGTTTGGAATTTGATTGTTTCTGTCCGTTTGTGGTGAGTCCTGTCTTTCAATCTCCTGGCTCAGAGTTGGAGCTTCATAGTTCCTACTTCAGTGTTTTCTAGACACTAATTCCAATTTTATCTCGTGTTCCTTCATTTCATTTTTTTTTTACCTTGTAGAAGAGAGTACAATAAGAAGTGCTAATGACCACTCATTCCTAGTTTTCCAGTTCATAAAACGGTTCTCTAATTAGACTATCCACCAGATTCTTCTCTTATCCATGGAATAGAAATATGGTTTTGTTACTTAAATGATTTTACTTAAAAAAAATCCATAGCTGCTTCTCTTTATTCTTACTATTTATTTTGTTTTGTTTTGTTTTGTTTTGTTTTGTTTTACTGTATTTTATGTTTATTTTATGTTTATTTTTGAGAGAGAGACAGAGCATGAGCAGGAGGAGGGGGTGAGGAGGAGAGAGAGGGAGACACAGATGTGAAGCAGGTTCCAAGCTCAGAGCCTGATGCAGGGCTCAAATTCATGAACGGTGAGATCATGACCTGAGCTGAAGTTGGATGCTTAACTGACTGAGCCACCCAGACGCCCTGATTCCTGCTATTTCTTACACAGATGGAATAGGCAAAACACAAGCATGAATTATAATCCTACTTAATAATCACTGTTATCCTGATAATTCATGTTAAAGAACACCTATGATAAGCAACACTCATGAAATGTTTTGGGGGTGAGGAAATATTGTAAAAGTAAAACAATCAAAAACAATATTTTGTTCTTGCTCTTTTTCTATTTAAAGGGAAGAATCCCACCAAAGTGGGAAGGAATAAGTCAGATCATGAAACCTTGTCTTTTGAGTTTCAATGTTAGAATGATCTGTTAATGATAATTCTCAAATGTCATGACAGGTTCATGGTGCTTGGGATGGATGTTAAAGGTATCAGCTTTATAATCAGATAAAAACTCAGTGTGACCACATCTAGGTATTGATCTTAAAATACAAATAGGAATAATAAGCTGCTCCCGATGATAAATTAAAAATGTAAGAATATATATAAATAAGCAGTAGCAACTTAACCACGAAACCAAGTGATGAATCTGATTGAGTCAGTGCGATCCAGGAGTAGAGGAGGAGGAAGCATGGAACACAGGGACACCGTGACTGAACTGAAAGGGTCACATAGTTTGAGAACCAAAAGCATGCATGGTTATTTTGTTGGCCCTGGGATCCTCAGTGCATGGCCATTTACCTTGTATATAAATGTTTTCCAAAGACTACTATCTGTTTTTCACATCTCTTTATCCCCAACACTGCTTTTCTCCTAAGGAATAACCTTAGTTATTTTATTATGTGAAAAGATCCTTAGATCCTTATGTTTGTATCTTAAGAGATTGAACTTAGATTTTTTTGAATATCTAGTTACGATTTATTGGCATATACTTAAATGAGCTAAACAAATCTTTACAAGAAGAACCCATTTCTACCTGTTAAACTCTTTTTGGTGGGGAGGAGGTTAAGGTCAGCCAGCATTCAAGTTGGTCTTGTGATTCTAAATTACTATGCAAGTCCCCAACTGGCCCTAAAGTAATGATAAATCTGACCATACGCTTCTATATTGAGCAGCAGGACTCAAATTAAGTTTATCTTTTCTCCTAAGTTAAATCAAAGTTCTAACTGAAGGAGGGAGGAAGAGGTTAGAGAGATTAGATTCATATTTGGTATGTGCAAATAGGAGAGGAGAGGGGCCAAGGCAAACTGTTCTTGGTCAGAAGCAGAGAAGAATAAACCTGAAATTGAATGGAGGTGAAATATCGTTGCAAAGTGAAATGTTACAGAGAGTGATCTGTTAATGATGATTCTCAAATTTAAAGTCTAGGTGATTGAAAAATTAGTAGGTGAGTATGTCTTCCATTCACATGAGACTTGGAAGACTGTCAGTGAGGTAGACAGGAAAAATGAGGGTGATCCATGAAGGTCTGAGACAGTCAACATACCCAGGTCAGGTCCTATGAATACTCACAACATTGAAATAATTCACTGCATACATTTTATTACAATGGTAGAAGAGTGGGTTGCCATTTAGAATCCTAACCAATTTCCACTTTTGGCAGGGCAGGGGTGGAGGGGTAGAAGTTATGTTTTTCCTTTTCAGAAACCTGCAGCAACTACATTTGCCTACTGACTGAAGTCGGTTCGTGTTTACTTCTAGTGATAATCCTGTGTTCATATATGTCCAGATAACCCTTTAAAGTTTTAAAGCATGTTCTAATTGAAGTATAATTGAGATACATTGTATTATTTTCAAGTATACAAAATGCTTTGACATTTGCGTAGTTGTGAAATGATCACCACAGTAAGTCTGTTTACCATCTATCACCACACACAGTTACTTTTTTTTTTTTTCTTAAGATGAGAGCTTTTAAGATCTACTTAAACAGTATTATTGACTGTAGTCCCCTTGCTGGACATTACATCCCCATAACTTACTTATTGAAGTGTTTTCAAACCCATTGCAGGGTGGATAGTAGTATTCTGCTTTTCAACATGAAGCAAACAGTACAAACCCATCTGGTATCGCTATCAGCCACCTGTGTAGCTTTCCCACTTATTTTTCCTCCCGCTTGGAATACGATCCTGCCTTTCTTGTGTTTATCCCAGTGCTAGCAGTTCTTCAAGAAGCCCCGGAAAGTGCCACCTCCTTAGTGAAGGTTTTTCCAATCATTCTCCGTAGGCAGCATTCTTTGTTCTTCTCTCTGAGTTGTCGTATTTCCTCAATAAAATATTATATTAATTGAATTTAATCCAATAGATCATTGATTTGAAGAAAACCCAGCTCTATAAGCTTTTATTTTTAAATCACCTTGTTCCTTCCTTGTTTCTTTTTTTGTTTGTTTGTTTGCTTTGGGATGTTTTGTGGTGTTGTTGTTTGTTGTTGGCACCCTGTAAGCTTTTCTAATTGTCACATTGGTATTAGGAATCTGGACAAAGATTATATTAGGGTCTACTAGATACACAGACCAACTCTAGTCTGTCATTGTAAGATACATCCATTGTAACATACATTTAAGACAGTAACTCTTCAAAGAAGGAATTGTGCCCGTAAAATGCTGTTTATTTTTATATGTTCGCTATTCACAGTTTTAATACTGCATTTAAGAATTTTTCTCAGTTTAATATAAAGTCAGAGGTGGTATTTGGACTTTTTCAGGTGTTCAGAATATAAACCTGGTAAGTAACTGGCAATTTAACATTTCAGGTCATCGTAATACCAAGTGTGATGTAACAGTTTTATGTGTCAAAGTAATTTTCCTCCAGTATACTTTTTTTTTCCGTGTAAGAAGTTAGGGACCTCTATTTCTATTCTAAAGTAGTGGACTTTGAAATTCAGACACCTTTTCATCCTAAAACAATGCTGAGAAATAGTGGTGGCATCTATCTTATCGTAGGACTTCTTGGCTCGTGGGCTTAGCAACAATCATGAGGAGTCCCTGCTTGCCTTGAGAGCAAGGAGAGAAGTTTTGGAAATACACAGTATTTGATAAAAGGTAATGGAGCAGAAAGTTCAGCTCCTCTGGAATTGAAAATACACTACCTGCTAGTAGTTTGACAGAAAAAAAAAAGAGTTGGCTTTAAAAATGGCTCTGTCCTCTGCTTTGTTTTAAGCTAGACATATTTGAATCAAAGGCCTAAGTAAAGAGAAGAATTTTTAACAAGTGGAAGAAAGGCATCTTTCCGTTTAGAAAGTAGCATGTGTTAAGACTTCATGGTGTTGGTATTTCTGCCTCTCTCTTTAACATCCTAGATGTTTTAATTAGAAATTAATCCTGGGAGAAACTTTTTGCCTACTTTAGTGTTGATTGTCTCATAGTTACATTGTAAAGACACGCTGTGCCTCAGAAGCCAAGAAATACAAGTGTAGTGAGTACAATTCTACTTTCTACACCATTGTTTCAGATTTCCTTCAAGTTCAATATAGAACCAGATGGATTACATGCAGAGCATGATAAAGTTGATTGATTGAGCAGCTTGCCAGGACCTGAAAGGTCATATTTTCACCTTGTTTCATTGAAATTAGGTAGGCACACAATCTAAGTGATTTCAATCAAATCATGATGAAATGTTAAAATTGTTACCTTGGACATATTTAATAACAGTTAAACATTGCCTAGTTTCACTTTGTCACAATCATTCATGGCATTTTGTTAGATTTTATTTTTTAATTTATAGACTCATCAGCTCAATAAAAATGTTCTTTTAATTGGTAAACAAAATAGCCCAAGGACATCAAAACAAAAATTTTAGTTTTTTAATGGAAATAATGGAGCATAGTTTGTTAAAAACTGATTTGAGAAGGTAACTGATTTGAGAATGACATAATCTATGTGAGAGGGCTGCTTTTAAAGAAGATAAACCTGAACACTTGCATTTAACACTGTATGCTATGATGCGTGGATTATTAATGGTCTGTGCACACACAGGTATGATTTAACTAGACTTTACTAGAAGAGGTAGATTTAATTAGAGGAGTTAGTGTCTGAAAAGGTACTAGGGATGTTTGAGAGATGGATGAAACTTGAGGAACTCCCTCCGCTGACCTGCCACCTTGCCTTCCTTTCTTTTAGCAAATTCCTTTCCCACAAGAAGCACGAATGATAGAAAGTACACAACGTGTGTTTATTTTCTTCTTTTCCCTTTCCAGCCTTCAGCCACAACACCAGCCTTCTCTCATGACTGCCCACTTGATCAGGGCTCTCTGGCCTCCTTTTGTGAAGAGTCCCTCAGAGGCCCAGGATCTAAGGCCTCCAACCATAGTATACAGCCTGGTTCCAACTCCTCCTATGCCTTCCTTTTTTCTAGTGTTCGTCTCAGTGAATTTTCTTGATGATTGGTCATATTTCTTGAGAAAATAATAAGGTAAAGAGCCTAGTGCAATGGCAAGCCCAGAGTAAGGGCTCTTCCACTTTCCATAATTATTGTCGCCACTACCAACCATCACCAATGGACAGCACTCTCTGCTGTCTACTCCAGAGGAGCTACTTTAATAGGGGAGATCCTCCCTCAAGACTAGTCCCATGGCCAGCATCTTTAAGGGGAAGGAGGCAACAAGGGCCATCTCTGGTTGGATACCAAGGATTGGCCTAATAAGTCTGGTTTCTGAAGTATACTCCTAACATTCTGCCACCAAACTCTTTGGCCTTATTTCAAAGAACTATAAAGTAGATTTAATAAGTATGGGACTTGACATTACCTACTTCTCAATTTGCTAATAGTATTGACTCCTCTGTAGAGTTTTCCTAGGGAATCCTATTGTCATTTTTACAATAGAGTTTTCTATCTATGGACGTGGCTGTCGCTTTTATATGGTAACGGATTTTGTCTTTTCTGTGATATTTACTAAAAGCAAGGTATTTAAAATTGTTTTCTCAGGTTATAATAGCAAATAAATTAAAGGCTAAACTTTATTGTGCCAGACTTTGTTTTCAGTGCCCTACATGTGTTGGCCCACTTCTCAGAACAGTCCTAGTAAGGGAATACTATTTTTATACACTTGGAAAAGTGAGGTACAGAGAAATGAATAACTCACCCAAGGTAAATCATGGAGCCAGATGCAAACCTGAGCAGTGAGGCCTTGAAGCCCAAGTCTTATATCCTCTACAACTGCCTTTATTTTGTTTTCCTGCTTGACATATTGAAAGTAGACCCTATATATTGGCTCTCTGATGGTCTGTCATTAAATTATGTTGACACTCTGAATTATTTCCTTTATTAAGGGCATTTCAAGGAGTAGTGCATCTTAAGTATATATGTATGTATGTATGTATGTATGTGTATGTCCATATGTTTATTGAGAGAGAGAATGTGAGCATGGGCGGGGCAGAGAGAGAGAGAGAGAGAGAGAGAGAGAGAGAATGAATCCCAAGCAGGCTCCATGCTATCAGCACAGAGCCTGACACAGAACTTGATTTCAGGCCGCCCCAAGAGTATTGCATTTTAGAGGTACACACATACATACACACACACACACACACACACACACACACACATTTATTGGTGTATTCCTTAGAGTATATTATGTTGGGGAAACATAATACCATTTTTGAGAAGTCATTGCATTTCCCATTCTTTTTCCTTTTTCAATTTTTTATTTAAATTCTAGTTGGTTAACATACACTGCAGTATTGGTTTCAGGAGTAGAATTCAGTGCTTCATCACCTACATACGACATCCAGTGCTCATCACAAGTGTCATTTCCCATTCTTGAGGCTCATTTTCAGTCATTTGAAATTCTTTTCTTTTTTTTTAATATATGAAATTTATTGTCAAATTGGTTTCCATAAAACACCCAGTGCTCATCCCAAAAGATGCCCTCTTCAATACCCATCACCTACCCTCCCCTCCCTCCCACCCCCCATCAACCCTCAGTTTATAGCAGCACTCTCAACAATAGCCAAATTGTGGAAAGAGCCTAAATGTCCATCAACTGATGAATGGATAAAAAATTGTGGTTTATATACATAATGGAGTACTACGTGGCAATGAGAAAGAATGAAATATGGCACTTTGTAGCAATGTGGATGGAACTGGAGAGTGTGATGCTAAGTGAAATAAGCCATACAGAGAAAGAAAGATAACATATGTTTTCGCTCTTATGTGGATCCTGAGACTTACCAGTCACTTGAAATTAAAGAGGCCTACCTGTCTAAAAGAATATAAAGGATGAGTTGTGTACACAGTCTCCTTTTTATATCTGATAGACACCAGTGACAGGATAGGTTTTAATTTGTGGACACCAGGACCATTTCAACCACTTTGAATACCTGGAAATAAAAATTGCCAGGTCAGAATTGCCCCTCTGCTCTTGTTTTTTGTAGTTGTGTGAGATAGAATAATTCGAACTGAGAGGAGAATCTGTCTAGGTGGAAAGTCCTATAGTAAAACCTCCGCATGAGAGTCCTCAACATGGAGCCAAAAGTGATGTTTCCACTTCAGATATAATTGCTATTCTATTTCAGAAAAATGCAGAGATGAAATAAAAACAATAACTAAAATAAACCCCCCAAACTTACAATGTAATGATTGCCTACCATACATGTGATACGTGGCTATGTGCCTTGTATACGTCTGGCCCAGTCACCTCATTTTACAGATGAGATGAGAAAACTGAGGTTCCTGGAGCTTAAGTGATCTGACTGAGGTCATTTAGCCAATGCCTTTGCAAGATCTATCTATGCCCTTTATCTCCCCATCCACTGTGATTTTGAAGGACTCCCCAAGGGAAGTTCAACTATTTGTACAGAGCACTGGTAATGGAATCGCATGTGTTACAGACTCTTAGTACTTTGGCCAGTACAGGTATTTGCATTCATATTCTGGGCATTGTCAAGACTTCTTATTGATCATGTTTAGAGATAGATGTTAGAAGGCTGTTAGGAGAGTTAGTGGGTTTAAAAATTCTCTCTCATTTTCTGTCCAAAAGAGACACATTTGTAATATCTGACTTAGGAAGGTGAAGAATTGTTTGGGATGGGTAATTGCCAGCTTGACATTTGTTATTATGACTTTGTCATTTTTACCCCGTAGTTTATGGAATCTGCTATTGTATATTGCCCAAAGGCTTTAAAAAATCAATGGTTGCATTTTAAAGCATATAGAATAAAATAAATTAAATGCCACAATTCACATTGTATAATTTTAAGACTTTGGGGAATCTGAGCATACCAAGGTCAGGCTATTCCTGGGGTATTAAGAATACTAGAAGATATTGCTTCCAGCTCATTGTACTTTCTCTATGTTTTATGGTGTGAATTTTACTACATAAATGTACAAATGAGAATATATTAAGTGAATATATACAGGTAGAAGATTTTTTAAACTTAATGTGCTGAGGTAGTGTCACCAGCATTTAAGGGTCTTGACTTATGAGAGGCCCATAGACATCTGTTGTCCTTTCTGTCATCTCATCAAAGTGTAGAAAAGAGAATTAAGAACAGGGAGGAGCTATGTTTGTTAGAGTTGAAAGATTTTTGTAGGCGCTCCAAATGCTTATGAAATCTCAACCATGAAATTAAGCTTTTTTTTTATATGCCTTTATAATATAAGCCAACATTCTTCTTCATGAAGGTAAGATAGATTTTACTGACATATTCTACTGGAGTTTGTTTCACTAAATAAAAAGTTTCAAGATAATTTAAGATGGAAATAATTTAAAACACTTTTTTAAAATATATTTAAATGATTATTTCCCACCCTAAACTGGATTACAGGTTTCCACCCTAAACTGGATTACAGATTGTAACCACCCTAAACTGGATTACAGGTTTCCAGAGGCCAAAATCTGCATGTCTAATTTGTTGTCATGCCACAAAACACTACACCCAGTGTGGAGCATGCACACAGGTGTGCTAGTGATACCTACTGAGATGAAATGAGCAAACTTGTATTTCACAATTCATGATCACTCTATGCAGACATGATCTGGAGCCAGTCCACTTTCTTTCATAGCTGTGAAGAATTTAGCACTTACTTATCCATTCAACAAGTTGCCTTTGAGATAGCATAAAAAATTTGAGATAGCATAAAAAATTAAAACATGACTCTCATATTCTTGATGGTTCTTTTCTCGAGCTGCTAAGTTTCAGAATGCCTTGGGATAAGAGACTTGCCCAAAGAGAGGTGTATCTTAGGCAAACTTGGCCCAGATGATTTAAACTCCCAGTGACTTTTATAAATCTAGCACCTTCTCCTGCTTGTCTAAGGGACAGTGGTGCCTGGCCTGAGGACTGCATGCCAGCAGTTGGGTGATCCCAAGTCTTTGAATTCATTTGTCTCATTGGTTCTTTTCCCTTTTCTTTCCTTTCCTTTTTTTTTTTATATGCCTTTATATTACAAGCCATATTTACTCTCCTGTCCTGCTTCCCTTTGCTCTCCTTTCCTCTCCCTTATTTTCCTTCCTCTTCAAGTAGTTATTTTCCCCCCAGCTTTATTGAGTTATAATTGGCAAATAAAATTGTAAGATATTTAAAGTGTACAGTGCAGTCATTTGATATACATTGTGAAAGGATTCCTCCCATTGAATTACCACATCTGTCACCTCCTGTATTTACTTTGTGTGTGTGTGTGTGTGTGTGTGTGTGTGTGTGAGAGAGAGAGAGAGAGAGAGAGAGACAGAGACAGAGAGAGAGAGAGACAGAGAGAGAGAAAAGCATTTAAGTTCTACTCTCCATATCCATTTTACAAAAGTGTTATCAGCTATAGTTACGATGATGTACATTAGATCCTCAGACCTGACTCATCTTATAACTGGAAGTTTATATACTTTTACCAACCTCCCAATTTCCTCCACTCCCAGCCCCTTTTGTACTCCCTATTTCTTATAAATTTAACCTTGTTTTTCTTTTTCAGAGTGCTCTCCAATTTGTTTACAAACAGGAGGTTCTTTTTTTTTAAAGGCTGAATACTATTCTAGTGTGTGAGTGTGTGTGTGTGTGTGTGCACGTGCATGTGTGAATATATTGCATTTTAAAAATTCATTCATCAAAGGACACCAAGGTTATTTCCATATCTTGGCTGTTGTGAATAATGCTATAATAAACATGAGAGTAGAGCTATGTCTTTGAGATGATGGTTTCATTTCCTTTGGATACATACCCAGAAGTGGAATCATTGGATCATATGGTAGTTCTGTTTTTAATTTCTTGAAGAACCTCCACACTATTGCCCATAGTGACTGTACCAATTTACATTCCTGCTCAATAGTGTGCAAATGTTCTTTTTTAATTTTTTTTAAAAGTTTATTTGTTTATTTTGAGAAGGACAGAGAATCTCAAGTAGGCTCTGCACTATCAGCATGAACCCCGACATGGTGCTTAAACCTACGAACCAATCATGAGATCATGATCTGAGCTGAAATCGAGAGTAGGAGGCTTAACTGACTGAGACACCCAGGCAGCCTGCAAATGTTCTTTTATGTCCATAGCATTTGCTGTTTGTTTTTGATACTAGCTATCCTAACAGGCATGAGATGGTATCTCACAGCAATGTGGTTTTTTTTTAATGTTTACTTATTTTTGAGAGAGAGATTGACAGAGTGTGAGCAGGGGAAGGGCAGACAAAGTGGGAGACACGGAATCAGAAACAGGCTCCAGGCTCTGAGCTGTCAGCACAGAGTCCGACGGGGGGCTGAAACCCACAAACTGTGAGATCACAACCTGAGCTGAAGTCAGACACTCAATCAACTGAGCCACCCAGGTGCCCCTCACTGTAGCTCTAATTTGCATTTCCCTGATGATTAGTGATGTTGGGCATCTTTTCATGTACCTGTTGGCCAGTCATATGTCATCTTTGGGAAAATGTCTATTTGCGTCCTTTGTCCATTTGTTAGTTTGGTTATTTGGGTTTTTGCTTTTGAGTTATATGAGTTACTTGTATATTTTGGATATTAACCTCTTTGGGAAATGAGGTTTGCAAGTATTTTCTCCCATTCTATAGACTGACTTTTCATTCTGTTGGTGGTTTCCTGTACAGACGTTTTTTAGTTTATGTAGTAGTCTCACTTGCTTGTTTTTGCTTCTGTTGCCTTTGCTTTCAGTGTCAAATACAAAAACTCATTGCCAAGACCAGTCTCAGAGTGCTTACCCCCTGTGTCATCCTCTAGGAGTTTTATGGTTTCAGGTATTACATTCAGATCTTCAGTTCATTTTGGTTGGTTTTTGTGTACAGAGTAAGATAGTGGTCCAGTTTCATTCTTTTGCATATGGCTGTTCAGTCTTCTCAGCACCATTCATTGAAGCAACTGCCTTTCCCCATTGTATATTCTTGGCTCCTTTGTCAAGAATTGACCATACATGTATGGTTTTATTTCTGGACTTGCGATTATTTTTCATTGATCTATGTGTCTGTTTTTATTCCAGCACCGTACTGTTTTGATTACTATAGTTTTGCAATATAGTTTGAATTCAGGAAGTGGGATGCCTCTACCTTTGTTCTTTCTCAAGATTATTTTGGTTACACATGAGTTGTGTTGTGGTTCCATAGAAATTTTAAGATTGGTTTTCTATTTTCATGAAAAAAATGTCAATGGAATTTTGATGGGAATTGCACTGAATCTGTGGAGCACTTTGGGTAGTGTGGGCATTTTAACTATGTTAACTCTTCTAATCTATGAGCATGAAATATCTCGCCATTTATGTGTGTCTTCTTCAATTTCTTGCACCAATATTTTATAGTTTTTTGTATATAGATATTTCACCTCCTCAGTAAAATTTTTTCCTAAATATTTGATTCTTTTTTATGTCATTGTTAATGGGATTGTTTTCTTAATTTCTCTTTTTAATAGTTTATTAGAATATAGAAACACAACTTTTTTATCGCCTTTTTTTATACTGACTTTTATATCCTTCAATTTACTGAATATATTTGTTCTAAGGTTTTTTTTTTTTTGGTGGTGTTTTAGGGTTTTTTATAGAGAATATCATGTCATCTATAAACAGACAGTTTAATGTTTTCCTCTCTTATCTGGATGTCTTTTTTTTTCTTGCCTAATTGCTCTGGCTAGGATTTTCAGACTGTGCTCAATAAAACAGAGGAGAGTAAGCTTCCTTGTCTTGTTCCTGACCTTAGAGGAAATACTTTCAGCTCATTGCCGTTGAGTATGTTGTTAGCTATGGCCTTGCCAGATATGGGCTTTATTGTGCTGAGATATGTTCCCTTTCTACCCACTTTGTTGAGAGTTTACCATGAAAGGGTGGTGAATTTTGTTAGATGATTTTTCTGTACCGAGATACTGTTTATATGGTGTGTAACATTGATTTGTGAATGTTAAACCATGTCGTATCCCTGGAATAAATCTCACCGGATCATTTCAATGTACTGTTGAACTCAGTTTGCTAATGTTTTGTTGAGGATTTTTGCATTCTCTTAATAGAACTCTTAATGATGCCTTCCTTAGGTCAGACTCTTTGACCCCTTTCTTCATATGTTTTTGAGATACTATCTGTATGTACAATATTTTGTAAATAAAAGTAATAATATGGTAAGACATAGTTATATAAAACTGTCAAGTCTTTGAGGGGGTAGAAACCTTTATTCTTATGATTGCTTGTGGTTCATGTTGTCTTCATTGCTACATAATTGGCCTTGTCTTTGCTGTTTACTTGTAATGGATGTCTGTGTTTCTCTTTTGTATGTAAATCTATATAAAATACATACAAAATATATATAATATATAAGATATTTTATATATATATATAATATTAAAGTATAATCTTTTACTGGTATACAGATTTGCTTTAGCTCTTTTTTTCTCTACCAGCTTTCCATCAGCAATTTATCAGTCAATTATGTTATGCCTATAACTGTAACAGAGCACTGTAGGAAAGCTCCTAAAATGTATTTGGTGTAGTCTCTACCTTCAAGGAGTTCAGGAAGTAGAAGAATTTTCTGTTTTTTTTCCCTGCCAGCCTAAATCATGGATATTGGAAAATTAAGAGTCGTTTGCATGTGTTTAAGTCAAAGGAGAACATTGATGCTCCCCATTAGAATATTTACTATCTCTCTGGGTCTTCCCCCCCCCCCACCCCATCCCCACCTTCTCTCTCTCTCTCTCAGAGAAAGACAGGAGGAAATGAGTCCTGGAAAGGCCTTTGCCCCTGTAATTTACATCTTCTGTGCTTGATGTCCTTATGGATTCATGTAAAGTGAAAGGTCATGACAGACTAAGGTTTTCTTGAAGCACTGGTGGTGAACCTGGGATCTATTGCATTCACTTACCCAGTTGTCCCCCTGATTTCTAGGCTAGGCCTGGAAATGCCTAGTAAGACCTGAATGTGTAACCCTTAGAAAAAAAAAAGTGACTGATTTTATCTAACATGTTCTATCCTAAAGTGCACTGAGAAATTTCAACATAAAAATGGCTCAAATCTGTTGCATGCTTACTCACTGTCATGATTTAGTGAATGCTCTTGTGTTAAAGTTTAATCCACATAAAACTTTCTAAATTGTTATCTTATTGTATTCCTCTCTTTATGGATGAGGAAACAGGCATGGGCAGGTTTATCTTTCCCAAGACCTAATCTAGTGAAGTTTCAGACCTGGAATTTGAATTCAGTCCATGATGGGTCTTGAGCCCACACTCTGAACCCCTGCATTAACTGCACTCTCCTTTGAGGGGACACTAACTGTTTGGATCCAGAGACACACAAAAATAGATGACTTTATTTTGAGGGGTTCAAATGATTGACCTTAACATTTTGCAGTTTTAAGTTCCTGGCGCAGGTAATTATTTATGAAAACGATTGAGGAAATGTGAAAAATATTTAGGCTGTTTGGAATAGTTTAAGGTAAAGAAGGGGCATGACTTACAAATGGCCTCAGATGTACAAAAGAATCACCTCAAATGCCAAAAACCTTTATTCATATTTTCATGTCTTTACCTTAAGGCATTAATACCTGTTAAAGTGCAAAATACCTTAATAGATGGGAAATATAGTGAAATAACATTCGTTTAAGTAACAACTTGCAGAACTACATGAGTTACAGAGTGTCACAGACTTTCACAGAGGTGTCTTAGGTCTGGTTCTCTGGAAGCAGAGCCTGAGATGGGAATCTTGTGCAAGTCCTCGAGACAGAGAAAAAGAGAGAGACTCGCAGTTGAAACTGGTGAGGCAAGTTGAGGACAGAACAGGGAAAGGACAGCCTTAGTCTGATCCTATGGGGGGCTCTGGAACAAGTATCCTCCATATGGTGGAGGAAAGGGGCTGGCCTTTTGTACACCAAGTAAGTCAGTTATTGACCTGTCCCCCTACCACTCCCCTCTCCCCCAACCACTGAGTGTAACCTCCCAGGCTTTTGCAGAAAACTTGACTCCTGGTGGCTGAAAATAACTATCCGGAGGTTACAACTATGAATAATTGGCAGCTACATTCATGGCAGCTAGGGAATGAGTGATTGATACTATAAAAGGAAAGGTGGTGGGGAGGCATGCCAATGCCATCTACCACAAAAGAACAAAATGCCAAGAGAACAGAGAAGAAAAACATTTAAATTCTACCTAGTGAAGATGGAATTTTTAGTTATTAACAACTTAGTATGAATAAGGCACTCAAGAGTTAAATTTAGTACAGAGGTGTGTGTGTGTGTGTGTGTGTGTGTGTGTGTGTGTGTGTGTACGTGCCAGAAAAAGACCATTAAGTGGAAAAATGGGGGGAAAATGGGATTATCTACTTCAAAAACAGATCTGGTATTTAATAAGTTTAATTATGTAGATTTTTATAATCATTCATCAGAATAGGAGTAAGTAATGTTGGTTTGATGGCTAGACGAGTTACATTTTTTGTTCCCCCCAGAAGACCATAATTTAAAACCAGCTTTGTATTTCTTTTGTTATTGTTGTTTAAATAGTAACTCTGTGGCCTTAGCCTGTTAAGCACATGGCACAACCATGGGTTCTCATTTGACAGGCTGCTATATAATTCAGATTGTCCTCTCTGTGCACATCACAGGTCAACCAGCTTGAGAGATGAATACCTTCCTGGAGGCCAAGGTAGGCAAGGGATAGAGATCACTGGAAATACACCCTGGGAAGTTTTCCATCAGTCTTGTAGATAACATGCCTAGGAAAGGATAATCTTTCCACCAGCGCTACTAGCATAGAGCTTTGGAGCACAAATACTTGTTGAAAAATACATGATTTAAAAAATCCCTCCATTGTTAGCAAGCTCTACCATCTGGTTCCACACTTACCGGAGCACTATTAGCATAATTAAATTAGCACTTTCCTGTCTCACCTTCCTCTGTTCTGGCATGTACTGTAACTAATATATCTATTTGGGGAGACAATATTTTTGACAAGGTATTTATAAAATGAAGATAGGAACATTCCTTATTAATTTATTGTGAAATAAAGGATGAGCCCTTTAATGATCCTTAATGATTTTTCAAAGGGAAAGGAGAAGAAAAAACTCAAGCTGATTGTTATTACTGTGATGTTGTTCTGTTTTTTTTTCTTTTTTTTTTCCCAAAACACGGATAAGTCAAGTGACTGTAAATTTTCAACAGTGAATAAGCTGATGAAGATCAAGGTGACGCCTTTAAGTGCTCATCAGATTCCAGACTTGGGGCCACCCTCCTTGTATAGCACGCGTGAGATGTTTTTCTCCTGCCAGAAACCTTTTTTTACCCCCCCAATCCTGTTTGGCTTAGCATCTTAGGCAAATCCTGATTTGAATCATGCACATTATTTTTTAATGTGATAATACTTAGCAGTTCTTTCTGAGACTCGGTATCCTTGCATTTTTTTTTCCACAGGGAACACCAGCTTCTTGATCATAATACCCATAATTATCACAGTAGGATATTTATGACCTTTGTTTCAACTATTTGGTTTGGCTAGAGCTTCAGGTTTTGTACCAGAGTCATAATCTTAAGTACCTTATAGAAGGACCAAATAAGAAGTGAAAGTGAACTACATTTCATTTTTACAAGTGTTGACTTTGTTTCCTCAAATAAAACATCACTAGAACTCTGGCAGTTGTGACATAGCAGGAAGCGAACGGCGTTCATTCAAGGCAATTACTTGGGGAAAGGGAAAAAAAAAAGCTCTCTCAAAAGATAGTGATAACTGAAAATTACGGTAAAAAATTTTGCAATCACTCTACAACTTTATAAAGCAGGATTATTTCCAATTAAACTATCGTCTCGATTCTAATTCCTCCTGTTACCATGGGCCAATATTTCTACTTTGCAATTTCTCTGCAATTAAATTACTTCTTAGGTTCCTTCAATCACTGTTGCCACTTGTGAATCTCCCATTGGTCCTCCAGGGCTGGTCTCTGGCTCTGTTCAGGCTGTTGATTTTCTAAAAGCTGACTCGGTGGGTGTTGGGCATAGATGTGCTGCACTTGACTCCTTTGGGAGCATTTAACCCTGTGCATTGTCCCAACTTCCTGCTTCCCTAAACTTGCTCAGTCCCTCTCTTCCAGTGGTTTCTGGCTTAACCTTCTTTGCTTTGAAGTCTCCTGCTCATTCTCCCTTGCATTGGTCCTGGGCTCATTCTATGCTGGCCTTCCTTAAATTGATGCCTCTCTCAGGCTTATTATGGTTCTTCTGTTTTCACTTTATACAGTATAGGAATTGAAAGCTTTGGAATTAAAAAAAAAAAAAAAAAAGGTTTAAATCCTAACCTTGTGACTTGCTAGGTCTATAGCTTGGAGAAAGTTACATTTTCAGAGACTTTATTTTCTTACTTATAAATTAGAAGTTATAATATTTATTCCATCCTGAACAACAGCCTGTGAGTCACATGCTTTTTTAAAAAAGTTATTTGCACAGTGATGGCGTGTGAAATAAACTCATTAAAAATGGTCGTTTATGCTTTTATCTTTGAAAAAATACATCTATAGTTACAGGCTATAAGTGTATCAAGACAGGGTTGGTACATGTTTTGTTCTATCTCAGCACTGGAATAAGTGTATGACACATAGTAGTCACTACATGGTTGTTGAATGAATGAATATCCAAAGAAAAACCTTTCACTAAAATACTCCAAAATTCAATTAGCTGTGGTGATTTCTCAACCTAACTCTAAATCTCTCTGCGTCTGTATTTCCAAGTTCTTACTCTGTATCCCTCTGGCCGCATGAAGGTGAACCTGTCTGTGAGCTTGTTCTTTCCCCGAATTTTATCTTCTGTCCCTGTGGTAGCACCCATTAATCAGGTGTCATCCTATTCTCCCCTTCTCCCTCACCTCCCAGATCTAGCTAGTTCTCAGGTTCTAGCTATCTCTTCCCTTTTATTTCCACAGGCCTTGCCTGAGTTCAGAACTGCCCTTCTTTGTTTACTGTAGCATTAAAACTGGCCCCTTTACAAAAAAAAAAAAAAGAAAGAAAAAAAGAAAAAGAGGCACCTGGTGGCTCAGTCGGTTAAGCGTCTGACTTCAGCTCAGGTCATGATCTCAAAGTTCATGAGTTTGAGCCTCACCTCGGGCTCCGTGCCAACAGCTAGCTCAGAGCCTGGAAGTTGTCTTTGGATTCTATGTCTCCTTTTCTCTCTGTCCCTCCCCCTGCTTGCGCTTTCTCTCTCTCCCTCCCTCTCTCTCTCAAAAATAAATAACAACATAAAAACAATTTTAAAAAGCTGGCCCCTTTTCTTAGTTATTTCATTTTTTAATATAATTTATTGTCAAATTGGCTTGCATACAGCACCCAGTGCTCATCCCAACAAGTGCCCTCCTCAATGCCCATCACCTATTTTCCCCTCTTTCCCACCCCCATCCACCCTCAGTTTGTTCTCTGTATTTAAGAGTCTCTTATGGTTTGCCTCCCTCCCTCTCTGTTTGTAACTATTTTTTTCCCCTTCCCTTCCCCCATGGTCTTCTCTTAAGTTTCTCAAGATCCACATATGAGTGAAAACATATGATATCTGTCTTGCTCTGACTGACTTATTTTTCTTAGCATAACACTCTCCAGTTCCATCCACATTGCTGAAAATGGCATGATTTTGTTCTTTCTCATTGCCAAGTAGTATTCCATTATATATATAAATCACATCTTCTTTATCCATTCATCAGTTGATGGACATTTGGGCTCTTTCCATAATTTAGCTATTGTTCAAAGTGCCACTATAAACATTGGGGTACAAGTGCCCCTATGCATCAGCACTCCTGTATCCCTTGGGTAAATTCCTAGCAGTGCTACTGCTGGGTCATAGGGTAGATCTATTTTTAATTTTTTGAAGAACCTCCACACTGTTTTCCAGAGCGGCTGCACCAGTTTGCATTCCTACCAACAGTGCAAGAGGGTTCCCTTTTCTCCACATCCTCGCCAGCATCTGTTGTTTCCTGAGTTGTTCATTTTAGCCACTCTGATGGGTATGAGGTGGTATCTCAGTGTGGTTTTGATTCATATTTCCCTGATGATGAGTGACGTTGAGTATCATTTCATGTGTCTGTTGGCCATCTGGATCTTATAGTTATTTCAGACAGCATTACCTGTGCCGTTCCCAGTGCAAATTTTATGAAACTAAAAATCATCCAAGTAGTACAAATGAAATAACTGAAGCCTCCATTAATCAGGGGATTGCACGTATTCTCTCGGTTGGCCAGGGGCTGAGTTTAGAGTTTAGGTGGGTTCTAGTATTAGGCTTCCTGCTGCAAATGCCTGAGCAGCTCCATTTGGACCACGATGGCTCCCCATTACCAGATACATGGCAGGAATCCAGGAACTTTTTTTTAAGGGCCAAATTTTTATGCAAGAAAAGTTGGGGGCACCTTTTCATTATTGTATCAGTTGAAGAAATGGAAACACTGCACAATATTTAAGTCCTAGAAGCACAACTGTGGCAGTGCCTGTGCGAGTTCTAAGATCTGAATCATGAGTTTGCTTCTTTTCTCTTGACCCTCACTGCTTCTCTTTATTTACAAATGTGCATGTGAGGAAAAATGCTTCTCTCTAAAGATCTAAGGGTAAGAGTGAAAATAAGAATCCAGATAATAAAGTGTAGCTACAAAAGGGAGCCCACTTAGTTTGGAAAAACCATTACTGTATCAGAATGATGTATCTGCAAGTGACTTGCATGAACATATTTTATGAGCCCGCCAGCATGTTTTTTTGTGGTTCCTGCAGCAGATACTGCTCTTTTATGACTCGTTAGCCACTTAAAATCCAGCCCAATTTTAACAGTACTAAAAGAGCAAGAAAATTTATTTTAAAGAAAAAGGCTACATTCTTCTAAAGCAGAGTCATAATATTAATACTTAAAATGCATAGCAACATGCTGGGAAAATGGGATAGTTATTTAGATATATTATAAAATGTAGCCCACCACTTTGATGTGATTCACTACTATTTCACCAAACCAATTTAACAGTATCCTGTAGAGAGGGAATAGTGCAATTAAAATTAGTAACAGAGGTTTTCACATGCATAGATCTAAATCAGGGTAGGTTGATAATGAATTAAGTAATTTCGCTTCCTTGTGAAGTCTAAGCCAAAAGTGAAGCAGCCAGGGTAGAATTCATGTTTAAGGGGCCTGTCTACAAACAGCATTGTGACTCGACTGCCAGTATTCCCTGGGTGTTTTCCTCCTTTTTTCTTTATTTTTTCCTGTTGGTATTTGATGAAGGAATTTCGTATGTAGTCACAATAAATTAGGATAATGGGACTATTTGATCAAGTGGCCCCGTTTCACTAAAGGCCAAATCCTTTCAAAATGTAATTTCACCAGTGTAATTTTTAAGAAATCAAAGCCACAAAACTACATGTGGATCTTTAGATACTTCGATACTCTGTAACTTTTCAGTGTCAAAGCACATAGTGAAGTTACTCTCCTCTTTCAAGTACTTGGTTTCATATGAAAGCACCGAAGGGTGCCTACACTGGTTTCACCCTAGCGGATTGCTAGGGGTTGACACCTGCAGCTTCGTGCTTTCCATCCTGAGGCTGACTATGCCGGCAGCGGGGTGTGGGGTGCAGGCACTGTGTATTGATGACTTGCCTTAGCCCTGGACCTAGGATTTGTTTATGATCATCATTTGCGGACTGAACGGAGGATTAATTTTCCCTGAGGAATTTGATAAAAGAGCTATGAATGCACTGTTCCTATGGCTTGCAAAAAGTGTTATAGACATAATTACCAGGGGAACACAGGAGTGAGCATGATCACAGGAGGTGAATGCAGTTATCACAACAATTAAAAGGAATTAATTTTTCTTCAGTCACCATGACTATCAGCTGGGTTTATGTACTATGTCCTACAGACCTTACCTGATTTCAAAAGTAACTACCAGGGGCGCCTGGGTGGCTCAGTCGGTTAAACGTCCGACTTCAGCTCAGGTCACAATCTCACGGTCCGTGAGTTCGAGACCCGCGTCGGGCTCTGGGCTGATGGCTCAGAGCCTGGAGCCTGCTTCTGATTCTGTGTCTCCCTCTCTCTCTCCCCCTCCCCTGTTCATGCTCTGTCTCTCTCTGTCTCAAAAATAAATAAACGTTAAAAAAAATTAAAAACAAAACCAAAAGTAACTACCAAACCAAACGTTTATTCTGATCCCCTGATCTCCCTGCTGTGAACAATGATGTTTATCCCCATGAATGCTATTCCAGTTTGGGGAAGTGATGTGGTTTATTAGAAACCTCATGGATTTCCAAGCCAGAAAAGCATTGATTCTAGGATGAATCTCCAGTTCATCATTTACTAACTCTGAGATCCTAGATAAGTAACTTATTTATTTATTTTTAATGAGCTTTATATAGTTCCTTCATCTGTAAAATGAGCATAATAATGGTAATTAATTTCACAGGTTTTATTGTGAGGATCAGAGATAATGAACATAAAGGACTTGGCATGTAGAAAGCGCTTACAAATTATTATAAACATAAATTATGATTATTTTCACATGTCTTACAATAAATGATAATATGATAGTAGGATGTTGGTAAACATATAAATATTCTTCTCCTAGAAAGTTTTGTTTGTTTCTTCTAGGTAGAGTTCTGGCCTTCTTTTTTTTTTTTTATTAAAAAAATTTTTTTTTAATGTTT
Organism: Panthera onca; assembly: GCF_046562875.1. Classification (NCBI taxonomy): domain Eukaryota; kingdom Metazoa; phylum Chordata; class Mammalia; order Carnivora; family Felidae; genus Panthera; species Panthera onca. The sequence continues at coordinate 82,648,574 of NC_138344.1, forward strand.
ATTTATTATTGAGAGACAGAGACAGAGCATGAGTATTGGAGGGGCAGAGAGAGGTGGAGACACAGAATCTGAAGCAGGCTCCAGGCTCTGAGCTGTCAGCACAGAGCCCGACGCGGGGCTCAAACTCACAAACCACGAGACCATGACCTGAGCCGAAGTTGGACGCCCAACAAACTGAGCCACCCAGGTCCCCCAAGTTCTGGCCTTCTGAAAGGGTAGCTGGTAGAATGGAAGATGGCCACGTTTATTCCTTCATTAGTTGCATGCTTTTGGAAAGTCTACTATGTGCCAGGTATTTGGAATATAGAAGTGAAAATAACAAAGTAACACTTCCCTCAAGCTTATGTTTTGTGTGAGGAGAAAGTAGGAAAATACACATGTAATGCCATGATCAATGCTACAAAGAAAAATGAAGCAGTGTGAGGGGCCAGAGAGCAATAGGGGATGACATTTAGATAGTGTGCCAAGTATTTTTTTCTTACAGAAAAAAAAAATCCAGAAACACAGAAATGCCAGCCATTAAAAAAAAAAAACCCAAAAAACACTTGACTACTATTGTAGAGAATTACTTTATTCTCAGGGGACGTCATCAAGTAGGGAGGCATTGTGGTCAAATGGGAGAGGCATGGATGTTGGAAAACAGGAAATCTTATTTCTAGTCCCAGCTCTGGCACTGATTAGCTGATACCATATGCAATTCACTTTGAGCTTCAATTTTTATTGGTAAAAACTACCAAGTATTGACTGAATGCCTACTATGTTCTAGGTACTTAGAATAGGGAAATGAATATAACAAATCCTTGCTTTCATGGAATTTAATTTTTGTCAGAGATCAGTGAACAAATATACGTACATTATCAGTGATGGATGCTAGAAAAATAAAAGGCAGGGTGAAGGAATGGGATACTGTAGTGGTTGGCATTTTAAATGGTATTCCTAGTACTTAATGTCTTCCTGACAGGCAATATTAAATAAGAATCTCAGTGAAATGAGATGATACACAGCCCTGGGAAGAGACAGAGGGACCAGCATACAGAGCCCTCATAGGAGTGGGAAGGACAGAATCTAGGAAAGACAGGAGGTTGGTGGTGCTGAAGGCAAATAAGAAAGGAGTGAATGGGAGGCAATGAGGTTGGAGCTGTAGCCAGTGCCAGACATAGGCTTTGGGTTTTATCTAAGAAGGAAGGAGACCACTGATGGCTTTTAGGTGGGGGTAGAGATGATCTGAATTATGAAAAGAATCATTCTGCAGTTGCATGTAGCAAATGTACTGGGTAGGGCCAAAGTGGAAGCAGAGAGACTAGTTCAAGAGACTATTTGTTGCAGAGGTCTACATGAAGGAGAGGGGTAGCCTACACTCAGGTGCCAGGGTGGAGGTGAGCAGCAATCAGGATTTGGTTGAAGGTTAAGCCTACCATGATCTGATAGATTGGATGTGGATTTGAGAGAAAGAAAGGAGTCAAGGCTGCTCTAAAACTTTTGCCTGAGCTACAGAGAATAGTGGTAATTCTGGGAATCCAAAATTCAGTTTTTTACAAGTTCACATTTAAGAGCTGTTAGGTCAAGACAGTTCCATGTGAGTCTGTAGTTAGGTGGGAAGTAGGGGCTGGAGGTCCACATTTGGGAGTTATCAGTATATATCGGATATATTTACAGCCAGAGGGCTGGGAAGAGAGACTTTAGGACTCTCCAATGTTTATAAATCAAAACATTGACCCAAGCAGTGATTTGGTAGGAAAATTGGGACATTGCAGAGTCCTACAAGCCATGTGAAAAAGTATCTGAAGGATATGGGGGAAGGAGAGGACAAAAGAAGAATAAAAAGGAAGAAGAATTATATGAAAGGTACAAAAAAATCAGGAAAACTGTGTCAAAGATATGAAAACCACTATTCTAACAGTTCTCCTAGCTTACCTTAACTATATAATCTGGTGTAAATAAATAAGTACTCATTTTCTAATTGCTTAAAGATTTAGTACATCACAAAAGCATGAATAAAAAAGGAAGGAGAGTAAACAAATTTAAAATTAGAGCATCCTAAATTTAGTAATTTTCAACTCAAATATATAATACTACATTTTAAAGTAAATGCTTTTACCTTAAAATTATAAAGAAGGTCAACATAAAATTTTAAGGCAAGTGGGTTTGTAATTTATATGAGCAGGAAGGATGTGAAGATTTCATTTGGAAGAACAGGATAGTAATAGATATGAAAAGAATCATACACATCACAGTTCAGCGAGGCCAACCTTGTGGAATAACTTTGCTGTAAATATTTCTGTGTTACAAAGCTTATTCCTAAGCAAAAGCCTGAGTGCTTCTCAAACTTTGCCATCCATCAAAACCAACTGGAAAGTTTATTAAATAAAGATTACTGGGCCCCGCACTCAGCATTGCTAATTCATTAGGTCTGGTTTTGGCCCAAGAATCTGCATTTCTAACAAGTTCCTAGGATATCTGATGCTGGTGGCCCCAGATCATATTGTAGAAATTCAGGTGAAGACAACCTCCTAGAAACAGAGGTCTTCTTTTTACGTTTATGAAATGCAATAATAATGGACTACTTCTTATTCTCCATTTAATGATGTGCCAGGCACCATGCTAATCATTTTGAGCTGATCATTTCATTGAATATTCAAACAGGCCTATGATATAGGTGTCATTTTATGTATATGAAAACTGAGGTGCAAAGGAGTTGAATAACTTGACCAGAGTCATCAGCTAATGACTGATGAAGCTGGTAATAAAACTTAATGTCTGCCAGAAAAATCCCCTCTAGAGCCTTGCTCCTCAAACTGTGCATCAGCATTGGTATCACCTGAAAACTTGTTGAAACTGCAGGGTATCTCCTGCCCCATCCCAGAACTCCTGGACTAGATGGTTTTCTTGAAGCAAGGTCCTTAGATGATTCATGTGCACACTGAAGTTTGAGAACCATAGGTGTAGAGGGCTATAAAGAATGTTTCTGAGGGGCACCTGGGTGATTCAGTCAGTTGAGCATCCAACTTCGGCTCGGGTCATGATCTCGGTTTGTGGTTTGAGCCCCGCATTGGGCTCTGTGCTGACACCTCGGAGGTTGGAGCCTTCTTTGGATTCTATGTCTCCCTCTCTCTCTGCCCCTGCCCCGCTCACACTCTGTCTCTCTCAAAAATAAACATTAAAAAAAATTAAAAAAAAAAGAATGATTCTGAGCAGGTAGGCAATCAAGAGAACAGTGAGGGGAAGGAAGAGTCTAGAAAAAGTGAAAGCGACATTTGGGATTTGGTATGCTATAACATCAGAATGCAAAGCCTGCTACCCTGCAAATGAAATTGTGGAGATGCTCAAAGTATGCAGGATAAACCACATGAAATTGCCAATATTTAAGTGGTTTTGACCTGTAAAAATAGCAATGTAATAATTAGAGTCAGGAACTCAAATAGAAATGCCTCAAGATAGATTGTAAATGAGTAATGCCAGCTGATTTGCTTTATTGAGAACAGATTCAAAGGACCTGCATCCTAACACTGTGTGGGCAAACCTGTATGTTGAATAGATGTGACCTGTTACCTTGCAGTTCTTGAGTACAAGCTTGGAGTCTTAGCATACGTGAACCTTCTCTCTGAGAAGCTTCATTAGTGGTGGTAGGTTACCAATGATAGGTACCATAGCCATATGTCCTATTTGCCTGGGATCATTACCTGTTTTCAACTATTTATTCCAGGGTAATCATCAACAAACCTCTTTTACTCTCAGAGGGTTGCACTTTGGGTGGTAAATTGTGTGGTCACCCAACTAGTAAGAAAATTGGAAAAAAAGTAATCCTTAAAAAAATACTTGTATTGAAAAACAGCAATATTGGGCATGGAATATTTGAGACTTAGGCATCAGTGATATAAAATAAAAGAAAGATTGTTGATCATAGTTGGTCCTAAGATATTTTAGTAATCATGGAAAAATAGTGGAAAGAGCATATGATGCGCCTCAGAAGGACTTGGGTTTTGGTTGTAATTTTATCACTCAGAATCTGGACAAATCAGTGAAGTTCTCTGAGGCTCTGTTTTCTTATCTATGAAATGGAAATAGTAAAGCCGATTCCACTGGTCTCAAAGGCTTGCTGTGTGGATTATATGATAGAATGTAATTGGAAGCATTTTAAAAGCAGTAAGAAACTACGCATAGTGTTACTACTGAGTCAATATCATGCTGTAAAGAAAGGAAAAATAAGGGATCAAACAGGCAAATTTTGATTAAATAAAAAATAGAGATTGTTAATGATTTAAACTACCAAAGATAACTGCTAGTATCATAGCTAGTCCCTTTTCTTCATATGGGGAATGGCCAGTCATTTTCAGTGAATTGTGCTGTGTAAATATTCTGCCTATCCTAATACATCTTAAGTGTGCCCCCTAGTTAACAATTTAAATCACCATGAATTTATAAGAAGTGAAAATAACATACCTAAACTTATTGTAAGACCATTATTCCAAATAGATAAATTTCAAATTCTCTCTGAAACAAGGTATTCTATTACTGAATTTGTACCTCTCATTAAGGAGGTAAGAGTTCATTTGATGCCTCTACTCTCCTTTTGATAATGAGGCTGTATACATTTCTTGTCTCAGGGTGTTTGGGGAAGGAACCATTTGTTTGGTAGTCAGTGACGTCCTTCCTGTTTCTAGACTTACATCTTTTTAAGGAAAGTTGGCAAACGAGGCAGACTGACTGTTGACACTCATCTTTAGAGTCTTGTGAAAAATGCATTAAGAAACAGATTTTTAAAAAATCAGGGCACCTGGGTGACTCAGGCAGTTAAGCATCCAACTCTTGATTTCTGCTCAGGTCCTGATCTCACGGTTTGTGAGATCAAGCCTCGTATGGGGCTCTGCATTGACAGTGCAGAGCCTGCTTGGGATATTCTCTCTCTCCCTCTCTCTTCTCTCTCTCACTCTCTCTCCGTTCCTCCCCTACTCTCTCTCTCAAAATAAATAAACAACAAAATAGCTGTAAAAAAATAAATTCTTTTTTTTGCTTGCTTATATGGCACAGTTCTGTATAAAACCCTTAAGTCATGCTTAAGAACATTTTTTTTTTTTTTTGGTCACAGCTTTCATGGTTTGTTTGATACCCAGAATGGTTGAAAAATGCCCAGAATGCTTGAAAACACGTCATGCTAAACTGATTGACTTAAGTATCTTTAGAAAGTTCTCTAGCTTTACCATGACCTATATTTACCTAATACTTGGTCCACGGGTACTTTAATTTTACTTGTAACCTTGACAGTTAAGGCACATGTGTGACCAGAGTTAATTGTTTTAGTCCATCATTTGTGAGTACAGGGTAGTCAGATTTGTGACTCACTTACTCTACTTTTGTGCCAAAGCTAGGTACCTCTGTATTTTCTTTTCCAGTGAAGGAGATTGTTCCAAGCCTGTCAGTGTCCCAAATGTTCATATATTCCACCAAAGAATGACCAGGAAAGACTGTGCCTTGTGGAAACAGTGATGCTGAAGCCAGTCCATTTGCTTGAATATATTAGAGTCCATAAAAAGCTTACTCACAGTTTAAAACCTGACTTTCTTCTTATTTCTATCTTTCGGATTGTCATTGTTTGCTCGGTTATAAAGTGGCTTGTTGACACCAAATATTTTAATAATTTGCTTCCAAGGCCTTGTGCCTATGCCTTTGAGAGGCTGGTGTAGTAATTAAACTGTCTTTTAGCTGAAATGCTTGCAAAGCGTCCAGTTCTGTGCCTGGCAGCTGGTGATGCATTATAGAGACATTGAGCTAATCGATTAAAACCGCAGAGGCATGGGAGTTGTCTGACAGGACTGTACTAGGATGAAATTAGTTGGAATTGCATGGTGAAATTAAGGGGAATGCAGCTGATTGCAGCCCTTCTGGGAGAATCCTGGGTGAGAGGGACACTGTGCGTTGATCCCTGTGTAATTAGGACAGCCATGTTTTAACAGTATTTCTAAAGTATTAAAATGGACTGGATAAATCAGCAGGGCCGCTTCCAGTGAACTTGGCATCCATCCACTGTGACTGAAATAACATGAAATTTTTCGGCTGCTAGAGAATGTGAAATTGGACTAATTGTCTTTTAACTAGTCTGCCCGACTGCTAGCCTGGAGCAGGACTGAAAAGGGAATAGGCTGGTAGGACCGAGGCTGGGGGATGGGAAACTTAGATTCATGAGTCTTTTTTCAGCCCATCTGACTGGATAACATCATCACGTATTTAGACAACTCTGATTTGTACGGTCTCATCATTAGGATCCCTTCCTAAATATTTTAAATGCATTTTAAAGTGGAATGCTTTGAATCAAAGAATGCAGAAGTCTAACCCTATCCCCTGGACTTATAATTACCGTTCTTTCCATGCTTGAGCATCGTTAGAATAGGGGGGACTTAGGAACTTGTAAATCACTCATCAGCTGTCCATGTGTGGCTCTGTCCCACATTCTATTCTGAGTAGGGCTCATTATGCAGAGAAGGAACATCGATACATATTACTGATTCTTTGTGTCAAACAAAGCCTTGTTCCATAATTGCTGACTGTTATGACTGGTTCAAATTCACACTTTGCATGTGATTAAAGAGAGAGCCAGGGAAGTTAATGCCATGCCCATGGTCACAGACTTAGGTCACTCAGGCCTCAAGATTATTGTTCTCCTGTTCCTTTCATCACAGTGAATTGCTAACACCAGGTAGTATTATTGGCTTAGCATCGTACTTGTCTGTGGATCCATAAATAAAAATAGAACTTCTAGGATGCAGGCATCACTAAGTCTTGGAGAATTTGGTTTCTTCTTCTTTTTCAGCATTTATGAAGTCAGTCAAACTTAAGTGTTGTATACAACTGTCAATTTATGTTCTAGAAGGTAAAGTGGGCATGTACACACACACACACACACACACACACGCACGCATGCACGAATGACATGTCAAGAATCCTCAAAGAAGTGTAGGAATCATCTGACCACATTTTCTGGCCTTCAGAAAGGTACAGAGGTGACTCTCCACAATCCACATATGAGGCTTTCTAATGAAACCCTCATATTAGCCTATATCATTTTGATCCAATAGACCATTTCTTGGGTTGAATTGTGTTGTGGCATTAGGTTGAGTACTAAGGGGCATTGGACAAAACAGAAAGAAAAAAAACAAACATTAATCATTGTGCTGACTGCATGAAGGCTGTGGTTGCCGTATATCAGATATCCTGTCTCTTAGGACCCATGGGAAAAGTTTTCCTGGTTCTGTAAGGGAAAAATTATGCCTCTCTTGAGCCACTAGTGAGTCCGCATGTTAGAAACCTTACAAACAATGTGAAGACCAGAGTTGTAGCATCCATCTGTCAAGTTAAGAGGACTTCATGGCATATACTTGGCTTTTTCAGCCCTCTATTACCTTCCTCTTAATTTCTCATCCCTTTTCTCCTTTCTTCAGAGTTACTATTTTTTTTCATTTACTATATCTTCCTAAATTGTTTGCATCTTTATAAACCTTTCAAATCTTTTTTAAATAAAGCCTGGTATTCAGAAAAAGCACTTCTCATTCATGTTTCCCTCATCCCAAAGTGTACCCAACAAATTTTAGAAGGAAAAAAAGGTACAGTGTTAAAACACGGGTACTAACTAATACTGTTTCCAGGAGAGCTCACACAAGCCCTCCTGTTCAGCTATTTTTTTGAGTCCTACTTTCAATGACTTAAAAGGCATTGTTTGTTCATAGGGACAGTGTCAATTTTGTAAAGGTTTAATTCTGTATAATTTATGTGACTTCCAGAATTATAAATAATTTGTATGTAGAGGCAACCCCAGAAATACATGGTGCAGAGGTGGATACTGGATGCCAGCATGGGTAGGGAACTACAGATGGTGGTCAAATATAATGACAACACTAATGGAAATGAATAGCCTCTAGTTTCTTCATTTATACTAACTGACCCTCTATATTGAATACAATGTTTCTTACTGGGACAAAAATAACTGGCAGAGGATTACTTTTATAGATCACCTTAAAAGTGATTTTTCTCAAGTATGATGATAAAGAATCTTGAAGCAGCACAACAAATTCACTTGAGTAATGTGCAATGTTTATGAACACTTCCCATGGACCCGTCACTCACCTACACATGTCATGTCAGTACATCATTTAAAAATGATAAACATATCCTTTAATCTTCTCAGCATTCCTCTGTAGTAGGTATTAGCTCTCTCATTTTACAGATGAGGAAGCCAATGCTTACAGAAGTGAAGGAACTTGGCCACAGGCATGTAGCTAACAAGGGTCAGGTCTGACTGTTGAGCCCATGCCATAACCATTATGCTAGCATACGCTTTGGAAAGGTCCAAGGAGATGGAAAATATGACTTCCTAATTGGCTTTCATGCACATTTCTTCTCCAAGTTTAATTAAAGGGCTTATGAAGTACTTGTTTCTATTCCTAGCATAGTCATATGGAGAATAAAAACATACTTTAAATAAAATATCCATTTGGCACTCAGAGCAATGTAAGAATCTGATTATCAGAAGTTGAGCTCAAATGGCATGGAGAATGCAAACCCAATGAACGGTACTTGAGGCTGCCATAGTCAGATGGTTGTCTCTTTCCATGATTCCAAGCCTTTTGACACATGGATGGGAAATAATTTTTATAGTTACTATTCAAATGGGAACATGGGTGGCCGTCTTTTGGTTTAAGAATTAAGGAATAATTTATTGTACCTTTAGGATGACCCGGATAGTATACGGCAAATCCCTTAGCTATTGAGTAAACAGTTTTCTTACTCTGGTTCATGTGGATCATCCAAACTAAATCACCTACCCCTGGAATGGCAAATGGAACCAACAGTAAACTGAGAGAGAAATAGGAAGGCTGTTAACCTTTGTTCCATCTCAAACACTATCTAGTGGAAACTCTTGAATAGGTTTCTTTCTCTTTCCTTGTTCCTGTTCCATGCCGGGAGACTGTTCTCCTTCTCCAAGTCAGATTTGGGATAATTTTAAAGATGTGAGACAACAATTACAATAACTGTTCCAGGATTTGGCATCAGACAAAGCATAATATCCAGTCTTCAGAATCCATTCTACCTCCTTTGAACTGAGCCTCTGTGGATTGCCTTTAGACAAAAAGAAGAGGAAGAATGGAAATAAATATTGTGCATCTCCATTGCTCTTGAAGAGTAGAATCTTTTTACTGTGGGAATCTTCAAAGCATTGTGAGTAAATATTACATAAAATATTATGTGATAGTACAAGTGAGAAGGAAATGAGGAAGGTCTTGCTCATCTTTGACAGGATCTTCATGGTCAAGATTCTGCCTTTTCTTGCAGCACTGTCTTTCCCACACTTCTATATCCCCTCACCTCACATATTTCCCCTTCTGTGTGCCAGCCTGTTTCTCTCTTATCTTCAGGGGCTTATGCGTGTGGCACCTCTTACCTTGGTTGCTCCCTACTTCCCACCCCTGCCACTCTTGTTTAAAAGCCTAAGCCTTCTTTACTTGGTGAAAACAGAATAGAATTTGAGTCTTTAGCATTCCACTCTTTCTACCATTCCTCACTCGTTAAGGCTGAGTTAGAGGCACTCTCCTATGAGCTCTGGCAGGGCCCTGTATTCGATCTCCTTCTGTCCTATCCTTCAGTCTGTCATAGAACCTATAGCACCGTTTTACGGGGTGTCTTCGGTCTGTCTCCATTCTCCAGGCCCGTACACACTTGAAGGCCGGGACTGTTATTCATTCCTTCCGTGTCATGCTGTAGGGATCAGGCAGCCATTTAAACGGTTGTACCAGGGCTTACCTCCAGCCTCTCAAGATCAATATTTTGCCAGTGTGTTCCCATGGTAGAATTACATATAATTATATCTCATAGTTGGTAGGGTTTCTTTGATTTAATTAAGCACTGCCTGGCAAGTTCTACACCTTTGTGTGGACAGTGCTTTCACTCATTCATTGGACTAACTAGCTGCGAATATAGAGGTCATCGCAGTTGCTTTTAAAAACTGTGAGACAGACAAGCAAGCAGATAGTGATGGAATGGGGGTGAGTACTGTGTTGGTGCCCCTTTATGCTTTCTGTTAAAGGAAGCTTCAGTTACCAGATGCTCATGCTTTTTCAGTTGAGGGAATGGTCTCCTTGTGGGGCCACAGAAGATACCACAGAAAATTGGTATGAATGACTGACTCTGTCACCTGCTTCCTATCGTCGTCTCAAGCAATTGTGGCTGCAAGCAGCACAGATGGGAGGGCCTTTCTTGGCACCTCATCATCAAAATTTGGCTTTGTTCTTACTTTCCTATTAGGTGGTTTTTAAGTACACTACTTTCTTAGAACCTTTTCCACTGCAGGCCGAGGATTGACTTGCTCAGAGAATTATGTTTCTGAAATTGCCACTTTGCCCACTGTGAAGAAGATAGAAAAAGAAACAAAGGAATATCCCTTTGATGCAGCGGAAATAGGATATTTCTCCATAGTGAAATAGCAGCCATGATTTCTTTAAAATCAGCTCCTAAGTGGGAGTTGGGCTACTTCCCGTGCAGAGAACAGTGGTTATCCCTGGAGTCGTCCAGAAGATACATGGTTAGCAATGCTATGGGAAAAAAATCTAATTTGCAGATAGGATATTTATCTTTAGATAACAAAAGCCTGGAAATGCAATTTGTAATTTTAAAAATAGCTGCTATATGAATATAGGTTAAAAGAAATGAACTTTGCGGTTTTGGAATTATTTGTTGAGGGGGGAAGGTGTATAAAAAAGGCGTTTGGAATAACTCTATTTCCTGGACATGCTGCGAAGCTTTCTTTGCTTTTCATTGTATGGGCATCTTGCTACAAGCTCATTTTGTTGTTAAACATGAAGTTTTACAATGTAGATTACTCCAAGAATTTTTTTTAATGGAGCAATTTAGAGCAGCTGCAAACGGCTCTGGAATTTCCAGGGATTAGTCGACAGACTTTTTTGTGATTACAAATCCCATAGCGAGAGGAGGTGAGGCATACAATCCCTGGGAAGGTGCCCATGGGAGGAACTGAGCAGGAAGAGAGATTAACGGGATGCACAGAGATGGACAGACTGCCTGGCTGACTTCACGTTCCCGCTTTTATCTACCCCATTGCCTCCACATTTACCGACCCCTTCCCTTCCACATTCGCTTACTCTCTTCTTTCCAAGTTAACTTCACTCATTCTCTTCATGTCTACTTACTCCATAGTCTCTGAATTTGCTTACCCCTTTCCCTTCACCTGAATGTCTCCCTCAGTACTTGGTGCAAGTCCAGGGATGCTCCTACTCCATAGTTCAAGCTGGCACTCAACAGTGTACCTTTAATCTGGCTTCCTCTGAACTTGGAGAAGCGATTAGAATTTAGAGCTAAAAGGAATTTACTTTCTAGATGAGAAAATGGAAGCTAAGGGGGATTAGGGACTGATGTATGGTTGAAGAACTAGTTAATGGCACATCAAACTGGAACTCAGGGTTTCTTGAATTGAGTGCGTGTATGTTCCACCAAATTGGCATAACTTGTTCTATTATTTTGCACTTGGCAATGTATTGTTTTACTATGTTTTCCAGTAATTTTGCACGGGCAGGGTTTTAATTTTTTCCTCCTCTCAGAGGAAATCAAAGCTTAGTGAAGGGACTAAACATATCCCTTAGCAACCGTATCTACTGTTTATTGGTCACTTGTTATGTGTGAGCGACTTGGCAAATGATTTCCCACTTCTTCCTTGTAGACTTCCTCTGATGTGGGTTCGCCCAGAACAGGAAACTGGTTTACAGAGGTTAGTTGGCTGCCCGCACAGCTCAGCATTGGTGCAGGGAGGAGAGCCGTGTCTGTCTGGTTGGATGCCCCATTTCTTAATGACCATTCCAGGGTCTGAGTCTGTGGCAGTGCCCTACAGTGACGTCTCCTCTGTTTTGGGCCTTGCATATTTTTGATCCCTCCTCTGTGCTCTCTCAGTTCTTGTTAACTAAGGACAGCCTTCCCTGAGTGTCTCTTTTTTCCAAGAGATGTACATTGTAAGAGTCGGCGCAAGCCATTTGTCTCTTCTACATCCAGGTTATCTATGTTGCCCAGGATGGATCAGATTGTTCAGAGATAGTTACGTGGGAATTATTAATGAGACAGCACCTACTTCAAAAATGTGTTGTACACATTTTGAGTCATTATAGAACCTGAATCCAGAATGGACCGACGTGGGGGAATGTTCAGTGGCACGGTACCACCTAGCACAGGGTCCGGTGCGTGGAAGGTGGTCAGTTAATGCTTGTTAAGTAAACAGATGAAAGAAAAGAATAACTTTATGAAATGAGGGTATCATTCATAGAACATAACTATGTTTCCCAGTTATCAAAGGAGAGAAATAATGATATTTTTTTTTATGTTGGAGTTGTGCCAGGTACCATAGTCAGTGCCATACATAGATAATTTCACCTAATCCTTATCTCTGTCATCGTTTCTATTTTGCAGATGAGAAAATGGGGTGCTAAAGCACTTAAATCATTGGCACAAAGTACGTGCCTAGTAAGTGTTGGAGTCAGGATTGAATGCAGGTGTTCTAACCCCAGAACCTCTGCTTTTGACCAGGATGTTGCTATCGTGTGAGTGAGTGTACGTGTGTGTGCATGAGCGTGTGAACACTAGCATATTTTATATATACACACAGACGTCTATCTTTCTGTCTTTATCTCTCTCTGTCTCTCTCAATCATATATATATAATTTTATGCCTGTTCCATCCCTAGAAAACTATAGAGATGACACCCTATCCTTCATGACACCCAGCATGGTGACTTTGATAACCTGGCCTCGCCGACTCCCTGTCCCTGTACACTACAGCTTGACATTGGCTGAGGTCTTTCATTGCCTGATTGCATCTTCCGTTAAAGTTCTGCCCCTTCTCAGAGACTCTTGTCTAACAGGTCTGCCCATCACAGCCTTGAGTTGCCCAGTGGATGTTGTCTTTGGTACTACTGTGCATCCTCCTAAAGGAGGTGGAGTTTGAGCTCTTTTCCACAGCTCTCTGGGAGCTGCATGTTTCATGACCAGTTCCATCAGGAAAAGGACAGGCTCAATATACGTGTAGTTTTTCATTCTAAAAACCTTGGACGTACCTATCACAGCTTTCAAAATTTGTGTTACCTGCCAGGACTGTCCACTATTAGCCTGAGGTTCTATGTAATATTCACAGTTGACGTTATCATTGTAAACCAAAACTCTAGAAAATAGACCCTGGAGATACAAGCATGCTTTCTATTCCAGGGTTATATTTCACTTGTCTGGGTGTGTAATGGAAGAAGAGAAGAAAAATCCAAAGCAGGGATTGGTACCCCTAGGAAAGACAGCAAAGCTAGAGAGAAACTAGCCTGAAGCTTGCAGAATCTTCAAGAAAGAGGTGTTAAGCATGTTTTTCTTCTGTGTGAATGTACACTTGATGGGATTAATAACAGATTTCTGAAGTTCAAATGTATGTATGAATAAATGGACACATATGCTTAATGCTAACAGGCAGTTGTGTGGGTGTGTGAACAAAATATGCCCCGGTGCATCTCAGCAGTTGCGTTTGCTTCCTGCCAGTTGGATAATCAACTGGTTGTTTGCCCCGGAAATAAGAAAAATAACCAAAACCTTCTTGATGTACCATCCACATTAAAAAGAAAAAGAGGTTTTAAAAAATTGGATTTTTTTATAGGTGGTTTGCTTTCTTCCAATCAGTGGATGCTTTGCCCTCAGAATCCGATTTGCCACAGAGCTCAGGGACTCATTTCGTGGAAACGTAATGTTTCTACTCTGTGCAACAAGGAATGGAACTGAGAAGCATCTGAATAATCCCTTTGTGATGCAGCGATTTTAAACAGGCAGCATAATTGTTGCAGATTTCCAAAGAGATACAAAGAATGAAGTACAGCAGATTCTCCGGTAGAAAGGAATGTTCGGATCCAGTGTGCTTTTTTATGACTGGATTTCCAAGTCACACGGCCAGTGGAATCTACAAGTGGCATCTAATTGCACTTCCTTAGTATGTCCAGATTCTGCAGTATGAATGGCTTTAATCTGCAAGGTAAATGAAAGCAACCCATCTCATTCTAGATTGAATTGTAGGTCCAATTCACCCTACAGGGCCAGAGGGGAAAGTACAACCCCTCTGCTTAATGTACTTGGCAGGCTAGCTTCTGGTCCCAGGGTTTAAAAGTAGATCAACTTCTGTTCGGATAACAGTTGAGGAGGCTGTAAGAAAGAAGCATTATGGAGATATGGTGATGCTGCAGATAGGTGCTTGCGCCAGGCTTTCTATATTGTGGTTTTAAAGGCCTCATATCTCAGCTTGGGCTTTATGTAGGGAGGCCAGGTTTGAGATGCATCTGTTTCCTCTGATGGTATCTCAGGGCCGCGTTAGGCAAGCAGTCTGTTCCTAATGCATTTAAAGTCTCAGAAAGCCACCGGTGATTTTGTAACGACAGCCCAGATTTATTTTCCAGCTTCAGCCTCAAGATGAGGAAGAAAGAAATGAAATTTTAATAGAAGGAGGTTAGGATGAAATTCCTAGTTAGTTAAAAATTAAATTAGCGAGAGATTTTGTTTATTGTGAAAGTCATGCAAGATTTGCTGGTTTTATGTTTTTGAGGTATTTCACTTTCTGTTCAGGTACAAGCTGTCAATCAAGGCTAATCAAACTGGCACAGTTAACATGATACATCATAAAATTTCACAATAATGTCAACCTGTAATTCTGTCAATCTGGTTAAGGGAAGTGGGCTAAAAACAATATTGTCATTTTGTAATAACACTTGGAAGGTGTTACAGAATAATGTTGCCATCATCTCCTGTAACTCTGTGCCTGACTCTACTTGAGGCAGCCCTTGCTGACAAATGGCCAGGTGGTCAAGCCTTTCCTTGCTCTGGCTCCGCATAAGATCTGGAGTAGGGCCACATAAATGAAGGACGCTGCCTCGCAGCATTTGTCCAGGCTGACCCCTCTTTGATACATCAAAAAGGATGCATTTCACAAAACAGTGCCAGTATTTCCTACTCCTTGCCTCATGTAGTATTATATGCGTGGGCATTGAGGCATCAAGTATTCTTATTTATTCAGTCAGTATGCTTATGATACATATGCTCTCTTTTTATGAACTTAGGTTCTGGAGTATTTCAAAAGCATCCATTTGAAAAAGCACCGTGGTTAACAGTAAAACACAGGCTGCCCATTACACAGAGCGATTAAGCACATTTCTCTCTGCAAACTTGATGCTTTGCTTTGCAGCCAGAGGCTGTTCTGGTTTTTTTGTCGAAATTAGAGAGGGTAATAGGCTCTGTTCACTCAGGAAGCCCTTAGACTTAGGCTCTGTTTAACGTTGATGTTGCCTAGGAATCCTTGCCTGGACATGCGGACTCCCTTCAGTTGGCAAATCTTCCTTGTGGCCGGTATGGCTAAATTTTAATTCTTAAATACTCCTTTCTGTCCTCAGACAAACACACACAAAACAGCACAGCAACAACACATATATAACCCTATACATTTCTATTACAGATACATGCTCACATATTCTTATTTTAAATATGGCCTGGGGCACCTGGACGGCTCAGGTGGTTAAGCATTCCTACTTTGGCTCGGGTCATGATCTCACGGCTCATGACTTCGAGTCCCACATCGGGTTCTCTGCTGACAGCTGAGAGCCTGGAGCCTGCTTTGGAACCTGTGTCTCTCAGTCTCTCTGCCCCTCACCCACTCACGTGCATGTGCGCACACTCTCTCTCTCTCTCTCAAAATGAACAAACTGTAAATAAATAAATAAATTAAATAAATAAATAAATAAAATATTCCCTGAAATATAAATATAAATATATATATATTTTTTTTAACAGAAAATGGATTTTTTATAAAAAGAAAAGTTTTGGCCATTGGTCAGCTTTCGATTTTTATTTTTTATTATGGTACTAAAACTGAGGAGACTTCCTGAAAAAATGTCTTTCCCCAAAGCGTAAACAAATGGGATTATGTAGATCTTCTTGGTTTGACATGACACTAGAGGTCCCAGCACAACTCCATCTTACTCTCCCTTTCATGGGGTACACTTCGTAAATGGCTGAAGTACATGAATTCTGGTATCCCAGTCTGAGGCTCCTTACGCATTTTCTAGAATGTGTTTTGTTGCAGGGCAAACTACTTTGGGGGAAATGTTTTAACGAGGCACATCAAGGTTCAAGAGTGAGAAATGTTCAGCTTACCACATTTAATGGGGATATATTTAAAGTTGCAGAATGATACAAAGGAAGGGCAAGATGTAGTCTTAATACCATTAACCAGCCTTGGTAGGCTGGCATTCAGAATGTAACTGCCCTGTCATTTGTCTCAGTAGCAGCTCTGGTGACCCATCAGATACTCTAGTAATTGTTTCATCAAAGTTGAACACCTCTGGTTGGCTATCGTAGACATGGGGCCACATCCATGTTTTCTTTTTTGACCGACTGTGCTTATTTCTCCAGCTTGCTACCTTCTCTGCTTACTGGCCCTTCAGTGGTTAAAAACCTTGGGATGTAGAAAAGAAAGCTGCAATCCAATGAGTTAGAAAACACATTTAAAAAATTCTCTTGAAAATGTGGGCCAGAAGTATTATAAAACTTACTTTAAGGCAACAAAAGAGGGAAGTGGACACAGCAGAGATGGTGAAATCCATCCCTTCCTCTTTCCCTTCTTTCCTCCTTTTCTCAAGTAAACATTTATTGAGCATCTGTTTAGGCTGCAAAATGTTGATGGCAATGAAGATAGCATAATAATGTTCTAAAAACCTTTTGAAAAAAACAATATTATTCAAGTAATTTAATGAATATAATGATGGAAAAACAAAAGAGAAAACACTTAGGATGGCAACCAGCTTTTCCTTAATCAGTTTTTTTAAATTTTAATTCCAGTATAGTTAGCATCAGTGTTGTATTAGTTTCAGGTGTACAATATATGATTCAACATTTCCATACATTACTCAGTGCTCATCCTGTAAGTGTGCTCTTAATGCCCTTCACCCATTTCACCCATCCTCCCACCCACCTCTCCTCTGGTAAACATCTGTTTGTTCTCTAAAGTTAAGAATCTGTTTCTTGGTTTGTCTCTCTGTCTTCTTCCCTTTGTTCACTTTTGTTGTTGTTACTATTTCTTAAATTCCACATATGAGTAAGATCATATGGTATTTGTCTCTCTCTGACTGGCTTATTTTGCCTAGCAGTATACTCTCTAGATCCATCCATGTTGTTGTAAATAGCAAGATTTCATTATTATTTGTGGCTCAGTAATATTCTATGGTTTGTGTGTGTGTGTGTGTGTGTGTGTGTGTGTGTGTGTGTGTGTCTGCGTGTATACACACAGACACACACCACATTTTCTTTACCATTCCTCTATCTATGGGCACGTGGATTGCTTCCATAGTTTGGCTAGTGTAAATAATGCCTTCTTGATAAGTTCTGATAAGGGATGTTAATAATATGATGGAAAGTTTAATATAACACCGAGTAATACACGGGAAAGGAAGATTTCTTATGCGTAATAGAGAAGTTACCATGAAAGGGATGAAGGATGAAGGATAGGATCTTATTATAAAAGGATATAATCAACTGAAAAGAGAGATGCAAAAATGCAGATATTAAAGTACTGTATTTGGCGTTATGGTCAAGTGTGAGAGGTAAAAATAATACACTGCCAGCAATAGTTCAGGGTTCAGAATTAAGAAGTTAGAGTATTAAGGCAATATATGAAAAAAACCAGGTCTGTTAGTAATTGGATAGTTTGAGGTAAAACAATCTTTGGTCACTAAACTGTGGATCACTAGTCCAGTAAGATAACATTTATTGAACAGTTGTGGGCAGCGTGCTCTGCAGGTGCTAAGTGAAGAAAGGTTTGTTCACAAATAACTATAAAGCAAGGCGGATGGTGATGGTGCCATGAGAAAGATCCATCTTTCATGCAACTGAAGTTCTGAGAAGGGAATGCCTACTTCTAGCCTAAGGAGCAGGAAATAGCCCCATGGAAAATGTTTCCATGGTTTCCATTGCACTGAAGCTGTGGTTATCCAAAATCATTACCATGAAAGCATGGTCTGACACTGGCCTACTTCTCTAGCCTTTACTCCGTCTCTGCTGTTCATACCCACAGGCCTTCTTTTCAGTGTTTTGAACTCTTCTTTCCCTCCTCTGCCTTCGGATACAGGTGCCTCTGTCTGCAATACTCTATTCCAGTGCCCCACTCTTTGACCTGTTTTTCTTTGATTGTCATTTCCCATCTCATCTAAAGGGTAACTTCCACAGGGAAGCCTTTTTGATGCCCCATTCTAGATCTTGTTCCTTTATTGTAAACTCTCAAGAGCTTACCTCTTTCCCTTCATAGCTCTTAAAATTACACATTTGTTAGCATGATGGATTATTTAATATCTCTCCCCATGACTGTATAAGCTCCATGATAGAAGGGGTAGTGTCTGCTTTGCTTGACTTTTTACTGCTAGTTCCTTGTAATTGACAATAAAGGCATCTGTACTTGTTAAATAAAGGAGTTCCTATGCTGTGAGCTTCCTTCATTCTCTCAAGTAGAGGATATGCACAAAGACTTAGATTCCTGTAAGAGATACTTTTTTTCCATTGAAGATGTTTCTGTTACTTTAATGTCCATATATACATATATATGTATATATATATATATACACACATATATACATATATATGTGTGTATATATATGTGTATATATATATACATATATATGTATATATATGTATACACACACATACATATATATATATATATATATATATATATATATATATATATTATTGGTGTATGTACATATACCCCCATTCAGTGTATGTACATGTACCCCAATGAACACACACATACCTTCCTTGGTAGTGAAAATTTCACCTAAAAGATTGTACTTTTGTTTCACAAACCCATGTTCTTCCATGTCTACTTGTGTCTTTGCAACATTCCTTTCCTGGTGTTAATTCAAGGTATTGATTTAAATATTTTAAGCCCATTGGAGTTCCGTATGTCTTGGATAATGTAGTCCTAACAGCTGAGGGTGCATGGGGTCCAGCTGAGAACCACCATGATGTCACAATTATGTCTGGATGTGGATGTAACTACGTAGATAATAGAGATATAGATCTAGATTTGCAAAGTCTGCAAAAAAAAAAATTGGTGTCTTATGATAACTATAGAGTTCTGAGTAGAAATTTTCCCAATTGCATTGGTTTGGTTCATACATAAGCTAAAATAAAGCTATACTGCCTATAAATGAATTGAGAACATAGGTTTTAAATGCATTTTGCCTGTTTCTAATCTTATCCTAGTTGCCATTTAATGAGTGTTACCTGAGCAAGTTACCTAACAGCCATTGCCTTGGTTTCTTTACCTGTAAAAAGAGGAACTCTACCTCTGGCTTCTTGTGAGCATTAACACATTAATACACAGAAAACACTTAGATTTATACTGTATATACCATAAGTTCCCAATAAAGTACATTTATTATAATATTCTGAAAATGATAATACTGTTACTCAGAACCTAACAAAAATCCTAGAATAAAAGTCTCTCTTTCCCATCATGAATAAAAGAAGACTTTTATGTCCTCCCTATCTCTCAACTTTACTCTCATTTATCATTCCTTTTTACTTGGAGACATGGGGTGTGCATTTCACTGAAAACAGTGTTCGCTAGCCAAATGCTACCTGTGATCTTCAGTAATTAGACTCATGGCTTCTAGAGGCAACTAAATTAAAAATAAATAAAGAATCATACCAAAACAAACATACTAAAATAAATATTTTGGGTTCTCCTTGGTCCTGCTGTCAGGAACCCTGCTGCTGGCATATAGAAAGAATCTTTACATTAGGAGGAAATGGAAGCACTGACATTTCCAGCTCTTTCAGGAGAGCCTTTCTAAGTTCGCTAGTTCGCTGGTGTCGGAATCTTGTGCCGCCAGTGCCTCGAGAGAAGCCTTATTTATCAAGGCGAGTGTCGCTTCAACTGTTCCAAGTTTCCGGGTGGCTTCAGATGAGTCCCTTGCGGCCCCCCTTTCACAATGGCTTTGTAACGGTTTACATACTAGGGGTTAATCACACATTGTGCAGTGGATGGAGCAATTGGTTATTAATATTTTTGAGGCACTTCCTCCCGTGAAAAGTCTGTTGTGGTTTCCACTAACCCACCCAGATGTTCAGTGTTTTTGGTTTGTTTGTTTTTTCCAATTAGCTCTTTCCGATGAAGTTTCAGGGAAAGCTTCCCAAACTGCTCCTCGGTGACGTTTTTCTTTCTCAAGACTTAGCAATGATCTACAAGTTTTAGAAATTCCTGTAATTTCACTGACCAGTTTACTTCATATGAATAAATCAGTATGTTGAGAACAAAAAATATGTTTATTTCTACCTCTTGCTAACCCCTTTCCTCATAACAATCTCCGTCCTGTCCTTCATGCTTGATCTGTGAGTCTATGCCAAGTGCAGAGACACAACACTCTTTATTTTAAAGGATTGTGGGGAGATAGTGTATAGGCAGAAATATAGCTTAATAACCATTTGTCTAAGCTATGAAGTTTTTCCCCATATAAATGAACAAAAGCAACAAATATTAATTATAATCTGACTGCATTTTTTAACAGCATGATATCTAAGCATGATACCTAGATTTTGAAAAATGAGAAAAACAGAAACAGAAATGATCCTGCTTTCTTTTCCTATTGCCCAATCCTAACCACATGGTGACTGCTTCTTGGGGTGGCCTGGGAGCCTATATTCCTTTTATAAATCGCATCCCCCCCCCAGTTACCCCAAATGGTATGCAATTTAAATAAAAGCAGTGTGCTTTCTATGCAAATGAAAATTAGTGACAGGTCCGCTAGCACCCTTTCCAGTGGATTCATGCCCTAAGGCCCAAATAGGGAATTTCTGTAGTCACCATAGTTCTATGTGCATTTACCACATTACGTTGGAGTATCATAGTGAATGTGTTACTTAGTCCACCTGATACTTAGGCCACCTGATACTCATCTACTTTCCTCCTAATATCTGTGTTAACAATTTTCCTCCAGGCTACTATCCTTCTACATCTAAACCCCTGAAGTTAGGTAGAGTTGTTTGCACTTGTGATATCGGGAATGATTTGTGATTCACTTTTTCCAGAGAGTGCTCTGGATGCCCCTGGCTATGTCTTGTTGAATGGTTTAGCAATAGACATATGAGCCCTTTGATGGGACTAATAGAAACACACACACACACACACACACACACACACACACACACACACACACACTTTTCTCTGGCTTTGACCCTGAGAAGATGAGGCTTTTGTGGGTTGTCAGCCATCTTACCACTTCATAGAGTGGTAGAGACCTGAAGATGGAGAGAAAAATCCATCTTGCTGATATTGAGTCCCTCAATAAAACATTGTCTAAAATTCTAGGTGCCAGGCCTGCCTGCCTCCCTTCCTCCCTTCCTCCCTTGCTCCCTTGCTCCTTCTAATGTACTTAACTCTGAGCTGAGTTGGATTTTGTGTGTGTGTGTGTGTGTATGTGTGTGTGTGTGTGTGTGTGTGCTTAGTTTTGTGCTGAGTTGAATCTTCTCTGTCTTTCAGTTATAAGAGCTTTAATGTCAGAAAGGGAGAGAAAAGGGTGGGGAAGAGAAAACAGAGATAAAATATATAGGATTCTAGAGCATGTTTTCCTTAGGAGTAGAACAAAATTAAGATCTAGGAAAATATTTGGAACATCATTCAATGCCATTCAGTGAATTGTTGGAATTGTTCAGTTCAATATAGTACTTTCTGAGTAGGAAGTAATTTTGTAAGTACCAAGCACATGAGTTATAGGTCAGGCAAAAGATGTGGGTTTAGTATAGATGTGGGTCATCCTTAGGATAATGCAGAACCGTGGCACAGAGGTTAATTTTTAAATTTGGAGAAGGAAAAGATGTGCCAATATTTCAGGTAACCCTGCAAGACCACTCACGATATCTTAATTAAAATGGACTTTGGAAATCTTTCTGTGTGTGTGTGTGTGTGTGTGTGTGTGTGTGTGCTTAGTTTTGTGCTGAGTTGAATCTTCTCTGTCTTTCAGTTATAAGAGCTTTAATGTCAGAAAGGGAGAGAAAAGGGTGGGGAAGAGAAAACAGAGATAAAATATATAGGATTCTAGAGCATGTTTTCCTTAGGAGTAGAACAAAATTAAGATCTAGGAAAATATTTGGAACATCATTCAATGCCATTCAGTGAATTGTTGGAATTGTTCAGTTCAATATAGTACTTTCTGAGTAGGAAGTAATTTTGTAAGTACCAAGCACATGAGTTATAGGTCAGGCAAAAGATGTGGGTTTAGTATAGATGTGGGTCATCCTTAGGATAATGCAGAACCGTGGCACAGAGGTTAATTTTTAAATTTGGAGAAGGAAAAGATGTGCCAATATTTCAGGTAACCCTGCAAGACCACTCACGATATCTTAATTAAAATGGACTTTGGAAATCTTTCTGTGTGTGTGTGTGTGTGTGTGTGTGTGTGTGTGTTTGTGTGTGTGTGTGTGTGTGTGTGTGTGTGAGATTAAAAAGCTTTCAAAGACTTGAGTTTAAATTTGATTAGAAACTTGAACATCTTTAACAATGTCTAGGATAATATTCTATATGTGGAAAATGTTGTTTGATTGGATAGCTGTAGAAGTCTTATTTCTAGATATATTTAGGAAAGAATTTAAAATTACATTTTAACTTTAACAGTCAGAGGTCTACAAGTTGTGCTTTTTGTTGCTTTTCATATTTTGAAGTTGGGCTAGTAAAGTGAAGCTTGCTTTCGACAACTACTGTATAATATCAGCCTAACTATCCTAGTGAATGTTGATTCCTGAGATTTAATAACGTTATTGGTATCTAAAATATATTCCTTAAATTACCACAGCTTGACCTCTGTAGCATGCTACTCGAAGCATAAAAAATATGTTCCATGGGTCACCTGGGCAGCTCAATCTGTTAAGTGTCCAACTCTTTATCTCGGCTGAGGTCATAATCTCATGGTTCATGAGATTGAGCCCCAAGTCAGGCTCTGTACTGACAGGGCAGAGCCTGCTTGGAATTCTCTCTCTCTCCCTCTCTCTGCCCCTTCCCTGCTTGTGTTTCTGGTTTTTTCCCCCTCTCTCAAGATAAATAAAGTTTTTTTAAAAGTATGTTCTACTTTAAAATTTGACAAACTTTAAAATCCTACTGTCACATTAACAAACATGGGATATAGTGGGAAATCTCGTGAGACTTCAGGTCAGTGGTCTTCTCTACCTAGTCTCCCAAAGCTGAGTATAATGGGTGCTCTTGGACAACTTGAATGTTAAAATGTCATTTGGGTTTGAATTCAACTGCATGAACGTTTCTGAACAAGTTTATATGCTTTTGTAGTATTATTAAAACTCTCAGGCAAAGAAATTTAGATATCTTCAAGTACAAGAACAATATCAGGGATGAAACAAATCAGCAGTATAAACTGTTAATTCTCTAAGTACTGTAGTAGTGTTAACATGTGACAGCATTTGTTTTTTTTTAATGTCATAAATCATTAGGCACGTTCATTTTTAGTAGTTTAATACTTACCATGTTTTTTTTCATGGCTTATTGATATGCACTAACTTTCTTATAGCTATACGAATATCTTTTCATTTAATCTAAAAGAAATGGACCAACAGCCATTCCAAGTGAACATTGATCTATTTCCAACCTAATTTGTAAATGTAAGTTGGTGCGCTATCCTGCTCACTGTCTGCCTATTGGCTGTATAAAATCAGGCACTATGTGTGTTTGAGTCACCAACTTATTCTCAGGATCCAACTGGATTCTCAATAAATGTTGAATAAATGAATAATGATTCAATTAACGTAAATAGACTCTGGAAGAGGATTTAGGAAGGGAGGATTTGAATGTAACAACAGGTAAGCAGATGAATGCAAAAACCTTTTTTTTTTCCTACCAGCAAGAGTCATTATTAAGAAATTAGAAAGAGTTATTAAGGGAAAAACAACGGTAGTAAAGAGAAACCTCGGAACACAGTGAAAGGAATAGGTTAAGGTCCGAAAGAGTGATGGTGTATCTAGTCCCTTGGTTGGGAACTGAGTGAAACTCAAAAAGTGATGGATGGGAATTCAGAAATTAACAAGGGTCAGTGGTAGCCAGAATGAAATTGAAATGAATTGTAACATGGGAAAAAGTGGTGAAATACAATGACTGTTTTGAGTCTGTGAATCAAACTGTGGAAAGTAGTTGGTGAAAGAAACTGAAAGGGAGAATTATTTTTAGATTTTAGAAGAGGATAGTTGGAAATACACTAGAAAGTCATAAAAACAAGACATAGACCTAAGCTTTTATGAGACTAAAGTACCCCAAAGTTAAGCAGGGTTCCAGAGAAATACCTTTATTACCACCGATGATCTGCATTACTGCATATGCTGCTTGGGATAGTGGCAACTAATGCCAGTCCTACACAGTGCTGATCTGATTAGTTGAGAAATTTCTATAGTAGGCAGAGGTAACTGAGTTTTCATGACTCTGTTTCCCATTTCTTCTTTCCACATAGGACAATCATACTCTAGATTTTAGAGTCCTGAAATGGTGTGGTAGTGCTTCAAAGTGAGTGTAAGCTTCTTCACCGTTATTACCACCTTTATATTCTTTGCTGTCAGGATCAGAAAGATGGTCAGCATCTAGGACCTTCATCAAGCTGAGTCACCTATAAAAATGACTTCTCACAACTATTGTATCTGGAAAAGCTATTTATGTTTGATGACTTCTGGCCATTAGGACTTATACTTAACTGTGCAAGATATACTTTGGAACTTTATCCCCAGATGCTTGTCCTCTTTTTAATCCTCAAAGTAGGGTGGTGAAATTTAGAACCTTCATTCCAGACATTACTTGTGACTTTTTATTGGTGAGTAGGATTGTTGTACACCAACAGAGAGAGAGAGAGAGAGAGAGAAAGAGGGAGGGAGGGAGGGAGGGAGGGAGTACGATAATCATCAGGATAATTAATGTAAAAGAACAGGCAATTATAGATTTATAATTTACAGAGGAAAATTAGAACTCAACTGAAAGTTAACCTCCTGGAAGAAATCTGTTGAGAATCCTATGGCATTTGAAACACTGTTGTCAAATGTTGTAAAATACTGTGTAAATTTCTAACTCTTAGTCACATTATAAAAGATCAAGGGTCAGGCTCCATGTATTACACTTGTAAAGAAACATTGCTACATAGGATGAGATAATCAGAAGTGGTCCACCGTACTTTCATTTCTAGGTTCTTTTCTGGATTTTTCCAGGACCTTTTGGGAATAATGAAAAGTGGAAGTTGCTGAATATAGCAAAAGTAGATTGGCGTTCTAAAATAATAAATAATAGAAAACCAAATAAGAGCTGTTGTCTCAATGTAGCTATTCATAGCATGAAGGGTTAGATGCTTTGAGGAAAGGAAGTGATAGATCCTGTGGGTATCACAATACTTTTTTTGGAAGAACAGTCATGTTGAATAAATAAAGAAAGTAACATATCTTCAATTCCAATAACTGGTCTAGTGCTTTTGTTGTCGATAGAAGATAGTTATTGATTGAACAAGAAGAACTGTGATTTACTATCAAGTTTTGATCCTCACTTTTATTTAATGACTCATTTTAAGGTCTTGAGAGAACCCCTGAGCTGCTCCACTTCAGTGTTCACTTTTGGAAACCTTCCATAATATTTAATGTGGAACTTGAAATTTGACTAATGATAATAGTTCCATAGTTGATGAGATGATTGGAATGCTCTATGGCAGTTGAATTCAGTTATTCTTTTAACTATTTTTAAGTTATTTCAAAGATAGAGGGTAAATTATTCGAACTCTTTTATTCAAACCATTATTCAAACTATTCTATTTTGAATCTTGTTTTACAAAGTCATCTTAACCTTACTCACAGAAATTCCTCAAACACAACCCTTATTTCCTTATATTAGTAACTATGGAACATGGCAAGTGTACCAAAATGGCAGGATGTGGTGTGTGACTGAATAATATCTAGTGGCTTGGATTTTCCTCTCTCTGTACTTTTTTTTAATGTCACCTTTTAACCATAAGGAATTTGGACTAAAAACAAAACATGGTAGGTTTTCTCAGAGGTACATGTGTAATGACCTATTGTTAACTTTTGAGCTTTTGCTTGGAGAAATTATTAGTACTATTAATATTTTAGCTTAAAATACTCATTTCTAAGTAGCAAAATGGTATTAACTGGACTTATTTAGTATAATAATAAGCAAAGAGGAAATACTTTAAGAGATTACATATGTGTGTTTATTTCAATTTGCATAATAACACCTCCCCCTATTTGAAAATAAGTCTTTTAACAAATGTTCCTAGGCTTGATAAAATTATTACGTAAATTTCACATGTATACAGACACTAAGGAAGAAGGAATCCTCACTGTCTCATTTGGAGTCAGAATTTCAGAAGTCCTAGACAATTGGAGATATTCAGTTCCCATGACATATATAGTTATGTTTTTTCCCCCAGGTTTATTGAGACATAATAGGCATAAAACATTGTGTTAAGTTTAAGGTGCACTGTGTGTTGATTCATTACACTTGTATATTGCAAAATGATGGCCATCATAGTGTTAGCTAACACCTCCATCACATCACATGATTACTATTTCTTTTACAGTTATCTGTTAATGTCCAGCAATTGGTGTGGATTTGTCTTGAAGTAGAAGTAGATAAAAGGTGATAAGTAACTAGGCAAATAATCACGTTGCCCCAGAGAAAGGGAAGGATTTAAGAGCTAGAGAGAAGGAGGTATATGATTTTCAAAGTGTGGCATTAGGGCTAATCCAATGGATGAATTGTCTTTTTCTTGAATCATTATTGTATTCCAAATAAATAATACTGTAATTACTTTTTTCATAAATGATTACTTAATTGCTTTGCTTCCTGAATTAGCTATATTTACTTAATCAGAGAAGAAAGCAATTAGAATAACTTACTTGCCAAATTTGCCTAAATCTTCTAAGGCAATTCTGTTTTTAATGAAATATCTACCACTGTAGAAATTAGTGTAAAAGCAACTGACTTTAATCACTTTATTACAACTAAATAGTTGCAATAAAGTTAGTTCCCCAAACCTATTTTGGTTTTACTGTGAATGGAGGTTTTTTTTTTAATTTAATTTTTTATTTTTTAAAATTTACATCCAAATTAGTTAGCATATAGTGAAACAATGATTTCAGGAGTAGATTCCTTCATGCCCCTTACCCATTTAGCCCATCTCCCTTCCCACCACCCCTCCAACAACCCTCAGTTTGTTCTCCATATTTATGAGTCTCTTCTGTTTTGTCCCCCTCCCTGTTTTTATATTATTTTTGTTTAAGGGAAACAAAAATAATATAAAAACAGTGAATGGAGTTTGTATGAACAACTTGATTTTTTGAAAGTCAGGAGCTATGCTTGATTTAAAAAAATCATGTCGGTATTTCTGATGACATGTTTACTACACTAAACAGTATGTGGGAGAACTGTTTTTAAAATAAGTATTTGGAAATGAAGAAATTGATTACAACTATATGCATGTTCTATAGCCTTTTAAAAATACCACTATCATGTTTTTAATTGAATGACTAATCAGTAGTACAGCAGATGCTACAGGGTCTCGTTGGATTTTCCAAACTCTTTCCACCATTGAGTTTATATTATCCTGGAACAACCACATTGCCGGTTTGAGAAACATGTCCACCGGATGTTCCAATTGACACATTAATTTCAAAGAAAAGTTTTGCTCCTGCTTGTACACCTGGTATTCTCTGAATTTGTATGTTCATGACAAGCAATAGTATGGGATGTTAAGTTCTTGGTTTCCTTAAAATATTCTGGCGAGGATTAGGGTAGGGTGTGGTTGTCTGCTTTTGGTTTGTTAGACCATTATATGTATTTAATTTAAACACAATTGTAGTATTCTCCCCACATTCTTAAGTTATAGCCAAAATGAAAGTGAAATATTTATTCGAGAGAAAAAAAAAACTGGCACATAAAAAGAATATTGAACCTGTAATATATAATGAAGCAAAATAGAAGCACATGAAAATTAATATTCTTAATATTTGACCAAAACCTATTGTAGGTTATTTTTATTTCTTTCCAAAAGTGCCTCGGATTTCTTTAGTGAGACCTGCGAAGACACTTTTAAAATTCTATCTATAAATAGCATTTTTCTCATAAACTGACCTAGTGATATTAAATTGGTACAAAGCTCAAAATCAGTATTTAACATTTAATGGAACGAACAAACTAATTCTGCAATTTAACTCAACATTTGCAGTAAGACGACTTGTACCCTAATGGCTTGTAATTAATTTTTCTGAAAATCATATTTATGATAGTCTGCGGATTCGGGGCTTTATCTAATACATAATGTTCATTTTGGGCCTTTAATTGCATTTAAATTAAAATTGGCTTAGCAGGAAGATGAATTGTGGGAATGCATCAAACCACCCAGCATGTCCTGAAGATGTGAGCCTGAAAATGCAATTTGGTGGAGATGTGCAGAATCATTTGGAGTTCATTAATTTTTATTGCACAGGTAGTTTTACTAAAGTAGGTTATTTTCTTTGAAATTTATATTTATGTTTATGTCAATAGCTGAATATTGTATTAGCCCTTACATCTATTAGAGTTTATTAACCTGGCCTAATAGAGGTTGTTCATATTGAGAAGAGAGATAATTTGTGTCTGCCCCTCATACTGATTTGGTGAGCCTAGTACTGTAAGAATGAATGATTTTTTTTTTTTTTTTTTTTGAGGTGGGGAGAAGGAAGGGAGTCTCGGTGAAGGAAGTCAAACAAGTGGCTGCTCGGGTTTCAGAGTAAGGGCTCTGGAAGAATCTGGTGAGGGCTCATCGGAGAAGACATTCTTATTACTGACCTTCTCGGGTCTTCCAGGCTGAATCATCTTTTTCTCTCTGCATGACTTGAGGTTCTGACCTGGCCACTGCAATGAAGGGTTATTGATGTGCAACTCTGTTTGGTGGTTTAATGCGCCTGAGCTTTGGCCAGCCAGCTTGTAAGTGATTCCTGAACTTGCAGATGCTGCCGAGGTGATCCAATTTAATTATAATGTCACTTTACAATTATAAGGGAAAAGAGGTTTCACGTTGTCTAATGAATACAAATTGTCCGCAATTTGAAAATACAAAGAAATAAAAATTAACATTTGTCCTCTTTGCCAGAGAATTTACATTTGTGCAACTGGTCCTAATAAGTAAAATAATTCCATTACCTAAATTCATTAAACACATGTGCTTTTTATTTTGGAGATAGTATATCATTCTTATTAATAAAATGATATTGTTAGCATTTGCCATTCTGGACTCATTTTTCCCCCTTTGCAGACAGTGTAATTAGGGATGGAAAAAGCTTCAGGATGAGCAAATGCCTGCTATAGAAATGAATTATATAATTGTGGTAATGATTTTCCCTAAAACTCTTTCTGCCAACTGTAACATTTTTCACCTCACCATGGTTTTTTTTAGTGTGTGTGTGTGTGTGTGTGCACGCATGTGTGTGTACACATCTGTGTGCTCTCTTACTTCACAAAAATGCAGAAATAGTCTCCCATTCTGACAATCTGCTGCAAGTTCCTAGTTTGTGGTCAGAGATGATAGAAGCCCATATTCATTTACCACTCGCCAATCAGAACTTGACAGAGGTATTGCTTATTTTCTCATTTCATCACTGAAGCATGCTGTTGTAGTTTAGTCCCTAATTACTCTCAGACTGAGACGATCCAAATATCCCCATGGTGGTAATATTTTCCTGCCTGGGTGAGTCATTACGTTGTTTGGCAGACTGAAACACCAGCCTTCCGTTGTTGGAACACTACCCCTCGCGTAGCACCACATCCTCCCCTCAGTGCTGTCTGCTCCTCGACTTTGGTCCTGCTGCGACATTTCAAGCCATCCTGTACGCAATCACATTTGCCTGCCTTCTCTCTGACTGATTGGACTGCTGCCAGTTCCCTTTTCAGGGCCAAGGACAGGAGAATGGGGGGTATCTGAATAGAACTGCTTAATGATCTAATGGACCAGTGCCTCTCTCCCACTGAGAGAGAGGGCTTATTTGTTTGCTGGTTACAGGAAAGGTCAGGGAAATCCTTTTCAACAAAGGCTATGACAGTGAGAATGTGCAATACCATACATTACTGGTGTTTGAATAACTTAATACCTTGGGTGCGCCCCACCCCCAACAACAACACCAGACACTTTTGGGTCTTTATTTCATTTTCACTATCCTCCAGATGGCAGAAAATGGAAGTGATGAAGCTTGGGTTCACACAATAGTTTATACCAAATGCCAAATATCAGGAAGCTTCACAGGTATTCAGTTCTGAAGAGCGTGATGAAGTTTGGAAATCTGCTAAACAGAGCCAGCCTTTCCTATAGGAGCTATTGTATAATTATTTTAAATTATGTATATCGAAACCTGCAGGGATACACAACATCTTATTTAGTGGAACTTGAACATTTGTTATTTTGGGTTTAGAGGGATGCTTCTGAAATACTTTTCCCAGCTGATCTTTTCCTCTGTTGGCACTTCCTCAAAATAACCACAAATAAGTATTTACTACAACATATGGGGGAGCTTAGATGAAAGCTTTTTAAAAAGAGTTTAGATAAAGAAATAGATGCATTAAATAGATGCATTAAAAAGACATATTGAAATACTTGAGTTATATTATGAAGGATAACGTTCTAAGAAACAATGCTCATGTAAGTATAGCTGGCATTTTTCTTCATGTCCTTGGTAAACACTGTTAACTGTAAAGTTTTTTAGATGGATTGTTGAAAATTATAAAAAAAAAAACAACAACATACTGAAAGGAAAAAGAAAAGCAAACCCAAATTTCGATGAGCCAGCTATCACCCTAGGGAGACATTTGGTGAGAAATTAACTGACTCGAGATTTAGATGAAGCCACGGAGAGGCCAATAGCTACCGAAGCCTACTTCTATTGAGATGTTTATTTAAACAAAGAAATGATCAAACAATAGTTTGAAGGAAGTTTTTTTTTTTTTTTCTTTTTTATATTTTCTGGAAAAGGAACAGAGAGGCAGGAGAGGTTTGTCCCTCCATGTCACGGTTCACCTGCCCTGGAGGTGGAGGGTGGGGAGTCCCGCAGTCTGCTCACTCAACTGTATTTGACTAGGGCCGTCAGCCCCTCAGCTTTCACAAGCATTGAATATGTCAAAAAAACCTTTCAGAGAAAGTGTAAATTTTAACTGGGCTGTTTCTGGTTCATATTTAATGCTGTTTAAAAAGCTGCAAGATGTGGATGTCCAGGAAACTCTCGCATGTGCGCCATGAAGTTTGGCCGAGGGGTGGTAGGTGTGTGGTTCCAAGCAATTAGGAGGAGAGATGGTTGATAGAGGTAATTTCTAAATACCTGACAAGGTTGGAGTATTTTATCAAGCAGCCTGAAGTTAACCCTTTTCTTCAGGTAGGCGGGCTGTACCTAGATGTTTCTACTGCGTGTTCCGCTCGAAAGGAGCTTCTCTTCTGGCGAGTGTAACTACTCATTCCCTTTAGAAGATTCCATATTTATTGCTTAATTTTTTCAAATGGACTGCAAAATGCTTTATAAGAACAAATTATTACTGTGATTAACATGGTGATAATTATTTTCTACGAGTCTGCCTTCCTCTGGCATGTTGAAAGCCTACTGCTCAGCTAGCTATGGAGCTGGCTTATTTCCCTTGTGCGAAGTCCTTGCCCTGCAGAGGGAGGATGTCTCTAGCACCCACATCCCCAGCTGGAATGCGATGGACAGGTGGCACATGGAGAGTCATTGCGTTCAAGTTCATTGGTATGATCCAGTTTGGTTTTGGTTTCACTACTGTAAGAAATAAGAAAGAGATGTAGCTGTAAAATGTATGGAAATGTGTCCTTTGGGTGCTTGGACTTCGTGTTTTTCTCAAGCTAACGTGTAGAGAATAAAAGGGGCAGTATCTGTGTACGTACATCTCACCCCTAATCGGAGTTTAGAGATATTCACCGACTTTTTTTTTAGAAAGGTAGCCTGTGGGCGTCCGAAAGAGTAGCCCAGTTCTCTCTTTCTCAGCTAGCAGCCTCAAACTGTATAATGCATAGCATCTTAAAAAATGTGGCTTGAAGGAGAGCTGTTTATCCTTGGCACCAAACTTCCCTGCATAATGTATTTCCAGAAAATTACTGGGGGATTTCCTGTGAAGGAAGAGGGGATGGGAGTGGAGAATTGATAAAAATGAGTAAAGAGGAAGACAGACCCTCACACATTGAAGAACAGATTCTGTAGTCGTGGGAGCTGGCAGAAATGTTCGGTGCTTTTCACAGTCAACATTCAAACAGATTATCAGATGGCATATTTCACCCTGTTGTTACTTTAAATGAAGTGACCATGAAATCAACAAATCTGCTGTCAGGTGCCTGTCACTAAGATGGTTCTTCCTGTCACACAATGCCTCACATAGCAGGTAATGTGTTTTTAAGAATCAGTCCTGTGTCACCTCATCAAGTCCTTGTTAAAAAGATGAAATAAGACGGATGGTGTTGTCTACCATGGAGTTGACTGAAATTCGGTAGAATGAAATGTACAGTCTACAAAGAAATGCTTCAAAGAGAGTCACCAGGGTATAGACAAGAATAGCTATCTCTTACTACTTTCTTACGGGCCTTTGCTTGTGTTCTTAGGATTGCTATGTACTTTGCCTTTTTCACTGAATTCTAGTCTGCAAGTCAGTTAGATCACATTTTGAACTCAGTGATGAGGGCTCGGTAATTTAGGTGTGCCCCATCTAGCATGTGATTTTGCAGAACGCTAACACAAAACTGACTCAGGATCTCTGAGATGCAATTGCTGTCTTTCCTACAAGAGGCAGATAAATTTATTGAGCTGTAAGGGATGTCTCGGAATATTTTTGAGTTCTCTTAATGCATTTGAGTGTATTCTTCGGAATTTTGTCATTGTCCTGTTTTAGCTACTCTTTGGCAAGGGGCTCTTAGTATTTTGAAATAATAATAGGAAAAAGAAAAACCAGAAATACAAATATCAATCATGTACATACTGAGAGTCATAGGGATAGTGCAATAAGCCTGCATGTCTGAGTTTGTATATTGATTATGGTTTTTGTTTACTCATAAACCGTATTTACAAAAGAATACATTTTGTGTATAAGTGTGATCTGGTATATTATTGGTCATAAACATGATTTCTCTTTGTAAGGCACCAGTGCTAGGTATACATCAGGTACAGCCTTGAATCTATATTGCCAAGTTCAAATTGGAATCATAGAGGCCATGAAGCAGTAGGTCTTTTTAATATTACCAAGTTTGTACCATCTGATTCAGTTCATACAGCTGATAGATAATTCAGCACCAAATCTTATTATAGCATCAAAGTCACAATACCGGAATGTGGATTGAAATACAAGGACCTGTTTATTCATGCATGTGTGCATCCATCCCATCCATCTAACTCTCATGGTGTAATTATTATGGAGCCATATCAGATTTGAACATTAAAAAGAATGAAAATCAATATCTGCTTTCTAGGAATTGAGCCTGGTGGTAAGAGACACACAAATGGTTATTAATACACATGGGTAAGTGCTAAGGGTATAACTTAGTCTGAGAGAGTCAGGAAAGACTTCACAAACAAGGTAACATCTGAGATGGATCCGGAAGGATGAATAGGAGTTCATCTGGGAGACAGTGGAAGAAGGGTATATACATCCCAAAGCATCAAGGGGTAAAAGGGCATGATGTGTCTTAGGGAAGACTGAATAATTTGGTTGGGCTATAACACAAAGAAGATTATGTTCCAGAGACTTCATTTTGAATGGTGTAGAGGGGAGGACCGCCTTAGAGCACCACACAATGCATTCGGTGCGTCGAGATACAGCAGTCAGAACTGTGGTCGCATTTTAACGTGGGTAACGTTATGGACGAATATTGAGCTATTATTAACAAATCAGCCAAAGGCCTTTTCAGAAAAGAACAGTTTTAAGAAAATTGCTGTCGTTGTTACTCATTATTAATATTGGCACTTTGTATTTTTATTTTCCGTTTGTGTTTTGTGTGTGTAGCATTGGCCCTTTTCTTAGTTACCTCTAGATGTCCATAGATGGATTTCTAGATGTTCTTCCCTAGGTTGCATTTGTAATGAGACTTACAGTTTTCTTCACACTTCTTTACAGCTTTGCTGATAAAAATCCCAATTGTATGTGTGTGTGTATATGTGTGTGAAATATTCAGCTAGATAATGACACCTGTGGGCTTAGAAAAACCAAGAGGTGTTTTGTTCTTTTCGAAATTGCTGTATTCCAATTACTATTTGGATTAAAAAATTGCAACATTGAGTTGGCATTTTTACTGCTTAAAGTTACTGACCATAGAAATACCATTTATACTTTTACATTACCTGATCATATCTGTAGCATTATTTTTGATCAGTATTACACATTATGGAACAGGTTAACAAGTACATTTTCCTTAGCCTGTACTTACGCCTTCTTCCTGTCCTTGAAGTGAAAGTCCGTACTCGAATGTATGTGGGATACCTAGTATGTTTACTAGATGCTGTGAGGACAAGTAAACCAAAATCAAATGGAAAACAAAAACCTTAGATACACATATCCACACACACACCACTTTGGGGGGTAGGAGAATCCGTTCATAATTTCATTAACTCCTAGACATTTGAGTTTATTATTTCCTGTTATTGGTCATTATATATAGGATTGTGGTGGTTGGTCCTTTAATTACAGCATCCATTTAGAACATTTTAGATCTTAATGTGTTTATTGGGGATTGTGGAACTTGCTTTCCTGTCCTGAAATGAGCTCATGAAAATGCATGAATGCTCTTGTCATTCGAGATGGCAGGGGGTGTTTTTGGCAGTACAATAAGTTTTTCCCTATAAAGAATAGCTAGGATGTAGCAGTGAAGTGTCGGAATGCATGGAGATCAGATTAAATGTATTTGAATTAGTATCTCTATGGGTTTTATATCTCAAAGTCAAAATAGTCATTCTCATCAGATAAAAATATTCTTGACTGGAGAAACTCTGATCCAGAAACAATCTATCATTTGAATCCCCTGATTGTAATATGAATGGATATTCAAGTTCTAACACACTGAGAGTTAATGCTGTATCCCAGTGGTTTATTGAATCACAGTGCCATCTAAAGCGATCCTCTAAGAGCAAAACCAGTCAGAATAAGTATTTAGATACCATCTACCAGCGCGCCTCGCTGTAGCACAATTCCCAGTGGTGGAATTTGTAAATGAAATGTCTGTCCCGCTCCTCATCCAGCCAGTGTTAGTTACTGAAGTACAGAAGTCCTTGCTATAAGGTGCTCTCATCTTTAAGGTCTGGTGAATATAAAATGGCAACAGCGTTATAACAAAAATTTAGTGTACGTGTGTGCCATCAGTTTCTGTGACATCAGTGGGTAGTTACAACTGAGGGGCCAGTTGTAATTCCTTGGTGTGATCCCTGTCTTTACTTACTTTATCAGCACTTGCCACTTGAATCACTCCACCGTGTTATACTTTGGGGATGATTCCTTAAATACTAAATGGTTACTAAAGTCATCATGCCAGAGAATGTTGCCCTCTTTTCATTTTGGACAATAGGAGTCTCTATAATTGTGATATGATACTTCTACTTAAGTGTTCCTTTTGGTCATATTTGAAAAAATTTCTTTAGCACTGTTTCTCTTTTACCTCTCAAATGTTACCCACAATTTGTTGAACTCTATTCAAAGTCTACAGAGGCAGTGTTTCCAATATAGATAGCCTGGAGTACTGCATTTTTCTTGTTGTTGATTTATGTTATTTGACTGTTGCCTGCTTTTTTTTTATTCCCCTTGGGTTTCACAGTATTGCATATTTGACTGAACCTAGAAGGCCACTTTATAAATAAGTGTCTGACTATAGATTCCTAGGTGATGATAGGTAAAATCTTAGGTAAATTTAAATAGTGTGCCCAAACATGGAATGTAAACTCAGTGAAAATCAGATAAACACTATATCCATACTGATATAAACACTTGTTTTAAATAACAGGCTTCCAAAATTTGTTAGTTGTTACTGTTATTTGACATACTGGAAATGATAAGGGTGGTTGTTTTCTTGTTTTTTTTTTTTTTTAATGTTTATTTTAGAGAGAGAGCAAGCAAGCTGGGGAGGGGCAGAGAGAGAGGGAGACAGAATCTGAAGCAGGCTCCGTGCTTGACACAGGGCTTGAACTCATGAACCGTGAGATCATGACCTGAGCTGAAGTCAGAAGCTTAACCAACGGAGCCGCCCAGGTGCCCCCAATTACAGGGTTTTTTAATCACACAGAACAGAGGTAAAATATTAGTTTCCATTCTTAGTCAGTGTGTGATCTTGAGCAACTTACGTGAACTCTTGGACCTTTAATTGTCTCCTCTGTGAAATAAGTCAGAGATAAGATATATGAAGTACTTGACACATAATAAGAATCCGTATGTTGTAGTGGTAGTGACTACTATTTAAAATTAGTCTTTCCCACTGGCTTCTGAATGCATGTGCAAAACATACTCTGGGTGATAGAATATCATCTACATATAGAAAATTATCTCTATGCATAATGAATAGTTAAGCATCCAGCAGGATGCAAGACAAAGCATATTGAATGGATTTCAGTAATACCTAGACTTCCAGTGCTAACACAATTTAAATGACCAGGAAACTTTACTGTTTAACCTTTAGCAAAATTTGTCCTGGTTTGCTCACCAACTCAAGAAGAATTTGTGGCAAAAGAAAGCCTTCTTTAAAACAAAAACAAAAACAGAAAGTAACATCTCGATGCATTCATTTTAATCCTATGGCTTCTATTGGTAAATACTTGGCCAAAACAGAGGAAAAATAGAAACCACAACCCATCCCTTCATCAAGTTTATAACCTGCTAGCAAAGAACAAGACTCAGTGAAAGGGCTAAATAACAAGTTTACAGTGTGAAATGGCAAGGTAATGTTGCAAAAACACTGTATGTAAATACTAAAGGGATATGGAGAGAAAGATGAAAGTTCACAGTAGGCTAGTGTTGGGATGCTTCATGGAAGACATAATTGGACTTATTGGCACATAGGAAGGGAACAGGAAAACTATAAGATGACATCGATGGATGAGTGGATAAGGAACATGTGGTATACATATACAATGGAGTATTACTCGGCAACCAAAAAGAATGAAATCTTGCCATTTGCAACTACGTGGATGGAACTGGAGGGTATTATGCTAAGTGAAATTAGTCTGTCAGAGAAAGACAAATCTTATGACTTCACTCATATGCGGACTTCAAGAGACAAAACAGATGAACATAAGGGAAAGGAAACAAAAATAAAATAAAAACAGGGAGGGGGATGGGCTAAATGGATAAGGGGCATGAAGGAATCTACTCCTGAAACCATTGTTGCACTATATGCCAACTAACTTGGATGTAAATTTAAAAAATAAATTAAATAAAAATAAAGAAAAAGTCTTGGAGAGGCAGTAAAAAAAAAAAAAAAAAAAAAAGGCATATTGGTGGCTTGTGTCAAGGAGCCAAGAAATAATCACCTACCTGGAATTTATGAGAAATAGTAGATCAATTTAAGAAAAATATGAAAATATGCATGAAAAATATGTAACAGTTACAATTTTATTTCAGTAGTTGATACGTACTAGTTTTAGGCTTTTGAGCAATACGTAGATTCTTGATTGCATTATCTATGTACCAAAGTTGAGGATGGAATCATTAACGAGTGCTGGGAATGTTAATTCGTGACCAGGCAAGACAGTAATAGTAAAATTAGGCTTGTATGCTTCAGGTGAGGATTTTTGCACGAACAGAAGAATTACGGTCTGGCAGTAGTGGGATACTCAGCTAATTGTATTACTAAGCAGATAAGTGTGCACACTCTCGTGTGTGTGTGTGTGTGTGTGTGTGTGTGTGCATGTGTGTGCATGAACACATGAGCACAGGAGGGTAGTAGCAGAAAGACAAGTAGCTTCTTTTTACGAGGGTTCTAAGAGAAGCAGAATTTTGCAAGGAGTTCTAGGGAGAGCTCTAAGTTAGACCAAGTAGTAAGATACATATTCTATGAGAAGTTTGAGGATGAAGGGAGCTCACATATGGTAGAATAGTTGCAAGAGGGAGACTGGCCAGTGGAAAAAGCCATGGAGTCGGAGTGGGGACAGTAGGAGTGACCAGAGATACTTGCCCTTTGAATCTTGTTGAGAACTCCAGAAGTGAAAGCTGTGCAGGGGACTTAAGAGCCTCGAGGTCCCCACTTATGACCGAGAGTTTTTTGGTGATAGAACTGATACCAGTTGCTGACAATCCGTGGTTTATTCACTTAATCTCAATGTGGATCACCGGTATCTTGGAAAAATTAAAATGATGACTTCCTTTTGCAGTTTTAAAGAACACATTCATGTTGGGATGAGCACTGGGTGGTGATGTATGGAAACCAATTTGACAATAAATTATATTAAAAAATATAAAGAATACATCCATGTGAGAAATGAACTTAAATTTTTCTGTAGTCTTTTAAGTAGAATTAGTGATTGCCAGAATCATCTAAATGAAAGGAGCTCACTGAGCATTTCTGTTAATATATGTTACCTTAATTGCAGAATTGTACCTCACGTCTTAGCACAGTAATTCAAAGTTTGCATAACAGGTTTGAAATGAATGAAGTCGATAGATTTTTTTTTCATGTGTGAGTTTATGTATTGAGTTCTATTCTAAAATATACATCACCCTGCAAGTGGAAAATGTATCGACCAACACAGCAGATAGATTTCTATTTCTGGTGTCACCCGAGTTTAATAGTGCAAGGCAGATCACATGAGAGCTGGGTGGCTTTGTGGGATCGTGCAGAATCATAAACTCATATGACAACTCTTGAGATAGTACTTTAAAGTCCTGAAGAATTTCCCATTTGGAAATGGGAATCTCTATTACTTTGCACAACCGCATAGCCTCAGTGTTAACTAATAAAATAAATTCAATCCGTTTCACATCAGACAAGCCTTTGTTGCATTGTTTCTCATCTAGGCTGTTAAATGTCATGAAGAGAGACACATCTAATCTTGAACTATCACTAGAAAAAAGTTGCAGGCTCTCTTGTGCATGCTTTAGCAGAAAGAAAGCATGTCATGTATTCTTGAGCTGGAAGGGATGTTAGAGGTCAATTGCTTGCTCTCTAATCTAAAGCAGGAGTCCCCTCCTGAGTCCCCACAGGAGTGAGCCAGAAGGGAAGTTATTGACTTAGTCTGAGGAAGAGCCGTCATACTAAGACCTCAGAAGGGGAAGGAACTAAGCTGTGATGTGGTTATTCAAGCAAAGTGTGGGAAATAAGTGGATGAGAATTTCGATTAGATCACTTCTAAAGTTCCCTCTAAAATTCTACAAAAGCATCCTCCTTCAAGTTTGACTGGATTTCAGCTTCTGTGTAGGAATAAGGGGTTGGGGGAAAGAGAATGCTCATCTTGCTGGAGGATTTAAGCACAACAAGGTTACACTGAAAAAGAAAACATGATCCTGAAGACTCTAGCTTTCCCTTTTAAGAACATCTGAAAATGATGAGTGAAGAGCATAGCAAATGCCTATTTGGTGCTATCATGATAAAACAACACCAGTTTGCCCTGTGGCAGGAATATTTTATCACAGCAGCCTCTGTGTTCTCAGAACATAAACCCTCTCTTAGGCCCTGGGCTGTGTGCTTTTTCTGTGCTGCTTTCTTACAGTGTTCCCGTCTCTATAAGGGAGACATTCTTATTACCCCATTTTATAGACGGGGGGACCAAGGCTTAACAAGGCTAAGGAGTTTGCTTAAGTTCTGTCACCAGTGAATGGAAGGGCTAGAATGCAAATTCTGGGTGCCAGCTAACAGTTACTATAATTTGAACCTTTAACCCATAAAGGAAAAAAAAAGGGACACAACAGAATAACCTCATTCTTAGGTCCTGCATATTGAAGTATTCAGGAGTAACATGCCTCAGCATATGATCCAGTAATTTTACTTCTGAGTATATAACCACAAGAATTGAAAGCAGAGTCGCAAAGGAATAGGTATACAACTGTGTTCACAGGAGCATTATTCACAATAGCCAAGGATGAAAGCAGCCCCAGTATCCATTGACAGGTAAGTGGAGAAACAAACTGGTATATACATACAAGGGGATATTATTTAGCCTTGAAAGAAGGAATCACTGACACATGCTGAGGCTCCACGGGGTTAAGAACCTGCTCACCCTAAGTGTACAGAGTGGAGAAATTCAACTCCAAGTTGGCTTTCCTCTTTCCTCTTTATTTATGCTTCCCATGGAAAATAAAAGAAAAAGAAAATAGGCCTCATCAGTTTCTGAGATCCTTTCTAGTTTACAGCCATACTGATCAGATACAGTATAGTGAATGTATTATAACTTGAAGCCCTGCCTCCTTTTCCTTCTGTACCACTAATATACAGCCTCCATTCTGAGATCCTCGGGAACATCATTGTTTCATTTCCATGCCTTCACTAAGGCCTGATATGCCCACACCACCCTCATTCTCAGGTGTCGTTCACCTCCCAGGGTCCTGCTGTGTTACCACCTCGTGAGACATACCTCTCCCAGGCCTGCCCGCCTTGTATATCTCCAGTACACTTAGTGACACCCTGTAATACAGTTGTTTTCAACTAGATGCAGTTTGGCCCCCAAGAGACATTTAGCAATGTCTGAAGACATTTTGGGCTGTCACAGCTATCTAATAGGTAGAGGCCAGGGACACCGCTAAACATCCTGTGATGCACAGGAACGCTACTACCCTCAGCCCCCTCCCACGCACAACAAAGAATTATACCCAGCCCAAAATGTCAATAGTGTCAAGGTTGAGAAACCCCACACAGAGCATTTGTCACATTGGCTTGTTAGTTGTATACATGTCTGCTTCTCCTGATACATTTGGAGCTTTTTGTGAATGTTTTATTTTTCATTTTTGAATCACCAGTGCATAGCTCATCACAGGCACTCAGTAAATGTTTGCTGACAATGAATCAAAACCCGGATATGACCAATGCCTCATGGGAGGTAGAGCTAGAGTGTGATGAAGTTGGGAAAAGAGAGATTGCTTCCAACTTTGACTCATCAATCAGGAGGGACTTTGCAGAGAAGGCAGGGTTGGAGCAGCCATTAAGGGAAAGGTAGAATGTGGAGGGGCGGAAAAGCAGGTTTGGGGAGAAAAAAAGGCCACTGTGTGCTTAGGTGAGAGAGCTGAACAGTGTGGCTGGAGCATGGTCATGTGTAAGGGAAGAGTAAGACACACACCTGGGAATTTTGACTTGGAGCAACTGCCTAGAAAGGGTACATTTCAGGAGTCAGTGAAAACCTTAGAAGGTTTTTAACTGGGAGAAGGGTCAGGGTTATTGTTAGCAAGACTCCTTTGGTAACAGGGCATCCAAGAGACAGATACAGACTAGCTGGGCCATCACTGGAGGTTCAAGTAATGCACATCTCCTCAGAGATGACGCCTTTGGAGGCAGAAAGGAGAGTGTGGGCACAGATAGGATATGACTCCCCACGTAAGTGGCAAGCTAGGTGAGAACGAGAACTGTGATGTCTACATCTGTGTCACCTAAGGCACTTCACATGGCAAAGGGAGACACATAGAATACATGTTGAATACATGCATGAGGCAGATGTAATCTAGTGAGACTGATTACCATATATAATTGGGGAAACTAATCTCATTTCTTTCTGGAAAACAAAGCATATTCTTTGTTGATTGACTAGCATTTTGTTAATTGGTTGATCAGTGGTGAGATAGATGGTCAGATATATAAACTGCCAGTAAGATAAAGAGACCACAGTTTGGAGGATTGAATCAAGAAGGGCTAGAACGTCCTCTGGCTTCTCCAGCTATGTCTCCACGCCCAGTGTTTTCCTTGTTCCTGCAAACTGCAGAGAACGTCACCTCTCAGAGTGATGTGAAGCACCACGCTAAGATGAGTTTCTTTAACCTTCGTGTATTTATTTTGTTATCAGGGTTTTGCACACCTCCCCTAGGGTGGAAGAGGTAATTAAATTTTAGTATAAAAGACTTCCTAGTAGACATCAGGCTTCATGGGGGAATAAAAGTAAATAATAGATAGCAAGGAATATCAACCAATGATTACAGCCCATCCTGCTTAATTAGTTCAAAATAACTTCAAGGCAAGATTGTGGAGATTGGTAGATACTCTAGAGTTGACCAATAGAGTGGGATTCAAAATGGGATGGAATTTATCCTCAAGAGGTGGTGTAGGCTGGAAAAAATGGAAAATAGAGTGTTCTAAGCATTTTGGCTTTTTCCAGTAACTTCTGAGGAACCTGGGTAAAGCATACCTTTATACAGATTCTTTGGTCTCATTATGAATAAGAGTAGAACAATGTGGTCTTTACCCTCTCCTTGGGGAAGTTTGGGGGTTCATATAATTTACATCCATAGCCATGATAACACAGCCAAAAGAGAGCATGGGTTTTGAAACCAGACTGCATGGGCTTGACTTTTAGCTCTGTCAGTTCCTAACTAGGTGACCTTGAACAGATGACTCGGCAGTTTTCTGTTTCTCAACTGTAAAATAGAGATGATTGTCCCAACCTGTATGTGTATGGCAATGAGTTAATACATGTAAAACTCGTAAAAGACAGCCGAGCGCGAAGTAGGTGCTCAGTAAATGTAAGTCCCTGATGCTAATCCCTATTACTATTATTATTTTACTGTTTCTTTAGAGCGATATATAAGACATGAGTCAGTATATAGATAACACTATCCAACAACTGGAACGTCCTAAGACACAAGCAAAACCCAGCATAGTTACTACTCTCATGATCCAAAATTATATTGTGTGCCTTGAAAAACCGATAGGATTTAGACAAGCGAAAGGGAGCAGGTGTCCCATAGGTGGCTGACAAACCTATGAGAGTAGAGAATGAGCCAGTTGGGTTTCCTGAGAAGGAAGCCTGGTCTTTGCAGAAATGGGGTTGCTTTACCGAGCTGTGGAAAATACAAGACCTCTGAGCACATAGTGATGCTCACATAGTGACTCCCCAATATAGTGCCATGGACACAGTAGACACTTGGTGAGAGGTGTATTGATTAAATGACCAAGAATGATGAAAATTACTGGTAGTGATAATATCAAGGTGCCTTTTGATGAACTGCAGTGTCAGTGGGTTTGATGTTCTGAAGTGCTTCTGACTCCCTTCAGCTCCATCGTTACCCTCTGATTAAATGCATCTGCCCAGATTGATGCAGTCATGGTAATGGAACCATAATGGCTGGCTTTATTTTTTAATCTTTAAACTGGCTGCGAAATTATATGCATGGTATTCAGATCTGCCTTTTGCATTTTTGAGGAACAATTATGTCCCTGTATAACTGTAGACTATATGTATGTGTATGCTGTATATATGTGTGTGTGTGTGTGTGTATGTGTGTGTGTGTGTATACACACACACACACACACATATATGCATAGGTACATATAAAGGTAAAACTTTTTTACACAAAATTTTAAAGAAGGCTGAGTGTCATTGAGGCCCT
The DNA here is from genome assembly GCF_046562875.1 of Panthera onca. Lineage (NCBI taxonomy): Eukaryota > Metazoa > Chordata > Mammalia > Carnivora > Felidae > Panthera > Panthera onca. Next base: position 82,692,185 of record NC_138344.1, read on the forward strand.
CTCATCTTTGCCCTTTTGGTAAACATTTAGCTTTTTTAAATTTACATTCCTGTAGGCCTATGTTCTCTCCATGTGTTTATCTAATCCCAAACTCAAAGTTCCTATGAACTGTTAATCCTTGAGAGGTAAAACTCTGATAGGTGAAAACTGAAAACATAGTATTGGAGTGACTTAGTAGTAGTGAAATTTCCAGTTGTACAGAAGAGATTTTTCAGTAAGACATCCTGCCCCTCAGGCAGCGTTCTGTCCTGACCATGGACGTGAAGATACTTTCTACATATTTGTGTATATGACCCATTCGATAAAAATCATAGAATATTTTTCTGACCTAACTTGAACCAGAAGTTATGCCTATAGACTAGAGTGTCGCCTGCTTTCTTGTGGACACTACTATCACTTCTCTTTACCAAAACTGAGCTTCTCGAAGACAAGGGCCATGCCTGACTCACTGATGTTTAACTGGCTTCTAATAGCACCTGGCACATATAGCTGTTTAATAATTATTGGTTGATGGAATGCTTCCATAATGCAGCAGGCTCTCCAAGGCTGTTCACCCAAAGGTCTCTCCTGGATCTCTTTTTAAACAGCCTCATGACCTATGAACTAATGTCTCATTTATCTACCTATTCCATCCATACCCTTTGTACCTTCCCTCCCAACTTTTGCAGAGGATTCATTAATGTTTGTGGAGAAAAGAAGAAACAAGTTAGTTTGTAATGACAACAATCCCTTTCCTCCGTGTTGGGTATCTTGACACTCTGAGAAAAGTGGTGGTTGTTGAATCTGAAGAATGTCAAATAAGGAGCAGAGGAAAAGTTTGGCTGAAAGAGTCCAGTCAATCCCTGTGCTCTGAGGCACAGAGCGTAATAATGTTCAGTTAATAGTTGTTAAAGTGATGAGTGCATGGAAGATGGTAATACTTCTGTATGTTTTGCTCCTTACACAGTCTGAATGGGGCATTGCTATATGAGGACTCGGGTAAATGTGGGCACATAGAATGAGGGGAAAGGGAGTGAGGAGAAACAGCTATTTAAGATCACAAGCACGGCTGGCTAGTGACTCCTCACTATCACTTCAAAAGCATAGGAGCTACTAGGGGGAGAAAAGTTGACCACCCAATTCACCCTGAGAATTAATACTGTAGGGGCACCTGGGTGGCTCAGTCAGTTAAGCATCCGACTTTGGCTCAGGTCATGATCTCACGGTTCGTGGGTTCGAGCCTTGCATCGGGCTCTGTGCTGACAGCTCAAAGCCTGGAGCCTGCTTGAGATTTTGTGTCTCCCTCTCTCTCTGCCCCTCCCCTGCTCGTGCTTGGTCTCTCTCTGTCTCTCAAAAATAAATACATGTTGAAAAAAATGTTTTTAATTAATACTGTATACATTTGTGGGGGACAAAAGGCTTATGCAGTTCTTTAGTAAAATGAAAGAATGCTGTGGCTTATTAAATTATCCTCATATAAATTATTCTGCCCTTGCTACTTCTCAAGGCAGGCAGGTAACAAGTTCTCTTCTTTCTATGTAAACCTAGTATTCAATCCTGATTTAATATTCCCACTCTGTTTTTGTAATTAAAACATCATTTATACTGAGAATAATTAAGACAACTGTACATTTGATTTTAAAATCAGTTTTGAGTATTGTGCCTTGTCAAGCTACAAGAATGGTTCCTGCAGCTTTTACAACGTAGCATTAAGAAGCAGACAGTGACCGCAGGCACCTGAGTGGAAGGTTTGACAGTTTGATAAATTAGGAATGACACTTGCCAAAATGGCTGTCCTTCCTGCAGTCTGCCGGTGGAGCATTTGCACACTGTTAATTGAATTGGCAATTTGTGTAACAGTGCCTGCCCCTGAGCTTTTGTAACGCCGGATCTGCCATTTAACTCTGATAATCCAGGACTTGGGAATAAGGACGAAAAGCTTCACATGATATTACTGCAGATTTAAAATGACAGTCGGGGACCTTGTTGCCAATTTCCCATTAAATGAGAAATAATTAACAATAGCAATAACAAAGTCTTATAAAGCTGGAAAGTTAAATTGACTTTTCAGCACTAGTATCGTACAAAATTGCTTCTAGTGTGATTATCGGATTGCCCTTTCAAGATTATATACCCTAAATAGTATCGTATGATGAACCAAACATAGGATGTTTTGCGAGCCAACCTGTTTTATTACTGTGAAAATCTTCTGATTATCTACAGGGATTGTATTGTCATTAAGGATTTGTTTTATGCTATAAGATTTCATAGAGATAGAGACCTTAATGAAATGATAGAGTTTCTTATTTCCTCACTTTTGCTAGTAATTTAATCATAGCTGCAGCAAAACGTTGAACTACAGCTAAATAATGCCATTTATAAATTTCATGCAGTAGTATATGAGGCTTTTGGGGGGTATGGGGGTATCTTTCCTTGATGCTTCCCAGAGTTTTAAGATCTCCTGACTATTTGTGTGTGTGTGTGTGTGTGTGTGTGTGTGTGTGTGTGTCTGCTACCATCATATTTGGAATAATGGTTTTAAACAACACCAATTCCTGGCACACGGTTCTTTAAAAAAGTTGTAAAATGTCAAGTTTCCATGATTCTCAAAGCCATGGTTATAGCCATTCACAGTTGTTTGCTCAGTTCTGAAGTTGAAAGTCTTTTAAAGGATGTGGTATTGAGTTGGTTATGTTAGTTTGGAACAGGATGATATTTAGCTGGTACTTTATGGATGGCCATACCCAATGTGTGCAGTCAGTGTCTGTGGTTGCATATTTTGTCTGCCACTTTTGGCTTATGTATTGGTGCGTGGGTAGCGGCTAGGTGAGGTGTGGACATCAGATCAGCTAGAAGAGTTTCAGAAACTAATTAGGTGGCAAAAGATTACCGTTTTCAAAGATTTTAAAGTTACTTTTGATTATAGACTCTCACCTCACAAGTGTCCGTTAAAGTGTTTGACCAAGAAAAAGAAGCGTTTCCTTAAATAGGATATTCACGAATAGAATGAAGCCTTCCATTCTGTTTTTTTTTATTGTGGTTAGAAAATAAGATGGTCTTTGCTCTGTTTTTTTTTTTTTTTTTGTATTTTCTGGTTTTTCTTGACAAATGAATATATTTCATTAATCTGATGACAGGATATACAAATGAACATCTCCAGATAGAGCGGGAATTGAGGGACTGTCATGCCCGCTAGAAATCAGGGCTTTTCTAGAGGTTCTGTTGGAAACCAGAAACCTTGGTGCCTGCAAGGGGACAACGCAAGGAGACAAAATGTTAGGAGCACTAACACTTAGGGCTCAGGAGGAAAGTAGAAGTCAGCAAAGGAAACCATAAATGCAGAAGAGAAGAAGGGAGAGAATCTGAGATACAAGGGGTGGGCCTGAACTCGACAACAAAAAGCAGTGTATGTGGACTCAGAATTCCTGGGTGTCTTTATACCTTAACTCTGTAAAATTTGGCAAATCAGGAAATCTTTTCTTTGCTTCTATCTTTTCATTGAGAAATGGTAATAAATACATGCCCATTTTTGGGCACCTGGGTGACTCAGTGGGTTAAGCGTCCGACTCTTGATTTCGGCTCAAGTCATGATCTCTCACAGTTCATTTCATGAGATGGAGCCCCATGTTGGGCTCTCTGCTAATGGCTCAGAGCCTGCTTGGGATTCATATTCTCTCTCTCTCTCCCTCTCCCTCTCCCTCTCCCTCTCCCTCTCCCTCTCCCTCTCTCCCTCTCTCCCTCTCTCTCTCTCTCTCTCTCCCTGTCTCTCTGCCCCTCAACCACTTGCATGCACATGCTCTCTCTCTCTTTCTCTCTGTCAAATAATTACACTTTAAAAAAAGCCCATTTTTACCTCATGAGGGTGTGTGCATGTGCAAATGAAGTGGATTATTATATGTGAAAACATTTTACAAATGGTAAAGTCCTATATTAAAATTTAAACTGTTAACCCAAGTAGCAGCATAGTAACAGCATATTTTAGCAAGGAGTGGTCAAAACTTTCAAAAACCACAGAACTGCCTAAGAAAATGAAGAGGAGGGATGCCCAGTGGAAAATAGGATGGAAGCGCGTTCTCTGGTACCACCATGGAGAGTTCATTTTTAGCACAGTGGCGAGGACAGAGGGCTGGGCTCAGAACGTTACAAAGAGGCTGAGTCTGTAAAGAAGCATGGGTTGTGGGTGTGTAGGTCAAGGTGGTGGTGGATGCTGCCTGTTAACCCCAGAAGGATGGGGATGCATGCGCAAAGGATTGATGAGTGTTCGGGAACAAGAGAGGAACTTGGCATGAAAATTGCTGCATTTCTGTGCTTTGAAATGTCTCTGAAATTGAAAATGGGTCTTGTAATTGACGTATATATTTAGTACGATGGTTTTTCTTTTTTTCTTTTCCCCAGGAGAATAGAAGGTAAATTGATGGCATATTCAAAAATTAATGGTGCTTTAGGATTGTTGCATTGTGACAAAATGTTAATATGGATATAGCTTGCCAATGGCCTATTTTTGCATATTTAATTATCAAAATATTTGATATGGATAAGGAAAGGCTTCTGTGCCTTTCCTTATCCAAGGTTAGGATGTTATTTCATTCATCATTTCTTGCATGCATGTCCTATGGAGAGCTTACTACTATAACACTAGATGCTGTGTTAAGAGTTGTATGTACATGATATCATTTAATTCTCAAAATACCACCAGGAGCTACAATTGTTTTTAGCTTCCCATATTATATATGAGGAGACTGAGGCTCAGAGGTTATGTTACTTAAACTCCTGGCTTGATACAAAGCCTGATGCTGGGTTGGATGCTGTGGAGAAAAAAAAAGGGACACTTGGCAGTGGCCCGTTCCTCTGCCCGAGGCACACGTTGTTCAGAAAAAGGTACACTGTTGTATTGTAAATGCCACAACAGAGGCGCAAGCAAGCTAGGATTGCATAAGTGAGGGACATCATTTCTAACCAGGAAGTAAGGAGAATTTTTTTACAGGGTGAAATTTAAACAAGTAGAGATAAGGCAGGTGGTAACACAGGCAGAGAAAACCAGCTGAGTGGAAGAAATGGAAACAACAAAACACTATCAGAGTTGAGAGGACAGCAAGTTACCAAGGCTGGCTGGACAGGAGCATGACTGAAGAGGAACAGTGGGAAATGAAAGCAAGACAATGGGTGCATTTCAAAAGGACATCACCCAGTGTTTTGTTGGTGTAATTATGACTTCGCTAGTAATTGGTTTTCTTTTTTTTTTTCCTGCTAGTTATTTTGGTTTTGTGTTTCCAACCACTTGGTAAAACCGTCTCTGGGATTATAGTAGGTATCTAGTTTGTTCTTCGTTCTTTTGTGCCTTCAAAATGTTCTACCGTTCTTCTGTCACTAGAAAATATCATGGTGGATATTATTTTATACAGCTTTAAACAGTTTAGTTCTCATGAAATGTGTACCTAAAAATGTCCACTGGGATATAGAAAATTTATTTTAAACTTAATGGAAAGAAATACCCTGACTTTTACTATCACATCATGATGGGAAAAGTTTGGGATAAAATCACCTGAGCAGAGGTCTGGGGGAAACTGAGCAATGTTCTTCGCATTTTTAAATCTTCTTTTATGATTATCAATCCCTGGGCATTTTGGGGGGAATGATGTGTATCTTTTTATGTCTACATTTTCTTATAGAGGTTATGTACACACAGCTGCAAATTCTTGTTTGTTCATCTTATTCTTGAAAAGTATATTTTCAGGGCACCTGGGTGGCTCAGTCAGTTAAGCATCCAACTCCAGCTCAGGTGATCTCACAGTTCGTAGGTTTGAGCCCCACGTCAGGCTCTGCGCTGATAGCTCAGAACCTGGAGCCTGCTTCAAACTCTGTGTCTCCCTCTCTCTTTCTGCCCCTCCCCCACTTGTGCCTGCAAGCTGTCTCTCTTTCTCTCTCTCTCTCTCAAAAATAAAAAAATAAAGGGGAGGGTGGGTGATGGGTATTGAGGAGGGCACCTTTTGGGATGAGCACTAGGTATTGTATGGAAACCAATTTGACAATAAACTTCATATATTAAAAAAATAAAAATAAAAAAAAAATAAAAAAATAAAATTAAATTCATTTTCCTTTATGAATCTTTACTATTTTTTCTCTATTTATGCTTGTAAAGTAAAGGTGACTTAAACTGTCTTGCTTCTTTGTTGTTTTGGGCTTTCTCAAGCGTGCTTTTCCTAAATTTTTTCTTACTTTTTTACCTTTTGAGCTTCCTGATAGCTGCATTTAAAGGTATAGATTGACCTCTAAGTACGACTTAAGCTGTGTCCCACAAATTTTGACATGAGTGTTTTCAACATTATTCTACTCAAAACCTTTTAAAATCTCTGATTTTTATTAACTCAGTAGATTTTTTTAAGGTAATACGTTATTTAGTTCCCAAACATAAGGATTATTTCTCCTCTTTTGGATGTTCATTTTATTGTCATATACATATTTAAATTTTGTAATGTTTATTTTTGAGACAGAGAGAGACACACAGCGTGAGTGGGGGAGGGCCAGAGAGAGAGGGAGACACAAAATCCGAAGCAGGTTCCAGTCTCTGAGCTATTAGCACAGAACCCAATGCGGGGCTCAAATTCACAAACCGTGAGATCATGACCTGAGCTGAAGTCTGACACTTACCTGACACTAACCTACTGAGCCACCAGGCGTCCCTTGTTATATCCATATTTAAATACTCCTTATCTCTCACAGGGAGCCTTCAAAACTCCCTAAGGTCATAGCTCATGTATGATGTTTGCTATTTGCCTTAAGGATTGGACACATGCCACAGATACTGGTAAGCAGGTGTTATGTGACAAGACTTACTCACCAAGCTCTTATTCTGGAGTGGGGTAAAGATAGGAGGCAGTCAACCAGCAAATGCCCTAACAGCATGACTGAGCATAGTGTTGAGTACTATGAAGCAATGAAACAGGATGAGGTGAGAGAAGAACCCTGATAGGGGCAGGTGTGCTACTTTTTACTGAGCGTGCAAGGAAGGCCTTCCTTGTTTGACATTGGGATTGAGACCTAGATGACTGGAAGCAGCCAGCCACATCTAGTTTGTAAATGAAACAGTAAAGAGCAAACAACAAACACAGAACTCAGGTGGGAACTGACTTGGTATCTTATAGGAACAGACTTTTAAAAAACAAAACAAAGCAAAACAGTGTAGGTTTGGTGTAGGAAGTGGGAGAATAGCTTTAGGCAAGCAAGGGCACAATCATGCAGACCTTCTAGGACATGGTGGGAGATAGATTCTATTCTAAGTAGGCTGGGAAGCCATTTGATGGTTCTAAACATGGAATAAGATTAGTAAGCCTTTTGCCTAAATTTGTTTGGAAGATTAGTATGAGGTTGAGCGTGTGTGTGTGTGTGTGTGTGTGTGTGTGTGTGTGCGCGCTCATGTGTGTGCGCTGTAGGAAAGGGAGAAAGAAGGATGCCTGGAACATGGTAAGCTTTACATTAGTTTGTGTTACTGTTATATGACAGTGAGCAATCATTTCTTATTTCTTGTAAATGTTTTGGTACATTTTAGGCAATATAAATGTTTACTTGAATAAATACAAATTTACAGCATGGCTATGCTAACTTCACTCCCACCCTTTTAAATATGTTCTTTTTTTTTTTTTTCAGAGAGAGAGAGAGCATGTGGGGGAGGTATAGAGGGAGAGAGAGACAGAGACGGTAGGGGGCAGAGAGAGAGAATGAATGAATGAATGAATGAATCAATCAATCAGTCTTATGCAGGCTTCATGGTCAGCACAGAGCCCTACCCAGGCTGAATCCCATGACCCTGGGATCATGACCTGAACCAAAATCAACAGTTGGACATTCCATTGACTGAACCACCCAGGCGCCCCACTGAATTTGATTCCTACAAACATTTATGTTCTTTGAATTAATAATCTGCAGGTTCATTTTAGTATGCCTTCTGTGTGAACTTGGGCAAGTCACCTCTACAGAGCTGTTATGAGGATTAAATGAGATAATGTCAGGCAGCGGACATGATGATGGGCACATAGTATTCACCCAGTGGGGGCTATTTTAATGATCTAATGACATTTCATTACACTCTGTTTAGGTTCACAATTCCTTCAAGTTGTGATTTAATTAAATGAGACTACAAACCATTCTGTCTTCATAGATGTATTTTTCTCATATTCCAAAGACCTTCTCAGAAGCACACAAAAAAATTGATAGTCACTTTACATTCAGTTTGGAGGGTCAGGGAGTAGAATTTTATGGAAAAGGTTATTCAAAAAGTCTGTTTTCCCTGGATTTATTTGTTTGTGAGGACAAAGAGAGAAGCTTGCAATTTATATTTCTATTGAGCAATGAATGACCTAGCTGTAAAGAGATATTTTACTTATTTATGAAGAATAATTAATTATTTGCCGGCGTGAAGGAAGAAAGCATTCTAATGAAGGCATACATTTTAAAGCTTGAGGTGGAGGAGAAGAAACAAAAGTTGGCAAAATTTAAACTATTTACATTTAGATGATTTAGTATGAAGGAGATAAAACATTCCTCAAACTAGTACAGCACTAAGGGTAGAAGTGAGTTGCAATTTATAATAACGTTTTATATGCTGCATCGTAACTCTTGAAATTCAAGCTTCTAAATCAGGAATCATCTTATCAGGGTAAGATCTCATCAGTATCCAGACATTTTTAAGGCTATAAAGTTGTTCATAATTTATACATATGAATATAGTACATGTGCAAGAAAACTTCAGCTATCTGGAATTTAAAGGAAACTATTTTGGATAAAAGAGGGCCTATTCTTTAATCACCAAACTTTTTCTTTTTTATTTAAATCATTTTGGAAAGACTTTTTTGTGGGGAAGATAATTGAGCCTTTTCTTTATGACTTAGGAGCATCATTATGTATGCATTTCATTACCATGAAAATAATATGGTGTGATGTCCTCAGGGACCATTGGACGATGAGCGCTGCTTTGACTGTATACCAAATTGGCCCAGATTATAGTGCATTTTGAGGATTTCTTTTCCTGTTGTTTATCCCTCCCCCTTCGCCTCCCCCATTCCTCTCTTACTGTCAGCCATAACTCCTCTCTGCCATTAGCATTTCTGGATTTCCCTTTTAATCTGGGGCTTCAGAAATGCGTTTAGCTTGGACACCTAAGTTTGTTGGAATTACATATTAAACTAAGCGTGAAAGAAATCTGATAGAGGACAAAAGGGCTCCTGTGTGAATAAAGTAGTTAGACTTTGTGATACCACTTTTGACTCTGCAGAGGCATTTTTCACAGTTGATCTCATTTGCATTTTGGATGAATAAAATATCTTTACAGAAGGTACAGGGACACTGTGGAATAAGCCAGCTATTCTACCCGTGTGTGTGTGTGTGTGTGTGCGCGCGTGCACACGCGCGCACGTGTGCACCTAGCACTTATCTAGCTGTGCAATATATTTATGTGCGGTTCCCCGCCCTATAATACCTACTACCTCAAAAAGAAACGCCCCTCCCAACTATGCTTTTAGAGAACTAGGGAAAACGATCTTACCACTTCTCCAATCTTCTTTGCAGCCCTTGTTCCTGAAAATATTTTAGCCTATGTTTGGTACACTGACTATGTAAATGAAATCTTTGATGGGTCTGCAAAAATCTGTCAGGACACAACCCGCCCCACCCCCACCAGTTTTAAGTAATTAAAGCTAGATGCTCAAAACCTGAAACTCACAGAAAATTATTATAAAATCCCCAAACTGATTTTCTTTTTCTAACTAAATTTCTTAGTGCAGTTCTGCTGCTTGGCTTGCCCTCTTGACTAAAATAAGTTTACCAGCATCTCTCCATAATGATACTTATCTTTACAAAGATAAATATGGCCATATTTCTCAAAAATTCAGATTAAGAATGTAGGTTACTGGGATTTATGAAGACTATTTTTCTTTTCAAATATTTGATCAGTATCATGGAATGTTGTTAGACACCTTGGAAAGCCATTAAATAGAAATACATCATGATTTTTAAGGGAAGAAAGGCAAACTCAGAACGGTGTCTGTTAGACGATTCACCCATGTACCCAACTGACCATTGGGGGCCAAGGAGGCTGATTTTTATGTTTAAAATGAATCCATCCTAGATTAACCATGTCACGTCCCCTTAGCCACAGGCGTATGAATCTCAGGGTAGACAGCTGTTTGGATGTCCCACACCGGGACTGCTGCCCTCAACAAACGCTTCTGATTCTCCTACATGATCACTTGGCAGCATCCATGTGCACCCATATGGCTGGATGGCATCATGCCTATTTACAAGCCAGTCGAATTGTTTCACCAGGACCCAGGTGCCAAGCAAACATGGGTTTGGTCTCACTGCCTACTGAACTATGTGGCTTCTTTCTCAGAAGCAAGTCTTTTCTTGCTAATGACCTCCAGGTTTCTAGCAATGTTTGTTGGCATTGTGTTGCTTTCTCTACCACTTGGACACTTTGTCTGTAAAGATAACGAAGGAAAGAAGAATGATATCTCTTGCAATGACTAAGCAGACAGTACCCAAAACAGCAACAGACACATTTGGCCTGTCACCTGTGGCCTCAGTATCACTCAATTCCAATTGAAGTCCTTTGTAGTCCTGCTTGAAGACTGAATGGAGCATTTGTGTACATTCCATGACAGTGAGACTGGTCATTTAACTTTTGTTTTTTAAATGGCTTCACTAAAGTAGGGATAATAGCTTTCATATAAGGAAATGATGCAAAGAAATTATACATTTGCCCTGGAATTAGCGAACAGATATTTAATATTTTTCTACTTTTGCTCTAACTAGTTGATTGTTGTATACCACTTGAGTTTATAAAACATTTTGACCTACATTGCTTTAGTTAGTCCTCATGTAAACTTTATGAAGTAGGTAGGTCAAGTATTACTATTCATTTTACTTTACAAATATGGGAATAATAATGAATTGTTCATTTTACTTACAAATATGGGCTAAGAACAGTATTGTGACTTACACAAGGCTGTCCAACTTTAAGTGGCAGAGCCAAGACTCAAACCCAGACTTTTTCTGGGAGTCTATTACCTTTAGTATTGAAAAATCCTTGAGAAAAAAAAAAAAAGAAAAATGCTTGAGAGAGTATGTTCTTCAGGATGGATTCAATCTCATTTCATTTTTAAGGAAAGCCTCCAAATAGTTAAGATGTTGATTGGAAAATATATATTAACTTTCTCATTATAAGTGACTTTAATAGAAAATATCCCCTACAGCTGCCATTGTAATTTATTGCTTTTATTTTCTCTTTTGACTTGCTTCCTGAGTAATATTTTGGGTCATTTTCATGGCAACAGCCTTGTTTCAGTTGTTTGTTTTTGTTAGGAGGTCAAAGAATTTTATTTGCCTCAAAGGAAGAAAATTTTTCAGGATTCCAGAAACCCATACTACCATACTCCTCTGGATGTGACATAAAACTGCAAATCTGCATCTCTTCTAGTTAATACCCATTGATGAACACTGGCATGGCTTTCATTGTATTGAAACAATTGAACATCAGAAAAGTTACAGGTAAAGGAGTTTTGAAGGATGTATAGCCTAATTTGACTGTTGTTATTCACCTTCTTTTTTTTTAGTAAGCCCACATGTCAAAATTCTCCACTGAAAAATTTCAAATCAGAAGTATAATGTAAATGGGGGAAAAACTTTTGTAACGAGGGAGATGACAAGGTAAATTTTTAATGTTGAGTAGAAATAAGAATGAAGAGTTGACTTGTCATTGAGTCATTGTTTGACATCTGAATATTTGGAAATACTTAGCAAGTAGGTATAGCAAGTTCACTTTGTCTTTTTATAATATAAATACCCCTCTGTTTCACTCTTACCCATAATGGTTTTAATATGAAAAAGGCTTTTTTCACTTTTAAGACCTTATTGGAGTATATTTTACATACTATACCATTCACCCACTGTAAGTTGGATAATTTGTAGTAAACTTAAAGGGGTGTGACCATCACAACAATCCAGTTTTAAAAGACTTTTTCCATCATCATGAAGCTCACGGCCACTTGTAGTCAGTCCTGCTCCCACCCTAGCTCCAGGCAAATACCAGACACTTTCTGTTTCTCTACATTTCTACCTTTTCTAAAGATTGCCTGTAAGTGTAATCATACAATATGTAGTCTTCTGTGCCCAGCTTCTTTCACTTAGTATAATGTTCTTGAGTCTATTTCAAATTTTATGTGTGTGTAGTTGGTTCTTTTTTATTGCTGAGTAGTAGTTTATTGCATGCATGTACCACATATTATTTACTTATTCACCAGTTGATAGACATTTAGATTGTTTCCAATTTTTGCTATTTTGAGTAATGCTACCATGAACATTTATGTACAAGTCTTTGTATGGAATTATGTTCTCATTTCTTTTGAATAGATAAATAGTAGCAGAATTTCTGAGTGTTAAGGCAAATGCATGTTTGATTTTTAAAGAAAATGCAAAAGTTGTTTTCCAAAGTAGTAATTGGATTGGACCATTTTACATTCCCACCAGCAACATATGACAGTTCCAGCTTTTTTATTTTCATTACAGCCAGTTCTAATTTTTTTTGATTGTATAGTGGTATCTCGTTGTGATTTTAATTTGTATTTCTGTTTTAGTTTTCTGTTTCTGTGTAACAAATTACCACACACTTAGCAACTTGAAAACAACATATTACATTTTAATCCCCAGTATCTGTGGGTCAGGAGTCTGAATATAGGTTCATCGAGTTTACAGTTGAGAATCTCACTGGCTGAAATCAAAGTGTTGGCTTAGACCATGATTTTATTTGAGACTTGAGGTCCTTTTCCAAATTCACTGGTTGCTGGGAGAATTTAGCTTCTTGAAGTTGTAGGGCTGAAGTCCCCATTTTCTTGCTGACTACCCAGTGGGAACCACTCTTAACGTCCAGGGTCCAAGGGGGTCCTTGCCACATGGCCCACTCCAGAGGCAGCTTACAACATGGTTGTTTGCTTTTCAAGGCCAGCAGAAGAATCCCTCTCACTTTGAATCTTTGTTTCAGGGAAGACTGACTGATTATGTCAAGCCCACCCAGGATAGTTTCTCTTTCGATTAACTCAAAGTTAACTGATTGGGGACCTTTGTTCCATCCACAGAATCCCTTCACCTTTACTGTATTATTCACCCTAATCATGGGTGTGAAACTCTATCACATTCACAAGTAGTGTCCATACTGAAGGGATGGGATGTACAGCACATATATACCAGGCAGCAAGAATTTTGAGAGCTATTTTAGGATTATGCCTACCTCTGTTTCCTTAACAGCATCTTGCCTGTAATCATTAGCCATTCCTATGTCCTTTGAAACCCTATTAAAATATTTTGCCCATTTTTTACTGGGTGGTTTTCTTCTTACTGACTTATAAAAAGGTCTTTATATATTTAGGACATAAGTCCTTTATCACACTCATGATTTGCAAATACTCTCTTCTTTCATTCTGTGACTTGTCTGTTCATTTTCTTAATGGTGTCTTTTTTTTTTTTAATTTTTTTTTCAACGTTTTTTATTTATTTTTGGGACAGAGAGAGACAGAGCATGAACGGGGGAGGGGCAGAGAGAGAGGGAGACACAGAATCGGAAACAGGCTCCAGGCTCCGAGCCATCAGCCCAGAGCCTGATGCAGGGCTCGAACTCACGGACCGCGAGATCGTGACCTGGCTGAAGTCGGACGCTTAACCAACTGCGCCACCCAGGCGCCCTCTTAATGGTGTCTTTTGACAAGACAAGGGTTTGTTCATTTTGAGGACATCCAGTGTATCATAATTTTTAGTAGATCATACTTTGAGTGTCATAGCTGAGAAATCTTTATCTAACCTGAAGTAAAAAACATCTTAGGTTTTCTAGTATTTTATAGATTTCATAGACTGTAGATCTGATACATTTTGAGTTAATTTTTGTGCAAAGTATGAGAGTATCTATGTTATTTTATCGAGGCATGTATATATCCAATTGTTATGGAAACTTTTGTTGAAAAGACTATATTTTTCCTCTCAAATTACCTTGGCATTTTTGTTGAAAATCAACATTTTGTTGAAATTGAGCATAGATGTAAGGGTTTACTTGGACTCTCGGCTGTTCCATTGATCAATGTGTTTATCCTTATGCCAATACCACATTGTCTTGATTTCTGTAGCTTTAAGTTTTGAGGTCAGGTGATATTAGTCCCACAACTTTGTTTCTCTTTTTTTTTAATTGCTTTAGCAATTGTAGCTCATTTGCATTTTCATATGAATTTTAAGATCAAGTTGTTAGTTTCTATGAAAAAGCTTGTTGCATTTTTAAATTCCATTGAGATCAATTTGAGCACAATTGCTGTCCAAACAATACTGAGTGACCCAACCTATGTATATAGCCTATAACTCCATTTATTTAAATCTTCTTTAATATCTATAAGCAATGGCTTATAGTTCTTAGTGTACATACAGTCATTGAACTTTTTTTGTTAAATGTATTCCCAAGCGGTTCATTCTTTTTGATGTCTATTGTGAATGGAATTGTTTTCTTAATTTAAAATATTGGATAAGATTTCAAAATATATACTTGATTTTTATATATAGATCTTTTATCCTGAAACCTTGTTTAACTTGTCTATTATTTCTAAAATTATTTTCTAGATTTTTTATATTTTACCTAAAGGATTATGTCATCTATGAATAAACACAGTTCTAACTATTCCTTTCTAACTTCAATGGCATTAATGTCTTTTTTTTTTTTTTTTTTTTTTTTTTTTTTTTTTTTTTTTTTTGCCTTACCGCACTGGTTAGAACCTCTAGCATAGTGTTAAAGAGCCCTGTAAAAAGCAAGCTTTATAAGTTAGGGTGTAGCTTCAATATAAAACTTGAATCAAACCTGGTAAGTGTATTTGCTTCTTAGATGTAAATGACTTTTCTGAATAGGTATATTAAAAACTATTTTTTTCCTAAGAGCCATCTTTTTTTTTTTTTTTTACTTTTTAAGAATTGTGATAAACTTGGTTTTTGTATAGACAGTTCAATATGCAGGGCTTAGGGGGTTGGTGGAGAGTTCCTTTTAAGTCTTTGCCAAGATACCTATGATTCCCAGTTCTTGGGTATCTTTATCGATACCAGGTAACATCTTTAGAATGTCACCAATTCTTTTAGGCATGTTTTGGTGTACTACTTATTATAGCTTATACTCAAATATGCCATGTTTTTCTTTCAAATCTTTTTTTCTTTCTTTCTTTCTTTTTTTTTCCCCCCCAAGGAAGAAACAGAAAGCACACTGGCCTGAAAATGGGAAGGCTTGGAATCTAGTTGCTGGATAGCAGTTAGATTTCTGGCAAATCTCTTGTCTTCTCTGAACTTTTATTTTTCTTCTGTATTAGTAAGATAATCGATTGAGTCTTACATTATAAGCTCAGTAGTATTTTGTGCTTTAATATTTTATGGTTCTGAGGAGATACTATGCATCTTAAGCAAAATAAGATTAATTTTATTTACAATTTTTTTATTCTTTTAAAGTTTATTTATTTTGAGAGAGATAGAGCAAGCGGGGAGGGGCAGAGAGAGATAAAGGGAGAGAGAGAGAAGAATCCTAGGCAGGCTCTACACCATCAGCACAGAGCCCAATGCGGGGCTTGAACCCATGAACTGCAGATCATGTTCTGAGCCAAAGTCGGAAGCTTAACTGACTAAGCCACCCAGGTGCCCCAAAAGATTTTTTTTATTTCAAATTTGTTTTCTATTAAGGAATCGAAAAGGCTCCAACTCATGTACAGTCACAGAAGATACCTACGTTAAAACAAAAATTCTTCTCAAAGGGCATGGTTATGAAATAGGCAAATTTAGGATGAACATGAGACCTTCTGAAAAATTGCATATTTTGAAGCTCATACACCTTTTGTCATTTCTTTTAAGATACAAACTATATTATTGTAGGAATATTCAAGGAAGGCCTCCAAATTGTTTTGCTTAGTGATATTGTATGGCATCAGTGATGTAGAATTTTGTTTTCATTATATTGTGTTGGCCTAACATAATTTAACTGTGTAATTAAACATGTGATAACATATGCCATAAAGTTTTCTGCTAGTCTGCCACTTATTTATTATTGTTACACCAAATTCATTATCATCATAGTGATAAATCTGAATATGGTACATGATTGCATTTGAACCTGATTCATATTGACCTTTCAACTGAAGGCAGTATGTTGTCTCATTTAAGACCACAATTATTAGACCTTAAGCTACTGAAGGCGATGGTTTTTGTTTCCATGGGGCTGGAAAGGCACTGGGGCAAAGCACAGTACAGCAGTATCAGCTTAGAGTGTTTAGCAGTAGCTCAGCTTTTTCAAAGCCTCTTTTTTTTTTTCAAGAGATGCTAAAAGGGTGTTCAAAAAAGATGAAAGCTACATGATTAAAATGAAGCACGCTATAATGTTTAACTGGCAGTTTATGCTACATAGTCTATATACTCTGGTCTAATCATCTTGTATTGTGTCTGACTAGTTTATAGTGGTTGAAAGTTTCTTGGCCAGAAAGGACCTTGTAAAATTAGTTCTTATTAGAAAAAGCATGGATGGCTGCAAAATTTGGAGACAGGCTGATTTTAGTCCTGTCAAATGACATAAATAATCAGCAGGAAGGTTTTGGTTTAATGAAGAGAAAAAAAAAATCAAGTGGTGTTTGTGTTTAGAATTTCCTAAAAGATAGAATTCTCATCAAACTAACATTTCAGTTCTTTCTCTAGATTTGTCCCTGAGTCCATGTTTCAAGAAAATCTAATAGGTGTTTGTGTGTGTATTTCAGAATTTAAAGTTAACATATGACAGATAAAATGATAAAATACAAACATAATACCTTGGGGTAGTCAAATGAAATAAGGATATAAGATGCTGTTCTAGGATATCAGGATGCAATATGTGAATTCCTAATACCTTATGAGCCAGAGACATAAAGCTTAATTATTTACCGTCCATCCTCTAGTTGCAAGTTTGTGGGTTTTGGGGGTTGGCGGCAGTTTGCAGCTTTACTTAATTTTTGTTCTTTTGGTATTACCTGTGATCTCCATTTCCTAAGTGAGAAAGCATCTAGTTACTTGATTTATGGCCATCTGAACAGAATAAAGAATTTATATCAGAATAGTTTTTTGGTGTCTTTTTAATGTGTCAGGTTCGTTTAGCTTCTTTCTACTTGGGCAGGAATAGTATTTTACTTGCATTGTGTGAAGTTAAGCATTTGACGTTTTGTTAATTTACCAATTATTAGGACTGCCCACTACTGCTTGAGTGTTATATGTAGGTTAAAAGATAAAATCTGAAAGTACCTGAATACATTGTTTCAGGGAAAGCGACAAGACCATCATTTTTTACAGGTTTCCCAAATTGGTAATCCTAAAACCCAAACCTTGCCTGATCAGTTCTGTAAAATTCCATTTTGGCATGTTAATGGGTTAACTCCACAGATGTAGTGTGGCTAGGTATGATTTCTTAGATCATTTATCTGAATGATGGTTAAGCTGTTAGCTCAAAGGACTTATGAAAGGAACCTAGAAATAATTAGAGCAGAGAGGAGATTGTTTTATTTTTGTGATCTTAAGTAAAAATGTTTGTTCCTTCTACGCCACATCGCTATCACCACTGATCTTAGAATAAAACAAACAAATACACAAATCTTCCAAGATATTTTATTTCTCATCTGCTTTGATCTCCACTTTCAGCTGAGGGATGTGTAGTTTTCCTGTGCCAAACTCTACTTGAGCAGGAAAAATTTTCTTTGACCTATAAATTGCAAGCATGTGTTACTTCCAATTAATCTTTATAAGCTAGTGAAAAGAAATGTAGTCGCTTTTATAGTTTGACAGTTTTAAAAACAAATTATCTGTGAGTAGATCAACTTTTGAAATTAGGAAAAAACCACATGTAATCTCAAAATTGTACATTTTAGTGGCACCTGCTAAGTATCAGGTGTTTATAACTGGGCCATAAAAATTCATTCCAGTCTAGAATCTAAAGTCTCAGCCCAGAAGGAATATGGAAAAAATTTTGGCTAAAATGATTTATTTTTTGTTCTATAATCTAAGAGCTACAGAAATAGAAGGCTTAAGGTCTTGGGCATGATTTTATGAAAAAAACTTTAAAGGGAGGCCATTTGTCCATGCTATGGGCCAGTGCCCCTATAAATTAAAGAGAGGGAAGTGGAAAGGAAAGGAGAAATAGAAATAGGTGGTAGGGGGATCTTGACTGTTAATGGGAATGGCTGCTTTATCACAAGCTTTTTGGGTGGATACATGTTGAATTACAAAATACGGTATATGCCCATATTGTAAGCCTGGCAGGTCGGAAGGGGTTCATGGCTACCCTGGTTTCTATAGGTTTCTTATCCCCAGTTGTACTTCTGTCACCCTGCATCTTACTGATCTGAGGAAAATTCCAGATAGCATAGTTTTGCCTATAAAAGCTAGGAAATTATTCTGGAGAGACGAGAAGGGCTTATTTAAAGCAGTCGTCATTAGTTTTGTCTTGGCTACTTGAGAATCAGTACAAGCAGTCTCAAGTCCTCTTAAGCATAGTTTATCTCTAGGGCTCTATTTTTATTTCAGGCATCTTTTCTGTTTTATAGGCATCTTGGCACCATCCCTTGTGCCATCATGATGCCCTGGGAGACAAGATTTTCCTTTTTCCTTTTTCCCCTGATCTCCTGCCCAGCTGCTGAAACTTCTCCCAACTTCCTATCTTGTCTCTCAGTGAAGGTGGCAGGAAAAAAATCTGGTCAATAAACATTTGCTAAAAGGCTAAACAGAGAGCTTTAGTATCTCTCAAATGGCCTTATAAGGATAATATGTCCAGGGAATTCTAAAGAAATTTTTAAGGGCAGATAGTTCAAATCCTCAGGGAGAAGCAGAGGTAGAAAAGAGTTTGGAGGCAGGATGTATGGATGCCTTCTGTGCTTGGAGGTTCCCTAAACTATAGTTCAAGCAGGATTACTCGTTGAACCACCCAGAAATATAGGGGGATATGGGTTAGAGGCAAGGTTCCTCATGCCTACCAGTTGAGAGATACTAGTGTTCTCTACATCACTGGGAGTAGAATATGCGTGGCCCTGTTTTCAGTTAACCTTTGTGTCCATAGCTGGAGCAGTGTCTCAGATACCTGCCAACACCGCATTTGGGTAGGTTACCTGTTGTGAAGCTCTTCTGGACTAGCCTTTCCATGTGCCAACCTGGTTTTTTTTGTTTTTTTTTTTTTTTGTTTTTTTTTTTTTTTTATTTTGCTGGCCTTCAGCAGGTCAGCTTTGACATCTCAAGGGTGGTTTTGCAGAATGTGAATTTCAATGCAAGAAGCATGTGTGGTTTTAATGAAGTGTTTGCACTTACGTATTAACACACTCATTTTATAAATTGGGCTGACATTTCCATTGTTGCCTCCTTGTATTATCGCTTTGTTGCATGCTTTAATAATTTTTATAAAGTTTATTGCCCCCTGCTGCTCAATATCTTCATATGCTGTGTGTTGTTCTTTACATCCTGCTGGGGTGCGGTTTAATGAATTATTTTTCAATGAGAATGATATGATTTTTACAGCCTGCCCACAGAGATAGTGATTTTATAATATAGTATTTGTTTGATTCTGTGCCCTTGCCCATTTTTTTTTAGCCTACACATGTCACCATTACTTGCATCTGAGTGTTGCAAGGCACCGACTGTCCAAGCTTGATGCCATGCGTGTAATGGTCTCTTTTATTGCATGTTTAATTCTTTATCTCTTCTAATCTTCACCCTGAATCTCTGTCTTCATTTCCATCTCAGACAGTTTGGCTTTTATGCCAACATCTGTACATTTGCTTTGCATTGAAATTCCAAGAATAACATCTTTGCTGCTAGTGGTCTCTCTCGCTCAGTAATTGAACCCACACATTCCTAGGATGTGTTATGTGGGGTGATTTAGCAACTTTAGGTTTTTGTCAAACTCAGGCTTAGTTGAAACTATAGAAATGAGTTAGGGTTTATTTTGTGGGCACTGCTGCTTTATTTTCTTCTCTTTGTGCCCAGTCTTAACACCTACAACTCTTTTTTCCCTGATCTGGTTGAACTATAGAAATTCTCCTTTCTATTTCCAGAAAAGCAGTTAATATTTAAGCACTGCCACTTCTACTCTCTGCCATGCCTTTGAGTTTAATCTTCATCCCCTGTGTGCTTTGCCTGTACACATCACTACCACCCCTTTCTGTCCCCCACACAAGGTATTCCTCTAGTGTTAGCCTGAGATTAATTACTGTAGGCATTCATGACAAGGGATGTCTCAAGCTTGGAACATAAAATGAAAAACTTAAAAAGTCCCAATATTGAGGGATACTTCTCAACATTGACCATGCAAGGTCTTGTCTGGGGTTTAAATACAGAATTTACCAAGGGTGTCAGTTAAAATGTGTTAACTGCACAGAGTATGCAACCTATAGTTGGCTATTCAGTAACAGAATTTCGTTATTTGTTGGTAAGAGAAATCTCTTTTGGGTAGATGGGTAGGTACAGCACTGGCTCAACAAGGTCAGCCAGGACCCAGATTTGTTCTGTTTTGCTGCTCTGCCATCCTCAATGAATTGCCTTTTCCACTCAAGACTTGTCACATCACGTCATGGTGGGAAAGTGATTGTTGGATCTCCAAGCATTGGTCCCTATACAACAGCTTCGAGGTAATATGAAGTGTGAAATATTTCCCAGAAGCATCATAGGGGAGTTCCCTTTATGTCTTATTGGGCAGAATTGCGTCCTGGTCCCATGCTTGAAGTGATCACAGAGATGGGAGAATTGGTTTTAAGACAGTTATTACTCATTTCCTAGAAGTGGGAACATTATCTGCCCAAGAAAATCAGGATTATATTGCAAAGAAGAAGGAATAGCTCAACAGACATAGTTCGTTTTGGATGGGCAACATGTTTGTTTACTTAACCAGTGATTGGACGTTGTTGGATAAAAATTAAATATAGGCTTGTGTGAAATTGCCCTCTAATTCTCAATGTAAGTAGTGAATGTGGAACTTATTTCTTCATTTTAGAGCCATCAAGTTCCATGTCTGAAAATTATTCTATATTCCTACAGAACATACTCTATTTGCAACCATTTACTTTACTATTAAGCAAATTTCTTTTTCAACACAGTGACATGCATATTTTGGCATTTTGAGAGTATATGATAATAGGTACGGCGTAACCAATGCTGAGCTTTTAGTTGGGTTCCATTTGCTGCAACCCTAATGCAGAAGACTGTAATCCCTATGAAAGTAAGGGCCTCATCTCTTTTTGTTCCTAATAATTTCCTTGATGCTATCTGAGTCCCTGGAATATAGTGGGTGATCAATACATTACTTACTGAATAAATGAACCTCAGGCATGAGTGAATGACATTTTTGAACTTCTGTTACTTGCTCAGATAATAAAATGCTGTGTGCTAGGGTGAAACTTAACATTCGAATCAAATAATAAAGCAGGTTTCTTTGTCCGCCTTGATCTCCCTGTATAGTTAAGAGGATTTAGTTGCTTAGAGTTTCATCAGATCCTTTTCATAAGTCAATAAGCAACTCCCTTCCGCTTCCCTGGGCCAGCCCATTGCATAGTTAATGCCATCATGAAATACCAGAAGGAGAGAAGGAAGGCACAGTTTTAATGTTACTCATGTGTGACACTACAGAGTCAAATGTCACCCTGCCTCCTACTCCTTGATCTCCAAGGGAAAGGGAGGGTGCTGAGAATAGTAAAGGGCAACAGTCAATAGTGAAAGGAATGGAAAGGAATTTAGTGTAAGCTCTGATGTGCCTTTTTCTCTCCTTCCTTTTCACTTGGCCAGGTAGTTAAGGGAAATGTTAACGGCAGGCATGTGACAAAGGGATATGTTCCAGAATATTGATATTTTCCCAAAGGAGCACAAACAGTAACTAATTCGCTCTGGAAGAACATGCATCAAGCTGAAACAAATGTAAACTTGAGCCTATGCAAAACTCTGTTCTAAACTTAGCTTTTACTTAATGAAACTTGCCCTAAAAGTTATGAACCGCCTAAGAGAGGCAAGGGGATGAATCTGGTTTCAAGGGCATAAACACTGAATTGCCATTTGTACTGATTTTCAGATGCAATTTAAAAATTAATCCAGAATGTTCAGGTCATGGGTATTATGAAAGCTTTTTATTGTAATCCTAGACAAAACTTTATTATGCCATAAAGAAGTCAGGAGTCTTTAGTGAAAATTGTAGTTGACAGGAAAATAAAGTCGATTCCACTTAAAGCTAAAAGGTATAGTAGGTCAGGAGATGCTTATATGTATCTTTTACTTTAGAGTGCATTTATAGCTCATGAAAGGAAGTAGATTGATATTCTCAAAGTGAACTTCTTTCGCTTGTGTTCACAAAACCTGAGCTAGCCAGGTGGAAGGACGTTGAATTAAGCCTTTATTACTCTGCCTGGGGCACACGAGCTCGTGTGAGCAGCCCAAGGATGAATGTGCAGCTCCAGAGCCACGCGCCCTCTGCTGAGACCACAAATTTCCCTCCCTTAGTTTCTACACCTCAGCTAAGTACTTAAATAAAAATATCTTGAATGCTACCATTTCTTGGAATCTCATTTCATTCTTCACTAGCCATTCTCAGTTGCTGGAAATTAAACATTATCATCATCACATATTAATAGAAAGACTCTGGGGTACCTTGAAATGTTGATTCAGGGTTAGGAGCATTTCATCTGTGATCTTTGCCCTCAAGGAAATTACGATTTATGAGAAAGATTTGTAAACATAAATTCTCAGTGTTCAGTTTATAATGCCAGTGTATTCCTTTCAGGAAAAAAAAAAAATAGTGTGAATGGAGATTAGCCTCCTAGCTGGGTCCTCAGAGCGAGTTTACCCATAATGGAACCCAGCGATAAAACTGACCATCCTTTCATGCCTTACAGGTCCTGGGAGCAGCTTTGCTTGTGCCTGGGAGCATTAGCGTGGTGCTGGGCAACATTTTGAAATAGGTCAGAACTGTTGGGAATACCTTTCTATCAGTATTGCTGATGCCTGCTTCACCTGCTAGTAAGGTTTCCTCAGACCTGTGGTACCCAGTTCTCCTGAGGTTATTCTGTGTCCACTACCCTAAGTCCACCATTTGGGGAAAAGAGAGGTACAGTAACCTCCTTACCTTGCAAGAGCGCCATTGTCGAGAAACTTTTATTTGTTTTTTTGTTTGTTTGTTTTTGTTTTCTTGTAGGTTTTGTGTGTGTGTGTGTGTGTGTGTGTGTGTGTGTGTTGTTTTTTTACATTATCAAAATCCCAGCTCTCTTAGTACAGCTCAGTTCCTCTAGGGACTAAGGGAAAAGCAAACCGGTGGCATCAATGCACACTACTGTGTGAATTATTAATAGTCTTTTTACCTACTCAAAAGAGTCACTTTCTAAGCAAGTATGTTTGTTAAATCAGACAACTCTCTAACCAGAGTTACTTACTTTATTCCAGACACTGTAGCAGAAAAGAAAAAAAAAAGCCCAAAATATTTCTTAAATGTTTTTAGAAGACTGCTCAAAAATATTAATTGGCACTGTGGGTTATAAATGAGGACAGTCATATCCCAAATTAAAATGTAGGCACAAACACGCACAAGAAAACTCTAAACAAGGTATAAAGTGAAAGCTAAAAGAATAGTATGGAATAGGGTGTGGGGGCTAAGAGCAGAACAAGATGTCTTCCAACTGTCCATTGAAGGAAGGCTGCGTGGGTGAGGCATGTGGATAAGGCTGGAATGACAGGGTCTGTATAAGCTGAGGTAAGGGTGATAGTCTAGGGTGGGTCAAGACAATAGTATTCAGCAAGAGCCCTGCCGTGCTGTCCTCCAGGGAGGTCCCTATTTCTCAAGAGGTGTTCTGCTGTGGAAAGAGGCTTGGAAATCAACACCTGAGTACCTTGCACTTTTTGTACATGAATTCTCTTCTCAACCCTCTGAGGAGGCATCTTAGGAGGAAATCAAGGGTCAGCAAAATCAAGTCACTTGCCTGAAATTCTATAGTTGGTGAATAGCAAGACAGTGATTATGATCGTGATCTGCCTGATGTTAGAGCAGCCATGTTCTTATCATTGTGAAGCTTTTCCCTACTTACCCCTGTGGGGACTCAGCCCAGCAGCCACAAGGGAGGGATGGGGCAGTCATGAATACGTGTAAGTTGAGAATTGTCTGCATGGGTATGGATATACTTACTTAAATTCTGTGCAAATCGAGAAGACTTACTAATGTTACTTTTCACAGAAATAATGTCATAATTTACCAAACCTTCTAAAGCAGGGAAGCAGCACTAGAAACCCTCATTTTGAAACCAGTGGTACAAAGGACTTATTTTTAACCATTTTGAGTTCATTCAGAAACCAGGAAGGGTGCCCAGGTGGCTCAGTCAGTTAAGGTCCAACTCTGGATTTCACCTCAGGTCATGATCTCACAGTCTTGAGATCGAGCCTTGCATTGAGCTCTGTGCTGAGTGGGGAGTCTGCTTGAGATTCTTTTTCTCCCCTCCCCTGCTCTCTCTCTCTCTCTCTCTCTCAATTAAAAAAAAGTGATTTGTCTAGCAGAATTATTCATTTTTTTTGAAAATGTGTCTGGTCTGTTTTTTTAAGACCTTTTCTGTAAAAGGCATCACAATTCTGCTGCAGGAATACCTCCATTCACATGGTGGTTCCAGCATTTCCAGTCATTCCGAGAGCCCAGTGGTCATGTCAAGGTCTGGAGGTACCCTTCATGTCCATCTCTTCAGTTGTACAATAACCTTCATCTTACATCCCATTATAAAAGTTTATTTTGTCTTTAAGGATAAGCATGCTTTCTGTTTTAGAAAGAAGTAGCCCAGATTACAGTTGACATTTGAACAGCATGGGTTTGAACTTCACAGATCCACTTATACACAGAATTTTTCCGATAAATACGGTGCAATACTGTAAATGTATTTTATCGTTATGCTTTTCTTAATATTTTCTTTTGTCTAGTTTACTTTATTGTAAGAATACAGTGTATAATCCATGTAACATATGTAATATGTGTGAGTCAACTGCTGATGTTATCAGTAAGGCTTCAGATCAACTGTAGGCTGTTAAATTTGGGGGGAGTCAGAAGTTACGGATATATGTTCAACTCAACTGCATGGGGGTCAGCACCCCCAGCCCCTATGCTCTTCAACAGTCCACAGTATTTTGTTGGGAGAGAGGGACTATATGGTGACACTGTTTGATGTCACTTAAGTGCCTTCAGTTGGAGTGTGATCCCAGCTCACTCCTATTCCTTCTGACCTGAGTTTTCAGTTGGGCACTGCCCAGGTTCATGGTGCTTCCTCTGCCCCTCTCGTGGCCCCTTAGTACTTCCTTTAAGAGTGACTGTCAGAAATTTAAAAAATCAAAACTTGGGAGAATTTTGTTGAGGAAGGAGATTAGAAGCATGTTTTTAGTAATAAGCAATGTGGGGATCGTCCATGGCTTTCTTGGTTGAGGCTATCTCTATGCTATTGTGATTAGGGAGATTTGTGTGCATTTAATTGTTGGTAGGGATTTTATAGTTAAAAATAGAACTTTCCTGTACTTTTGTAGCTTATTTGTATTGTTAACCATTTTTATTCAGGAATGGAAATAGGATAGGGCCCTGAATGCAAACTACTAAAAGACAGAATCAAATGTTTTTTTAATTTTTTTAAAATTTATTTATTTTTGAGAAACAGAGTGAGACAAAGCATGAGTGGCGGAGGGGCAGAGAGAGAAGGAGACACAGAATCTGAAGCAGGCTCCAGGCTCTGAGCAAGCGGTTAGCACAGAGCCTGACGCGGGGCTCGAACCCACGAACTGTGAGATCATAACCTGAGCCGAAGTCAGACGCTCAACCAACTAAGCCACCCAGGTGCCCCTATAATCAAATATGTTTTATGATAGAATCGTTTTAATTACTTATGGAAAGTCAGTATATATAATCATATTTATAGACCCACATATTGTATTTAAGAAATTAACCAACTAACTGACCAATGCTCTGATCATCATGAGTATATTAACCAGTGAGATTTTTGTGCTCATTTCTGGATGTCTCTCGTATTCACATTCCAAGTAGGAATTTTTCATCACTAACGAGGTTTGCAAACATCATTATAATTGTTCCTGCCCATCCCCCTTCTTTTGTCTTGTTTTTGGTTTGTTTGAAAAGAATAAATATTCTGAATGGTTACTTCTTTCCTTTTTCTGGCATCTGACAGTAAACTTAGTTATGCACAAATCATTCTGGGCATTATGAGTCACTTGCTGTTAGGCTCATTTCTGGTGAAATTGAATTTGTCCTTTTCTTTCACTGATGGGAATATCAGCTTATCGTGTTGGCTTCCTTCTCAAAGAGAGTGGGGATGCTAGTGGCGTAACTGGAGGGAATAACTTTATATCCTTTCATAAAGTCCCGGGGTGGAATTACTGAAGGACAGAAGATTTTTCCCTAGCAGGAGAGATACGTTTCTCCCTTGATACAGAAATCTCACACTCCAGGTCCTTTGACACATCACTGCCTGTTGGAGAGCATGGAGCCAGTGTTTACTGCTGGTTCTTGGGTGTTAAACAGCCCTCCACTGCTTTTATTGTACCATTAATTGCACTTAATGCAGCTGCATTTCTAGTACGCTTGGCTAGGCTCTGAAAATTAAGTAGAGGGTACTTTGTTATAAAATTCACTGTAATGAGCTCTGGTGGGACAGGGTCTGTTAAGTTTGAAATTACCTCGGGCCATTTCTAAAGGACTTCTTAAAATATTTCACATCTATAAAAGTTTGTAACTAGATAAATAGCCATGGAGTGTGTTAGACCGGGCAGAGGGAAATCCGCATTTCTCCTCCGTGCATCTTTGGAAAAAAAAAAAAAAAAAGTGAACATTTTGAATATTTGAGAGCGGGGCTTAGGTTCTACATTTTCCTCTGCCTCCCCTATTCACTAAATTCCAACTTTTCAGCTGTCCTTAACGTAAGCTCAGCTTTAGCTATTTGCACTATAATTTATATATACAGACGTTGTCCTTTTTGGTTTCTGTTTTGTTTTTGAATCCAAATCATACACGGAACTAGAATAAATATAGGACCCCTCTCTGGGTGTACATAAATTGGTTCAAGAAGAGGTCACACCTCTAAGAACAAAAACGCTGAAGAGACAGCTGTAACTATTAGCCAATTAGTCTAATGTTTCAACTATCAGCCAGGGCCTGAAACAGATTCCTGGTACCTGGCTAATAGATGCTTAAAATGACTTTAATTTCCCCAAGATTCCTGGGCTATGTGACTGACTGCTGTAATGCTTTGAGGCTAATAAAATTTCAGATGGACTAATTTACCGGGTAGCTTTACCAAAACATCCAAGTAATCCGTACATACTCATTAGAGACGGGTCCAGAACATACTCTCTGAGGACTGATTTGAGAAACCTCGCTGGGATCAGCCTCACTGAGCTTTAGATGCACTGGCACAAATCAGGTGGAGGATCTTCTATGGTTTTAGTGCAGCAATTTATCTGAGTTTTGTAGTTAAAGTTTGAGCATGAGGTAATTAGAGCCCTCCAAGCTTGAAATTCATGAACCTTATTCCCCCTTTAATAGACTCTACACAAGCTTGCCAAACTCACTGTTTGACTGATAGTATATACGGAGGCTTTGTTAAAAGCCTCTGGTCAAAATGTAGTTTTAGAAATTTCCAAATCGGTTTTCTTTTCTATGTAGCTCTTACATGTGTAAACAGGGAAGACGGCCGCGTGTTATTAAGGAGGGTCAGTCAGCAGTCTGTTGTGCCCTTTGGAAATACTCACTAGTCAATAATCAAACACACGCAGCCGGGCAGCACCACACCTGCTGTCCAGATGGGTCTGACAACAAACACGACACGACCAATCAGGACTGAAGAATAGAGGGGGCTGAACGCCGTGGGTCTGTTTGGTTTCTTGCACTGTTTCTCCCTCCTGGCAAAAAAATGGAAGATAACCTTTATGCTGCTACCATTGTTGCAGCAGGCAGTGCTTGAGCGCACGTGTCTCTGCATTAAAAGCCGTAATTTAATCAAGTTTCCCAGTACCTACCTTGGATACATTTGTTAAGAAGTTGAGAATAGGCATATAGATTTTTAAGTATATAAATGGCTGCATACACACCTGCTTCTACAGGTACGTGCACATAGGTATTGGAACGCCCCACGCTAGCACATCACCTTTTCCATTTACTTTTCAACTTTTTTTTTTTAACATTTTTGAGAGACAGAGCACAAGTGGAAGAGGGGCAGAGAGAGAGGGAGACACAGAATCCGAAGCAAGCTCCAGGCTTTGAGCTGTCAGCACAGAGCCCGACGCGGGGCTGGAACTCAGGAACCGTGAGATCATGACTTGAGTCGAAGTCGGACACTTAACTGACTGAACCACTCAAGCGCCCCACAGGCGTGTTGACTTTTATAAAAGTTTATTATGCTAAAAATAGACATTATGGCACTAAAGTTCAGCGACAGTCTTGAGGCTTTTCATGTATGCCAAAACGTTCTATCTCCAGTAACTGTTTTCATCATTCCTGTTTGTGAACAAAGCCACAACATGTGATTTATTTAGCCAGAGATGCAGAGGTTTTTGTTTCTGGCTTTTTGATTTTCATGTGATTTCTAGACTACACATCTTTGAGAAAGGAAAGGGAGCTAACAGTTTATTACTACCTCAACTGTGTCCCATACTGTGTGAGGCACTTCACACACATCATCTCATTTAATGCTTAACCAACATGCTGGAATGGCTAGTGTTAACGTTCATCTTTTTGGTAACCATATTTCTCCGATATTTTGCTACCTGACTCAAGGTCACACACAACCTAGGAGGTAACAGATAAGTTCTATTTATATAATATCGCCTTACTGACTCTCTTTAATCTTCTTCATCAAAAGCATTTTACCAGCACCCATTTTTTTCTCAATATATGAAATTTATTGTCAAAATGGTTTCCATACAACACCCAGTGCTCATCCCAAAAGGTGCCCTCCTCAATACCCATCACCCACCCTCCCCTACCTCCCACCCCCCATCAACCCTCAGTTTGTTCTCAGTTTTTAAGAGTCTCTTATGCTTTGGCTCTCTCCCACTCTAACCTCTTTTTTTTTTTTTCCTTCCCCTCCCCCATGGGTTTCTGTTAAGTTTCTCAGGATCCACATAAGAGTAAAAACATATGGTATCTGTCTTTCTCTGTATGGCTTATTTCACTTAGCATCACACTCTCCAGTTCCATCCACGTTGCTACAAAGGGCCATATTTCGTTCTTTTTCATTGCCATGTAGTACTCCATTGAACCAGCACCCATTTTTATTTTGCTGAAGAGAGATTTTTAAAAACCCAGGTTGCATTAAGATTTATTTACTCCTTACTGTTGACTATGCCAGAAAATGGTCACAAATACTGATATTGAGCCCTTTCCACAACTCTTTGGACAAGGAATTGTTACCTCATTCTACAGATGGGGAAACCAAGGCCCGGATGTCACGTGTTTTACCCTTGTTCGCCATGTGGTAAATGATATAGCTGAGACTAAAAGTAAGGCCTTTGTCCCAAACATTTATGCTCTTTCTACTAAACCATAACTGTCTGTCCATCTTTTTAAGTACTTGTAAATACTCAGATGAATAAAGACATGAAGACCCTTTGATGAGTATTACAGAGGCCAGAGCTAGACCCATGGTGAGATGCTACCTATGGAAGAGGTTCCTTCTAAAAGAGTAACATCAGTAAATGAGGTAAATACACTTCTGAAGACAATACATGGAGCTTACTCTGTCTCTCAACCGTGGGTTCATTTATGAAGACAGAAGAGGAAATGGTAGCAATGACACAAATCAAAGTGAAGTGGGCCCAAGAAAATAAGCGACTGCATCATCCTTGTCACATTCTGGAAGCCCCAAAGTGAGCTGTGTTCAAAGGGAAGAAGAGAGAGAAGCCAAGAGGAGTGAGTTCAAAGAGCCAAATGGACGTTTTCTATTTTCTGCTGAGTGCTGAGGGTGACGTTTGTTTCAACAATAGTTTTGAAATTCCAGGAGACATGGTCTTTCTCCCTTGCCATATAGCTGTTTTCTGAAAGACATAATTCTTGAGAAACAAGGCTTTGTTCTCTCCTACACAGAGCACTTCTTGGTTTCTTGCTTTACTGGCTTAATCAAAACTCACTCAATAATGCGGAAGGAATATGTGGTCCTTCTTGGCCCTTTCAATTGTTTTTCCAACAAATAAAAGACACTTTTGTTTTCTCTGATTACTTAATATTCTTCTAGGTCACACCTAGGTATATTAATAATCTGTTGCAATAGTTGCCTGTGGGTATTTGACAGATCTTGGCTGCAAGGAAGAATTATTTACTGCTCTTGTGATCGAAGAGTTATAGAGACTCCAAAAACAGCTCCAGGTAACTTCTCCATTTACAACATTTTAAAGGCATCTGCCATCGTGAGAGATACAAGGAAAGAGAGACTGATAACCAAGTGGACCAAGAAAGAGCATCCTCTTTGATGAGTGAAATGAAGGACAGTGTTGGTAGTGTGAGGTGAGGGGAAGGCCTTAAAGTTGCCCTTTCTATAGCACATCGGCATCTCTGTAAGCCCATAGAGAGAGTTTCATGTTTTCATGAAATTAGGAAGGAAAGTCACTCCAGCGGTGGAGACCTGGATCTTAGGAAAGAATGCTTGATTTCCCAACTCACACAGTGGAGAGAAGGAGGAGTAAGACTGGTCTGA
The DNA here is from genome assembly GCF_046562875.1 of Panthera onca. NCBI lineage: Eukaryota > Metazoa > Chordata > Mammalia > Carnivora > Felidae > Panthera > Panthera onca. Next base: position 82,722,913 of record NC_138344.1, read on the forward strand.
AACGATGAGCCTGAAAAGCAGCAGAATGGAGACTCCAGACCATACAGGGAAAAAGGATGGTTTCAGGGGGACAATGATGCCTTGGTTTAGATGTATTTAGATGTACTTCCCTATAGAGATATACTTATGAATGCAAATCGTAGGTGACTATGTTGTTTGACCATCATCTAGAAGCACTCGATCTGAAGCTGAGATCCTGTTGGCTGGATGAGGCACCTCTTCACCGAGCATCATTTTTGTAGATTCAGGTTATAGAAAAATGATTTTTTTTTCAACGTTTTTTTATTTATTTTTGGGACAGAGAGAGACAGAGCATGAAGGGGGGAGGGGCAGAGAGAGAGGGAGACACAGAATCGGAAGCAGGCTCCAGGCTCTGAGCCATCAGCCCAGAGCCCAACGCGGGGCTCGAACTCACGGACCGCGAGATCGTGACCTGGCTGAAGTCGGACGCTTAACCGACTGCGCCACCCAGGCGCCCCGAAAAATGATTTTTTTAAGTTATGTGTTACCTATTTCTCAGCCTAACCTAAACTCTGGACAGTTCTGTAGCTTCTCTGAGGTTGTCCATCTTCTATATCTTGGGCCTGTAGCTTGTTGCTTCTTCTCAGGGTGTAAACTTTCTCAGATCACTTATTTAAAAAGTTTTTGGGGTGGCTGGGTGGCTCAGTTGGTTAAGTGTCTGACTTTGGCTCAGATCATGATCTCACAGTTCATGAGTTCGAGCCCTGCGGGGAGCCCTCTTCTATCTGAGCAGAGCCCATTTTGGATTCTCTGTCTCCCTCTCTCTCTGCCCCACTCACGTGCTTGCATGCGCTCTCGCTCTCTCTCTCTCTCTCTCTCTCTCTCTCTCACGTAAATAAACATTTATAAAAAACGTTTTCATCCTGGGTGTTCTCTCACTTGTATTCTTTGCCCGTCCTTTTGCCCTTACTCTCCTTCCCTTCACTTACAGATTTCTAAAAAACGAATTTAAAGTGTGTAACTCATGGTTGTCACCTCTCATTTACTGCTCAGTGGATGGCAGCGCCTCCACCCAAGGTCATCATTGCATTTGACGTAGCTGAAGAGTCATTCCTTTAAATGTTCTGGCTCTTCTTCTTTGTAGGTAGGACACTGTCACCTCTTTATCCACCTTCTACCCCTCTGATGGTTCATTCTCAGGCTCTTTGCTGACTCCCCTTCCTCTCTATGAATGCAGTTGTTCCCCAGGCCAGCCCCCAGCTCTGCCTTATTCTGCCCTTCTGCGGCTTCTCCACCTACTGTACCCCGATGACCTGCATTCTTGTCCTCACCTCTGCCATGCCTCTCCATGAAGCCTCGGGTCTGCCAGGCCTCTCCTTTCACTGGGCCTGTCCTCAAGCCACCCAGTTCAACACCCCATCTTCTTAGCACCTTCTCTTCTAAATGTCCCATTGAATGATTGAACCATCTACACTGTTTGCCACCCAAACACCTGGCCTTCACGCTGACTCTTCTTTTTCCCTTAATAGTCAATTGCAAACTCTCCCAAGCTCACCTTCTGAATGTCTTTAGGACCGAACTCCTCGCTGCAATCTTTCTGACTTGCTTCCCGGGATTAAATTACCATCCTTTCTTGCCTAGACTTTGCAGTAGCTACATTTTCATCTTGCCTGCAAACCCATTTCTACCCTGTGCAGCACCACCATGTTGCCAGCCCACTCGCATGTGCTCGTGTCCCTCTTCTCCTCGGACTCTTAGGAGGTGTCCCAGTTACTGTGTGTAAATTATGAACTCCTTTGCGGTGTTGGTAAGGCCGAGTGTGGCTCGGCCTATAAACGTGACATTTGTTTCCCTGCAGGGGAACTCACGTGTCTTGCTCAATTTGTGCCATCGTGTGTGTCCTTCTCTCTGCCTCAGCCATGCCTCCCACCCACACCAGTCCCTGGCTTGTATTCCTGGGAAATTTCTACTCATTTCTATCTGAAGCGTCCTCTTCTCTCTTAAATCCTTGAATTTCACTGGAGTCAGATGCTCCCTTTCCTGAGATCTTCCAAGAGAACGATCGTTTTATGACAGTTTATATTTTTGTCTCCTCAGAATCTCGGTTCCTTGACAGCACTGATGCCTTGCCATTTCCTGAACCTGACAAGTGTCTCCCATCTCAGGGACTTTATACTTTGTCCCCCCTTCACCTGGACATCATATCATTCCTTTATTTTATCTGTATCTCTACTCTGGTATATTGTTAGAGAGGTCTTTCCTGATTTTTCTGTCTTACCCAGAAATCCCTACCACCTTCCACCTTTCCCCCTTCTTCCCTTTATTTTTTTCTTCATGCTAATTACATAATTAGACGAGTATGTATTGTCATTATCTCACCCCCCCCCCCAAGAGTCAGCTCCATGTAGTCAAGTTTGTCTGATTTGCTCACTCTTCTATGCCTTGTCACTAGAGTGCCTGGCACTTAGTAGGCCCTCAGTTAATATTTAGACGAGGGTTTGAATTGTATGCTTTCCAACCGGCATAATAGTTGGCACAGAGTCAATGCTCAGTAAAGGTTTATTAAAAGAATAAACATGGAGTATGCATTTGACCGTGGTTAAATAAATTGCCATGTCTGAACCCACTAAACTGAAGAGCCCAGTAGCTTCCTGGAATAAAAGAATCAAGACAGCTGGAAGACAAATAAAAATGACTGGCTAGTGGCAAAGTCCATTCTCATCAGAATGCTGGTTCAGTTATTCAGTTCAGATTTTTGGCAAGTGATGCAGATTCTTTTTCAGAAAATGTTGATTGATTGCACAGTTGTACCCACTTCATTTGCAAACCTTCATTATCTCTTTTTCCTTTCCTCCCTCCGTCTGCATTTAGAAGGGGAGGAGCTGTGTATAATTCTACAAAGCAATTTTTGTGAATAAACCAACTTACTGGCTGCGGCTTTCAGTCTCGCGGTTCCACACAGAATACAAGTGTCTGCTTGAGTTCTGTGTTCTCTCTTGCCTGGGTCTCTTGCATTCATTCATTTAAGTATTCATTTGATTACTTACTCATTCATTCAAGGAATCATTTGTTCAGTCACCTTTAGTGCCAGCCTGGTACAGGATATATGTGGACGCTTGGCTGTTGTCTAAAGAAGAGTTCTTGGCCTGAGGTCGGTAGATGTGTTGCTGGGGCTCTCTGGGATTTTTGTAACGGTATACACACAATTTTGTGTTTGAGTATCGCCTCAGGAAGAGGGTTTGTTGAAACGGCTCTGTTACTCAAGAAAGCAGCACGTTAAGCACCTCCGATAGAGGCTTGAGCTGAGCCTTAAATCTAAATACTAGGTTCTCCCATTAGAGGTTTTCTCCTTGTTAAGTTTCATGGTGGTGATAAGGGTGAAAGCATACGCTTGTGTGTGTTCTTCAGTCTAGGTCTGACAGTCTTGTCAGCCTGTTTACTATCTGTACGCTCCAAATAGGGCCCACATTTCTTAGTTTCTAACTCTGCCTAAATCATAGACGCTCTAGGTTCCTAAGAGGCAGATGGCAATGATGATGCAGACCTTGATCTGCTAACATAAGCAAGACCTAGCGCCTGCTCATTTACCATTGATAATTGTGTGGGCTTTTGTTTATATGAAATCAGAAGGAAGATGGTGGGGTTGTAAGAGCTGATTTGGGTTTCCAGTGGTGGTGGCTGTGTACATTTACCTAATCAAGTTATGTCTGAGGCATTCAGCATCTTAAAATGAATGCCAATTACCACTGGAATAGGCCATGAGTGAATCCTTCAAAGGAAAATTCACTGGGCAGTTGCTGACACTCAGTGAATTTCTGGCTCTTTGCCCAAGTATGTGTGAAATGTTTGCACTGGTTTGAGGCCCTGATTGCAGTTGGCTCACAGGGTTTGTGGTGACACTGTAGATTTGATATCATGCCACAGGAAAGGCAGACACCGGGGACAACATACAGAGGAACAAAATATTCCTGATATTAAAAAAATAATAATAAGTCCTAAGTATTTCTAATATTTAGGCAAAATGTAGTCCCGATATCCTGTTAAAATTGGAATAAAGATAGAGATTTAGAACAGCCATCTTTGGGGGCGCCTGGGTGGCTTGGTCGGTTAAGCGTCTGACTTCGGCTCAGGTCATGATCTCACGGTCCGTGATTTCAAGCCCCGCGTCAGGCTCTGTGCTGACAGCTCAGAGCCTGGAGCCTGTTTCAGATTCTGTGTCTCCCTCTCTCTCTGCTCCTCCCCTGTTCATGCTCTGTCTCTCTCCGTCTCAAAAATAAATAAACGTTAAAAAAAAAAAAAAAAAAAAAAAAAAGAACAGCCATCTTTGGCCTACCCTCTGCTTTTCATACCAAGGAGGAGAAAGGTGATATGTCCTGAACGCCTCCCTTGGGCTCAGCACTGGGCTCTAGAATGTTCATTTCTTCACAGTTTTCTGTGCACACTCTGTGTTCCAGGCCATATTCTGTCAGGGTTTCAGCAGTACACAAAACAGTTTCTCTAGCTATGAAGGTAAAAGACCAGTGGAGGAGGAGACAATAGGTGAAGAAGTTCCAGAAGGAAAATTAAGGCAGGGCAGGGGTTTGCCACATGGCTCACATATGAAACAGTGACCCTTCTGACAGAATGGGAAGTTGGGGTCCACAGGGCCTAAGTTGTTCAAAACCACCCAGCTAATTAGGGATAAATGAAGGATTCAAAACGGGGCCAGCCTGACTTCAGAACCCAAAACCTTTCCCCTGTTCATAACCGTCTGCCATTGAACTCTTCCTGCAAGCAGAGGGCAGGCAGCGTTTGGGGAAGGAATCAGGCATCCTACAATAAGGACCTGAATCACTGTCATCCCTTTCAGAACTCCCCAGGTGATGTGACAGCCCATTTGGTGACTGCGTCATCTCACACAATGATCTTCTGGGTCCTGTGAGGTGGGTGTTTGCTTCAGGGGCTTTGCCATAAGCCGTGTGTTTGCATATTTCGGGAGCAGTGTGAAGTCAGGGATTTCACACCAAGCTCAGTGGACCTTCGTCTTCGTTGGTGTAATCATGTGACTATGAAGCAATAGTATTGAGCCTCAAGAAAGTGCTGTGGTATTGGGGGGTGAGTACCCAGCCTCGCAAGTGACTATAGGAGTGTGACAGTCCAGTGGTGTTGCCGCTTAGGGGAAAGCAGGTTGGAGTGGGCAAGAAGATGAGCCTGCAGCCTTGCTATTCATAACTACATTAACATGCATTTGTCCTTCACATATGACCAGTAGATCCCAGAATCTTTTTTTTTTTTTTTTCAGTATATGATGCCAAAATGAGCACTCGGGGTCTTGACTGCTATATTTCACTGTCCTTGTGACCTCACCTTCCATACCCCAGTTCCTCTATACCCCTTTTCTGAGGCCTTTCCTGCCCCCATTTTCCCTGCACCCATCCCCATCCCGAGTTGAGTTGGTAGTTGCACATTCATTATATGTTATTCATTTGTTGATGTGTCTTTCTGCTTACTAGACCCTGATCACCTGGAGGGTCAGGGTGGTGGTACCTTTTCATTTGAATATTCTCTAACCGTGCCCAGCCCAGAACAGAGCCTCAACGCATATTTTCCATGGATGCTTTTAGCTTTCTTCAGCTAACATAAAAAGAAAGCATCTATAAATGAAAATAGGAGCCTGGCCTAGATCTCCAGCACCTAGGTCAGCGAGGTTAATATCTTTCATATTGCTAAGGGTTCACTAAGTTCTGGATGAATAAATGTAATACCGTAGCCTGAGACGGTTAGGCTTTGGAAATTGATCAGAATGACTTTTAAGCAGGTGCTATTATCAGCAGAACATTGTGTCATTTGGGCCAACACCCCAGTGCCTCATGGAGCTATTTATGTTGACCATACTTTGGGCAGAAAGAAAGTCCCTAAATGCACTGCCAAGCTTTGTGGCACAAAAGGGGGGGGGCGTGTAGGGGAGGAAATACAAATATGATTGAATATATGAATGGGTGCGTAAGGAAGAGAAGAGGGAGAGGGCCAGAGACATTGCCTTCTTCCTCCCACAGAAACACAAGCTGCTTCCTTCCAGTCCAGCGTTTCTTCACTCCCTGTCATATCGGTGGCCTGGGAAAGCCTGAAGGATGAATGGAGCATTAGACTAGAAGTAATAAGGTTGTGCCTGACTTACCTCAGAATTTGTAGCAGATGTTACAAATGCCATAACATGAAATTTTGGGATCAGGCTTGGGAAAAAAATCAAGATAACAGATGTGGACCTCTTCCTTTTACCATCAAGTGCTGACCTACATCGTAGTGATTCATGGCTAATCTCTACCCCTTCCTGTTGGGTTAGGATCATGTCCCTAACAGTCTTTGAGCCCCTGAGGTCAGAAGGGGTGACAACAATATGGTAGCAGTCAACTGAAAAGATTTTAAGAGCATTTTCAAAATGAGAGTATAAGCCTTGCATTTTCTCTCCAGACCCTACTGAGGGAGCAAACCAAATCCAGCCCCCATTAAAAATTGAAAATTCTGAAAATATTTTCAGCTTATTAGTGAGGGAGATCATTTCTATCAATTAAAAGATAAGCATTAAATTTTGCAGAGTGACTCTGGCATTGAAATCTCAAATTTGATGTGATCTCTTTTTCCCTTTAAGAGCTGTCATCAGAGAGTACTTGGTGTCCTTTTTGTAAACTATGCACTTAATTCATGAGAACACACAGTATTTCTTCCTGACAAAGAGTGGGCGATTTGTAGAGGAAAGTGGTCATTGGAAGCAGGGGAATTTGAATAAGAACAAAAACAATAATAACAACAAAAGAAGAAACTCAAAACTATAGCCTGCCCATCGTAGTCAGGAAGCAGGCATCTGTTCAGGCTCTGAGCCCCAGCCAGTGTCTGTATGGCCCACTTGGCCTCTATCACACAGCATGGCCTCACGCAGTGGATTGCATCTTATATCATCTTTGTATTCCTAGTACCTAGAAGAGCAGCTGCCGTGTGTTAAGGGTCAGTATGTGTTTGTTGCTGTAGCCTGAAGCCAGAAATCGTTTCTCTCTTCTGGCTGGGTTCATGTTAGGTAACAATCAAGACTCCCACCACTCAAAGATTCTACATCCTTCATTCTGAAGTCACCTTATAACTGCCACGCTCGTTAAGCTTCCCCGGGTGGAGAGGGAATGCAAGCCACCATATTCCATATCTCTGCTGGGAATTGAAAGACTGGAATCAGTCATGATCAATAACCTTCCTACCTTTATTTATTTTGTAAAGAAAAGAGGAAATGCTCATACCCTTTGCTGTGCAAAGAGGATGAAATTAGCTTTAAACTTTATACCCCAAAGCAGCCCATGTAGCAAGTTGTTGAAGCCAAGAAACATTCTGTAAAGACTTGGATGTCTTTTAAGTTACTGTAGGACTTTGGTCCTTTAAAAGTGCCCTCTTTTGGGGCGCCTGGGTGGTTCAGTCGGTTGAGTGTCTGACTTCAGCTCAGGTCACGATCTCACGGTCCGTGAGTTCGAGCCCCACGTCGGGCTCTGGGCTGATGGCCCAGAGCCTGGAGTCTGCTTCCGATTCTGTGTCTCCTTCTCTCTCTGCTCCTCCCCCGTTCATGCTCTGTCTCTCTCTGTCTCAAAAATAAATAAACGTTAAAAAAAATTTTTAAAAAAAGTGCCTCTTTTTATGTATAGTGTTATTTTGACACAATGAAGAAAGTAAAATGGCAGTAATCAAGTAACACCATCTTCCTTTTTTTGCAAAGTCCTGTTAGATTTCTAACAAGCATTTCCTCATCTGTTGTCCGGTCTGATGCTCTGCTCTTCTCTGCCTGTGTCTTCTGGAATCACTTAAAGATTCCCCGCATGTAACCCACACAGGCTCTGGATCAGCCTGCATCTTCCCGAGGTTTCTTTCCAAGAGATGCTGATGATAGAGCTTCATCATTCTCTCAGGTGCTGTCACTCTAAGCAGCAGCTTAACCCTTTGCCTTAAGAATTTCATTGTCAACGGGAAGTTTCAGTTCTCTCATGAAGAATGTTAATCACCCTTTATCGTAGCCCTTATGAGGGACATATAATAGTTCCAGTAGTAACTACCAGATTGTCAGACAAAGGCTATGTTTCCTTTTCCCCAGCTACAGATGCAGAAGTGCCTTCTTTGGTAGCTAGAAACTCTCATTTCCTTCAAGGAAAAGGAAGGCAGAGGGGGCAAAGTCAGTCTTCGAAAGGAAACAATGGCGTGAAAGAAGTCCCTGTAACTTGTTGCTGACCAAATGCACAGAAGCATTGTCCAGACTTATTACAGCAGTGCTTGGGTGCTATTTTCCTCTTAGATGACTTTACCATTTTGATGTCAAAAATCATAAGGAAAAGTCTTTCAAAATCATATGGCCACTATTTAGTTCTTCAGAAGATAAGAAATGCATGAGGTACAAACCCTAAGCTAACCAGATTTATTGAAGGTTGCATGTTTTCCCCTTAGTTCTTACTAGTTAAAGCCATATAGGTATCCCTCCCCCCCCCCTTTTTTTGAGAAAAGCAGACATGGTTTCTTTTTCCCAAATTAAACAATGTATTTATATTTATTAATACTTTCACAGTCATATCATCTCTAATGCTTTTGGCTAATGCATTCAATCCATACTCAAATTGTGGGAGAAATTTAAATATGTGTTGCATCAAAGAATTTTTAAATCGGCATAAGACTTTTTAGAGTTTCAATTATTTTAGTGGATTAAGTACCTCTCTTTTGTCTCAATTTGTAATGTAATGTGTTCATAGGGTTCTGGGATATGAACTGTAAAGATATATTTTGTGATGTTTAAAAATTACTAGGGCACCTGGGTGGCTCAGTTGGTTAAGTGTCCGACTCTTGATTTTGGTCATCTGTATTTTAAAAAGAAAAAAAAAAAAAAACAACAACTAATATTGGTGAAAGTATATTGAAAAAGCTCCATTATTATTTCTTTTCAGATATTAACATGATGAATTGTGTGGAAACACCATATATTGTGCTGGGGACAACAGAGTTTCAGTGACAGTGCTGCTGTATTTGTTAAGTTGGTACTGAGCTCTACTTTTTCCAGTGTGCCCTCTCCTTCCCAACCTGAAATTCCCTTGGTTTCTAAGCCATGCACAACCAGTGAAGGGTTCACGGTTGAAAGGATGCAAATTGTGATATGGGCAGTAGGCAAAGCTGTGAGGACCAGTTTCAGATAGAAGATTAGGTCCCATATTAAGTGAAGATGTAGAAATTGTTATTTTGATAGGGAAACACAGGCACACACACTCTCCTTGTAAACTTCTTAGGCTCCTGGGAAAACCCTTCCTGGTTTCCCTTGGCCTACAGTGAGGGGAAGCTAATTGAGATTCTTCAAGGGAAATCCCTTTTCTTTTCTTCGGTAGCCATGGAAAGACTCATTAAGCATTCTATACTTCATTCTTTCCCAGACCCTGACTTTGCTCAGCCCAAGTGCTAAAGCCCAGGGAGTGATGTCCGAGATTCCATTAAGCATGCCCTTTCGTCCTCCCTACCCCCCATGCTTAGTGTGGGAACAGAGCCTTGCCCCTCGAAGGATGGGTTCAGAGGGCAGCCATAAAGTTTGCCTTTTTACTAGGTGGGTGATTCTGTTCTTGAAATACTACCTGCATTTATCCATTTTGCCATTCTGCTCCCCATGCAGGGGGGCTGGATGTGAAAATGCCTCTGCCGTGGTCTTTCCTACTTGCCAATGACCACTTCTTCCTAATAAAACCATCCTTTGGAAACCCTGACTCACAATGTCATCTTCCTCTTCACATATCTTTTTTCAAACAATCTCTTAAGTAACAAGCCCCCTTCTCTCTCCTGCCTGTGGTTTACCTTCCCATTGTGAACTGTGCTGGTGAGACAGCACCACCCTGGGTGCTGGGAGCTGGGGCAGCTCCACCCTTTCTGGAAATGGGGGTTGGGGAGAGTTAGGAAGGAAAAGGGCAGTGCAGGACACAAGGCAAGTAGGGCCCTAGACTTTTCCTCTTTCATTATGTGTGTCCACTGAGCTGTCCTGTTTCTGTTTTGTAATGGGTTCTTCTGTGGCAAGCTGACCTTTTGGCTGAATAGGTCAAACTCCCACTGAGCGCTAATCCTCAGCCTTCCTGGCGATTGTGTATCCCCGAAGGTGACAAGTGCTGGGTAGGAATATGACTGGGGGTGTGTGGTCTATTTCCCAAAAGGGGGATCATCTTTTACTGCACCGAATTAATTCTCAAAGACCACCTCACGAGCTAGGCAGAGTCTATTCTGGAATATTTTTGCTGACATTGTTGAGGGACAGAACTAATTTTTCAGGTACATGTTTCAGATTGTGGTTTCCTTCTGTGTCTTGCATTTTTTAATGAGAGAAAAGTCAAAATCACAGTTCTCATGATTCATCATATCTTTTTAGATTCCTGAAACAATCAGAATTTCTCTGGTTGATATTTAAAAATCCCTCGCTCGATATATTTCTTGCATTTAAAGTCTCTTAAAACTCTAGGTGCTTTATTTTTAACCCTGGCAAAACATGAGTGTTGCGGTGTTTGTTGATAATTATGTGCTGGGCCTAGGTTTGTTTTGAGTTGCTTACAATTTTCTTTTGACTGTTTATAAGGTTTTGTGACACCAGCTACCTTACAGTAGTTAGCGATTTTCAACAGCAAGTTGATACTCAGTAAATGCTGAATCAGATTTGAAGTTGAATTACTGTATTGCTGTTTTTTTTTTTTCTTTCTTTCAACTGTTTGTATAAGCTGTTCAATTAACACAATTCTCACACTTCACTGTCAGTGAGTCAGGGACACATTAGTCACAGATAAGGGTTCCATGTTCCATTTGTTTAGCAATGTGTTGTTTTGTGTTTTTGTTCGGTTAATTTAATTAGTGCTCTTTAAATTTCAAAAGGTAATGTCTTTTATCTGAGGAAACAAATAAGTGAAATATGTCTGTAAATGAGAGGAAACAGTGACCCATTCATCAGTAAGTGTATGTTGCATCTAGACAACCACGTGGTTTTAGAAACTGTTAACTTCCAAACATCAAAAATCTGAGAGAGCCTCATACATAAGCAGTGTATTACTTTGCTGAAAATGATGGACTCACTGAGGAAACACCTCTTTAGTTTTTCTTAGGCGTTAATGATACTCTGTTAGCGGAATGAGATGAACGTAGAGGAACAGAATAACTGCATCTGCATTGTTCCTGGGGTACCAGATTATTGTCTCCATTCTCCAAATGCGATAGGCTAAAAATACAAAACAAGAAGCGCGTATTTAACATCTATTCGTTACCAGTAATGCTGGAGTCAGAGCTGGGCTTCAACCGGGGGCATAATGGGCTCCTGTTTAACATATTTATGTTGGTTGTAAAATTAGGAACTGTCATTACAGCCCCACATCACCTGCATAAGTGCAAAACATATAAATCAAGAGAAGTTCCAGTGCCATAAAAATGCCATGGGATAGAATAGCATGAAACCACTTACAAGATACTTGTGTGTGATGCTAGCATGTACCGGGACGCACCCTTTCATTTCTAGAGGATCTGAGGAACAAAGAAGAATAACTATGCAGGTAGGGCTCATGGATGGAAGACCTGATGAAGACATGTGGGATCCCCAGACTGACTAATAATTTTTTTTAATAAAATTCCGTATTATTTATGCATTGGCAGCATTTACTGAGAGTAGAGCCTGAGCCCTACGTGAAGAAAAGGCAGGAAAAGAAAGGCCATCAATGGCCAGGCTTGAATAACCCCTGCAGCACTACACTAAAGTCAATGTTCCTATCATTCCAGGAGGCAGTTGGCCTGCCATCTGTTGTTACTGGAGCATGCCTCTTGGGCCTCCTAGTAAATAAACCTCTCCTTATATTTTCTGTGAAGCTTTAGGGTCCTCTGTAGGTTGGTGGCTGTTGTTCTCCTGGCCTTCTTCTGAATCCAGCTCTTTGGAGAACAGTCTATGTTCTCTCAAACCAGCCCATTTCTTCTGCGAAGTGCAGTGGTTTATTTTGAACTTGATAATTGGGAGTCCTGAGATGCCCATAAATTATGAACTGTTATTAATAAGGAGCTTTCTGGATCCTAATTACTGCCTCAAAAAGAGAGTGGACACTTTTGAAGTTTTTCAACCCTCCTGCCTCCCAGAAGCTCCCCCCGACAATCTTAAAAAAAAAAAAAAAAAGACTGCAGATTTTATTCATGTGGGATCATTCACACCAAGCTACCATAATGTGCAATTAACACTCTAGAAACTGAAAACAGTATTCAGCAAGACAGCTGCATTATCAAAAATGCCAAAGGAGTTTTGAAGGGAGTAATGTGCATGTTAGAATAGGAATTTAATCAGAAATGTGCCCATACACACACAGTCGTAGTGTCTTAAATATATTTGAATATTAAATTTTTAAAAATCCCAAGTCTATACTTATAGCAAAGATTAATGTTAGGATAGAAAACGGAGTTTTCTATTTTAAAATTATTGTGTGTTTTGCTTCTGAAGCAAATGAGGAAGTTGGAATAGAGATTTCTAAGATCCCTTCCAGCTGGAATATTCTTTGATAATAATCACTCTTCAATTATATTTTATAAATTTTCCCATTGAAAAAAAAATGCCCCTTTTATTTCCTCTTGCCAGTCATAATGATACTTAACACCCATGCTATTTTCAAAGTGCCTTTCAGACACTGCAGACACTAACTCACAATTGCGGGGGTAAACTGCCTACTTCTGCACAGCACAATAATCATAAGTACATTTATATTATAATCCCTACTAAGCTATGGATCCAACTGACTGACTTAGTAACTGAAATGAAGCAGAATTATCCCAGCAGTATTTTGCTGGAATTTTCTTGTCAACTAGCTGAAAGTGTTCTTAGAAGTAAGAAGGTAGGGGTTTGGGTTTGGGTTTTGGTTTTTTTTTTTTTTTTTTCCAATTCATAGCGTGTAGGTTTGAGGAAGGTAGAGGTTCATAATAACATTGTCAAGAAAAGCAAGAACACTTGAGAAATTGACCTGCTGGAAATAAGGGAGAGATCTAAATATATTCTTGACAAATTATGGTAAAGCAGAATTTTGTGTTTGAGAACTTATTTAAAAAAAGAAGGAGGAGGAGGAGAAGGAGAAAGAGAAAAGAAAAAATACCCGGAACAGATTTGAAAGCAAATCATGACCTCATGCAAAAATATTAGTGAAGGAAAGACCCTTGATCCTGGATCTGAGAAATATCCTGCATTAAGCTCCCCTTTGTTGAGGATTGGTGGGGGCTCCTTGAGCGCAGGTGCCCACGGACAACACACGGTGGGCATTCAGGAAGGGAAGCACCGACTAGAAGTTAGTAGGGGAACCAGAGTATTCAGATAAGAAAACGGTCACTGACCTGGTGAGGCACGCTGGAGGCAAGGGTCCGCCTGGGCTTCGTGTGGGTCCTGTAGGAATAGTTGCATGTGAGTGTTGGGTAAATATGAGATCCAGCCATCCTGAGACATTTAACGCTAGTGCAAACAGTCATTAATCGGAATCTCTTATCCGACATGTTGTGCTTATTAAATTGTAATAAAATTATTGCCCTAGAACGTGAAAAAAATTTCCTGTTTGCTTTTTCCTAGCCTAGACGATACGAAAAGTTTAGGTCTCTAGGGTGATGGCTCAGGGGGTGGGGGAGGCAGTACACGTATGCTTTAAAAATGACAATCCTTAGGTTTGGAGAAAAATAGTTTACCCATTTGTTTTAAAGGAATGTTGTAAACGTTCAGGTTTTTGCTCCAGTGTAGGAAAAACAGTCCAAAATGAAAATTTAAAAGAACAAAAGTCTGAATGTAGTTGGTTAGTGTTTGCAGAAATTAATATTCTGAGTTGAAAATTTAGCCTAGTCTCTGCTTTTGCTCAGCAACGCAGAATCGAAATGAACACGAGGCTGGGTTTCTTTCAGATGTTTCGTGTAGTAACTAGATGAGTGATGTAATTAGAAATTAAAAGGTGCGATTCAGAGCTCCAACTTAACTTTTTTTCTTCTTTTTTCTTTCTTTTTCTTCTTCTTTGTTTTTTAATAAGTTATAGGTGCACAACGAAGGAGAAGCCCCAGTGCACTGGCCATTGAAGTATTTGAAGCACATTTGGGAAGCCACATTTTGCAGGTAACTAAAAGAGAAAGAAGCTTGCTTATATGTCACTAAGAAAAATCCATGTGTTTAGTCTTGATTTAAAATACATTTTTAGATATCAGCTGTGTATATGACTATTGTTTTATGTTGCAATTATGAAATTCTTATGAATTTATTTTTTTCTTTTTAGAAAGCCATCTCTTGAGAGAATATTAATGAGAAAGGGAGGGCAAGTATTATTTGTGCTGTAATAATTGAGATAAATTGCACTATTCGGTTGATGTGCAATGTATAGTAGCTGGCTGTTCCCAGAATGATTGTGTGTGTGCTGCATTTGTAAGTGGATATATGTGTGTGTCTTTGGAGCTATATATATTGTTTTTGGAAGAGCAAAATTTTGTTGTGACAGTAATGTGACATTTTTATGTGTTGCCAAATTTCAGTTGTTCTTTGCTTGAGTTTGTATTCATAAGCGCTTTCAATCCTCACGTTTGCCTCCCCAAATTATAAGCTTTCTCAGAATGAAATTTTAAGGTAGATTTCTAAGTAAAAGGAGACAAATAATAATAACTGATTTGGCCAATGAATTCCATGACAAGTAAATGCGAGGGTTACGAGGACAGAACTACAGTTATTTAGTCCTGGATAAGATGCATCCCAAGCTCAGCATCTCGCTTACTCCAAAACAATTTCCCCTTACGACGTTGCCGTGAGTTCAACACACCCAGGGATAATTGTTTTACAATGTTTCTGCTACCAGGATAAATGTTGATATGGCCAAAGATTGTTTTTTTTTAAACTATGTAAGATACATTTCTTATATAGGATTAGAAAAGCAGACATGTTTGGGTTATGTAGGCAGCTTATTTGAAAAAACTGGTTATGCTTTTCATTGGATCTAGCATATTGTTTCTGAGAGTATGTACCCAGGAAAACTGTGAGCATCAGATTCTCCCTGGTCAAATCTCAGTGGTTCTGTGAGCTGGCTCATTGGCTGGCAGCTTCAGAATCAACTGAGATACTTGTTTGAAGGACACATTCTTACTAAAGCAGAATCTTCAGGGTGAGGCCCAGAAGTTTATGATTTTTAACAGACTTTTGAGATAATTTTGATGTTTCATTAGGTCTGAGATGTCACAATTTACATTTGCACATTTAAGCCCTGAAAATCCTTACTTGGCTTATTTTTGTTTATTCTGACATTTCTCTGCTAATGTCTGTTAAGTTCCTATATAACTGATGTTTATTGAAGTACACTTTGGGATTTGTTATTCTATCATGCACACATTTGCAGTTTCTTTGTGGTAGATTGGTTTCAGGGTTACAGAGAGGATATTTCTTCCTATGTCTTAAAATTTTTATTTCCTTTTTTCCTGTACATACTTTGTTCAGAATCTCCCTTGTAAGTTTTGTATGAGCCATGCTGTATACGTTGTTAGATTCTGATGTGATTCAGGATGACTTCAGTTTATATTCTGAAGCAATCAGTGCATAAGACTTAGTCACTGAAACAAATGGTCTAAATAGTAGCCCCAGATTATTATCCTCTCAATTCATTCTGAAATTTGAGTCTGAAGTCTATAAGGAAGGGTGACTTGGGAGCTGCAAGAATTTAATATAAAATGCAAAACTTAGGAGTTTAATGTAAGCTTAATGTAAATAGGATATATAATGGTTGTCCCAAATGTCAGCTCAACAGTTGGCATCATTGAGAGAATAAGGGTTCTAGAATGAGGCTGCTAAGTTCTTTTGCTCTTAGGAGTGGTCACACCCAACTTAGACAACATGCTTTAAGAAAAATATAGACAACTGAGTGTCATTTGGAATAGAATAACCAGACTGGTGCATGAACTAGAAAATCATGTTACATGAGGAGTGGACAGAGAGTTTAGCAAAATTTAGTTTGGAAAAGACATGATTTAAAAGGGATATTAATGTCCTCTCTATTTGAAGATGTCATGTGAAAAAAGTATTAGCTATTCCGTGTGGCTTCAGAGTGCAGGGGAAAGAAATGGATGAAAAAAAATCACCTTTATTCAAGAAAACTAAATAGGGCTGTCCACATTTGGAATATGTTCAAAGTCTTTGGCTCCAAGGGGAAGCATAAGTATCCTGGTAGGGAGGCTTTCAAGAAATTCAGGCCCCCAAGCATGGTTGCAGTAGATAATTTTGAAATTGTCATAGAAACTAGAATTTCATATCATTTGATTCTAACACCAGTACTTAAGGAGTGGGAAAAGCCGTATGTATTCTTGTAAATGAAATATTAGAATTGTGGGTAAGAAGGGCTTGGAAAGTCATAGTAACAAGAAAAGCCTTCTCTAAGCTGTCTTAGTTTTCTTCCCTCCTTGCAGGAGACTGTTGAGCCCCTAGACCCTTGTCAGAACCACACTGAACAATATCCCACTGGGTCTGCAAGCATAAGATGGTTTCCTTATTTTCCTTCAGGAGGGTTCCTGGTGAAGTCTGGTTGATTCACCAGTTGGGTTCCTGGTGAAGTCTGGAGACTTCCTGGTGAAGTACTTCATGAGAACAGGGATGAATTCTTTCTTTGCTCTTTCCTCCCCTTCCTTCCCTAGCAAACATCTCATAAAAACCTATGTGGTCAAAAAGGTAGGCGTGGGAACCGTGGCATTTGGAAGGTGAGGTAGAAGTCAGTTCAGAATGCCAGAATGGGGCTCAGAAAATGCCTATGATTTCTCTGCACCAAGTGCCCAGGCTTCCCTGCTGCCTGTGTCCCCAGTGACGTTTCATGGGATGGTGGGCTAAGGACTCCTTTGTGTAGAGAGTTGGGGGTGAAGGATGAACATAGACTCATGAATTTTTGCTTCACCCGTCCTGCGGACTGCAATATGTGTTTTTGCTACGTATATCCTATTAGCCATTTTTCTCTAAGGAAAATATAAAAATGTTGTTGTGTCCTCTACACTTTGACTTCTTTCCTGCTGAGATGGGGGAACATTTAACTTAATGGTGTTTTATCAATATAAAATCAACTGCTGCAGTGTTATTTTCCACTTTAATGGTCTACTACTGGTGGGTGGAGGCAAGGCCATCGCCTAGGCTGTGCCCTGTGCGATTCTGGGGTGGCCATTCACATCATTCCCGTGAAAGCTTCCATAATGACTCTGACCAGTACTACGGCCCCAATGAACCTGTAGCTGTTTCAGGCATGACTTTTAAGGCAGAGGGATCTTCTGAAGGAGAGTTGAGGGTTCAGGTGATGCCAGCCTTGCACATGCAGGACTGTGGAGTGTATGTATTGGGCCTGAGTCAAGTCATTTTAGTTCACTTTGTTCTTCTTTGACTTGTATTAATCAGATGAGGAGCAGAAGGGCAAGGGGTCAAGATTAGGAATTGTGCTTTTTGCACAAGCTAAGAAAAAAAATTCAAGAACTTCAGGTCATTATGTGGGATCTTTCCTGAATATTGTATATGTGACTAAGCACCCATTTGGTTCCTGCTTTAAAAGCTCTCTTAGGGCGTTGTTATTCCCACTTCATGATTTCCTTAATACCAAGAAATATGAGTGATATTTACTTTTACTTTCCCAATTTAGAGATCAGATAGAATATTCATATGTTCTTATCAGAGTTAATGAAACACAAAATAGTCACAAATATCATCTTCGTACCTCATAAAATTAACTAGTAGAATGACTTTCCCTTAGGTGCAGATTTATGAATGGAGTACTTTAATTATTTGCATGCCCTTAGCAGACGGTTTTGAGTTTTTTTTTTCTTTCTGTAAATAATGCTTACATAATTGTTAGTTAAAATTGCAGTATTGTTTTTGCATATTCCGTAGTCATGCTGCTTTACTCACCTCACAGGTGTTAAAACAATCACATCAAACCTTGTACATGGAAGATTTTAAGGTTCATGTTTGTATTCACTATTAGCACATTATGGTGAACCACAGAGAGAGACATATATGTTATATTACATTGGGCAATACAGATCACTGCTAGCAGCTATTACATACTATAAGTATATATAAGTGAGCGAAAAGTGGTTTTTAGCCCTAACTAGTTGTAGATATTACAATAAAATTTTGTGAGCTAGATGAATACAATCCTAATAAGTACCCACATGTTTTATTATTGAAGCTGTCTTGGGAGAATAAAAAGAATATTCTTTAAGAAATGCCCTAAGGAGAGATAATGGTGGAAGCATGATATCTGTGTGTCACTTTGCGCTTGGCCGTGTTCCATGAACCCTCCCATATCTGTGTCATTGACCCTGCAATATTTCTGGACATGAAGAAATTTTGCATTGCTCTTAAAACATTCAAGCCCCAAGCTACCAGAGAATCCTGTGGACAGGTCTCCTGAGAGAGACCAAGGGAGAACCATCAAAAACATTGTAGGATTATAACACCTGAGTTTTCTGACTGCTGGTGGATCAGAAAAGGCTGGACAGAATGGTTGCATGACTGCCTGTCTTCCCCAGAAAAACTAGGGGAGTGTTTTTGGAAGGCTCATTTGTTGGTAGAACAACCTTCTTGTAGAAGAAGACCATAAATCTGGCCATTACCTTAGCAGAGCAGTTGAATTAAGGTATGTATTTACCTAAAATGGTGGGAAGGAAGGGAACTCAAATGTAGCTATTTTTCTCTTTGTTAGGCAAAGCAGTCATAGATTTATGTGGGTGAGATGGATGGCACCAGATACCTCAATAAAATGTCAGATTTTAATCATGATGGTTTTCTTTCTCTCAACATCTCATCCATAGTATACAGAGTAGAGTCATATCTCAAGTAAAAGAGGAGGCTAGGTTTTTTAAAAAGCTGTTTGGGATCAAATTTGGGGGAAAAAAATCAAATCAAGATTTACATTGAAATGTCCATGTTTCCATTATTCATCACATTGTGAAGACTGGTTAGGGACGTATCCTGGAGTCCTGTCTAGTTTGTCTATATACTATTTTGGTCCTGCAGCATTATTGTTAGAAGAAAACATCTAAGTTGCCTGCCAGAAATATTTAAAAATTTGTAGCTGGTGTAGTAAGGAAAACAAAATGAACAGTATCTTGTGACATTTTATATCTTTGTTATTATCCAAGTATTCTAGGCACAGTCCTGCTCCCATCTCTAGGCCTGGTTCAGTGGTAGAAGACTAAGAAAATGATTCTTTAGAGATGAGCTGTATAGGCAGAGGAAGCTACCTAGAACAACGTCGAGGTTGGAGGTAGAGAATGCCAAATGTATTCGTATCAAGCATCTCCTTGAATCTCATTGGGCAAGAGACTATGACAAGGTTGAGTAGTACGATTCGAACATCTGGACAAAGCGAAGTGAATAATTCCTAAAACAGCTCCAAAGCTGACGCCTGCAAAGATCCAAATTATTTTATTTAAGCTTCTGCCTAGCCAGGCCAACATTCATTTTACATTTGATGGCACTGTTTTTAAAACATCTATGAAAGAGAATGATAATGTTCAAGTCTGTTTTCCATTTTATTGATGAATCGGAATTTCACCCTTATTTATTATTTTCTTGAAACTTACAAAAGAAATGATTATCTCTAAGAAGTTGCATATTCTTACTCCTGGTGGTCATTGTTGGCAAAGTGACATCCTGCTGGATATCAGTGCTAAAATAAAATACAAGAACTTC
Source organism: Panthera onca (assembly GCF_046562875.1). NCBI lineage: Eukaryota > Metazoa > Chordata > Mammalia > Carnivora > Felidae > Panthera > Panthera onca. The sequence goes on from NC_138344.1 coordinate 82,742,573, forward strand.
AAATAATAGAGGTATTCTTTAGCCGTGATAGAAGGAGGAGAGAAAGGTGAGAGACCCTTTGGTCTCCCTGTGATCCGGAATGGTAAGAAAATGTAAAACTAAATATAGAAAAAGAGAAAGTTAGTGAATATATTTGCATATGCAAATTAGCTTAATTGATACTGCTTGCCTCTACAGGGATTTTTCATTACAAACTGGAGTGCTACATTGTTCAGCTCATATTGAGTAATTTAGTAACTAATGAGACCAGTTTGCACTAATTTGCATATGATAAATGAGCTTAATTGCAGTAAATAACTTGGAGGCATAATTACTTAATTTTCCTGTGTTGCACGGCTTTTAAGTTCACTTGTATGAACAACTCAAGATAATTTTGCATATTTAAATTAGTTGCTTTTAAATTTTCTTGAACAAAAAAAAAAAAGGAACACACCTTATCAATTGAGCTGTAAAACAATTGCAAGTAAGGTTTACAGTGTTTTTATTTAAAAAGAAAAGAAAGAGAAGTAGAAATTTCTTAACTCTGTTGTTCACCTGTCTCCCTTCCTTACCTCATATAAGGTATCAGCATTGATAGGAAAATGTTTTTAATGTTGGAAGCTAATTCACAGCTTCTATTAGAAACTGACCTGAGTTTAAACTGAAAAACGTAGATGAGTGACTCATAACTTTTGAAAGGGGGTTTATAAAAGAGATGTGTATGTCCTTTATCTAATTTGACAAATGAATGTTAGAGGAGTCATGTGGGTCTCCTACCGGCAATGTACACGTCCTTGAAGATGCTGGGCCATGATGAAGCAGGCATTGCTCTGCATTTCACATGTATTTTCTATATGGATTAATGTTTTATACTTAGGAAATTGGTTTCATTAGGAATCTCAGTGTGGTTTGCCAAGGATTAGCTCACTGGTCTTCACATTAACCAAAGAATGTATATTTTATCAAAATCCCCATTCACAAAATTGAAAAACTAAAGCATGTGGAAGTTGATGGCCAAACCATTATTTCACAGTACTGTATTGCCTGAGCATTGCATTTTAAGGGAAAAAGTATGATTTACTCATCAAAATTAACAAGTCATCTAAAATCACATTCATGATTGAGTATAAGAAAATATTTTATGCTTGTGAAAGTTTAAAACCTGTCCTTAAAAAAAATCCTTGCTGCCTTAACTCATGTGTGTGTGTGTGTGTGTGTGTGTGTGTGTGTGCGCGCGCACGTGTGGTATGTATTACACCACACACACATATGTATACACATATGAAACATACATATGAAACATTAAGGCTCTTGATTTGCCATACTTTGGAAAAATAAGTCATGAAACTTTGCTCTAAAAAGGTCAAATCCCGGGGCGCCTGGGTGGCTCAGTCGGTTAAGCGTCCGACTTCGGCTCAGGTCATGATCTCACGGTCCGTGAGTTCGAGCCCCGCGTTGGGCTCTGTGCTGACAGCTCAGAGCCTGGAGCCTGCTTCGGATTCTGTGTCTCCCTCTCTCTGACCCTCCCCTGTATATGCTCTGTCTCTCCCTATCTCAAAAATAAATAAAAACGTTAAAAAATTTTTTTAAAGATAAAAAAATAAATAAAAAGGTCAAATCCCATTAAATGTAGTATAAGTTTCCCATATCCTTCAGAGGTGGGCCAGAACAAGTGGTAATAGTAGAATATTCTAAGTGTAAAATTTCAATCTTTCCTATAATAAATGCTCAAGAAATAACTGTTGAGTAAATGAAAGAAAAAAAAAAGTCTTAGCAAAATCAGAGTTAACCCCAGAGTTAGGGCTTCATCTCACCTCTCTGTTTCCAAGTCGGTTTGTATCCATTTCCTCTAGATGCGGGACAGAGTATGGAAGATTCTTTCATTGCATGGATTTGGGCATCCAGCTAACTTGAGTTCACATCCCAATTTCATCACTTAGTAATTGTGTAGACCTAGAACCGTCTCTTGCCCTCTCTATGCCTCAATTTCCTCATCTTGAAAATGGAGAAAATCATAAATAGTAGCCAACGGCAGGCATGTTGTGAGGATTGAATGAGATAGTACAGTTAAAAGTGCTTAATCCAGAAACCTGATATAGAGAATGTGTTGAAGTGTCTGCTAATATTTGTCTGTATGTTGGGTAGTCCAGAATCATGCCCAAGACTTTGAGGAAAAATGTTAATACTTATCAGTATCATAACGAATACAGGAATACAGGAGCATTATTAATATAATCCTCTCAGGTTAAAAGCAAGTTAAGTATTTTTATTGAACACAATGTCAATTATCTGTTTACATAAATGGTGTTTATATTTGGTAGTGTAAGCTAGTTAACGGTAAAAATTCTAAATTTGGTAGTAAGAATATATTTTCACCTTGAGAATGAAAATCATTCTCTGAACAACCAAAGGAGTTGTCAGAATAATCTCATTAGCAACCTAGAAGGAACTAGAAAAAGTAGAGTTTATAAAAGGACTCCAGAATCAACATTTCCTTTAGGCCAAAATGGGATATGCCATTATTCTTCTCATCATACTGTACAGTCACCTTGATTTGCTTAGAAAAGTGGAAATAAGCCAGTTGCAAGTCCCAAAAAACCAGAAGGTAAAAGCAATCATCATCCATTGCTACCAAATTGTGTGGAGGAGACCTTGAAGTGCACATATGATTCTCCTCATACATGTTGCACAAAATCTATTACCTGCAATGCCAGAATGGGCATCTTTCCACATCAAGAGCCGAAGGAAGAACTTCGCAGGATTTTTACGATGGCACATGTACCTATAAGACAGGTACATACATTTACCTTCAGGTTTTCAGATACCTTGCTAACTTTGATTTGCAAAATAGACAAAAGGCATCGTTCACTGAGAAGTAGTATGAGAGGTGTGGGGAAGGGGAGAGGTTTGAGGTAACTTACTAAGGAGGGAAGATGTGGGTTTTTGCTACATGACTAGAACTAGTGCTAACAGTGAGGGATTTCTGATCACAAAATTACCTGAGGGGGGCCAGAATCTAGGAAAATGAGACAATGAATCTCAATACTGATTCTAGGTTTCAGTAAATATTTATGGGGTGCCTTATTTGCATCAGAGAGTGGAGAAAACGCTGAGATACAAATATGAGTCATGGTTTTGTGTCCCAGCATTCCCAGTAAAAGTTGAGAAGACCAGTAACAAAACAGACCAACACAGTTTGGTACAATGTAGACTAGAGGCTTTTGAATCAGTTATACCTGGGTTTGGATTCAAACCCCCGATCTTGATTGTGTAGATCCGGGCAATTTATTTACACTCTCGAAGCCTCATTTTTCTCACCCCCAAATGAAGACGGCAGTGATTTTTACCTCCTAGACTGCTGTAAGAATTACATGAGATACTATACACAGCACCTGGTGCATGATGACTACTTAACAGAAGTTGGCCCAGTTGGGCTTCATCCTGAAGCAACAGGTGGGAATCTGATTCTCCAGCTTGGAGCTGGTCAACCAGCACTTCTTGGGCCTACAAACTTACACAGCTCGCCACCCTCACTCACCACACACATCCACTTTTAAGTCTGATGTTCATGTGGGTGTCTGTGGGAGCCTTTGAGGGTCCTGGCCTCGCTAGAATATAGGAGTTCAGTAGCATGGTCACGTATGTTCGAGGTCAGGGAGGAAGAAAAAGAGCAGCAATGTTGTGGTTGCACAGCTTCTGCTCAGTGTGTGCTGACAGGAAGATTGCTTCGAAGGTATGGAAACATATCTTTCTTTCTGGGCTCTAAGGGTTGCTGTGTTATTTGGAGATTAAAGTGGAGCAAAAGGATAATTGTACTTCCAATTTTCAAAGTGGACAGAGGTCTTAGCACATCTTAGGGTTATGTGTCAAATATCAATATGAATAATTTCCCGATGCATGTAGACACCTACAAACCTGGGTCATATTACAGTGCCCTTTTAGGCTTTAGAGTAGGCCTTGGTGGTAGTAAACATTATATGCTTGTTACCAGCATCAGCTGTGGATGACAGGAGACAGTGATACCAGCTGATTATCATTTACTATGGAACCAAATCACAGTCAATATCGCCAGACCTGCTTTCTCAGCTGAGTATCCAGAATTTCACAAGCCTTTTGGACCCTATGAGCTTTTGGGTTTGAGGAAAGCTTTGCAGGGGTGGATTGGGGAGCAGTGATATGCTTTGTTTCCCAAACTAAGCTGATCTCAGACACTTGTGAGCATCCGGGAACACTAGGCTTCTACAAAACACTTGGGGAAAGTCTGGCTCAGAAGAATTGAATCAAAATTGGTTTAAGATATTAAAAAATTCTCTAAATACAATAAGAGCTAAATTGAACACATAATTGAACAATTATTATACGATAATGTCACATCTGCAGTCTACTTCACTAGCCTTTTGAAGACCAAAAGTTTATTACAGAAGAATCTTCCATAAGTAGTTGTGCCACTTTGTGCGTGTATGTGTGCACACATATGTGATCAAATACCTCTAACATGCAAAATTCCAAAAAAAAAATGAAAAAATTGTTGAAAAGTCAAAAAATACAGCTGCGAAAAATGAAAGTAAATAAAAAAAATATTGTCTCCCTATCAAAGGTTATTTGTCCCTTTGTACATTTGACTTTCTGTAAATCAAGTGAGGTGGCACTGTGATCCTTGTCCTTTGAAAACAGTTATGGGAAAAACAGCTGATTTCAAGAGAGAGATTACACAGCACATCGTGGCTGATACATGTTGGCAAGTGGTTTTCTTCTTCTGAGCCAGACTTCGGTAATACTATATCTATTAAAAGACCACAGTAATGGATATCTGTAGGAACTAGTAAGAGGAAGGCTCTATAGGGGGCCTGCTAGAGGGTCCGGGGGTTACTACTAGGCTCCATTCTCGCTCTACCACAGGCAGGCACACACCTGTGGGCCAGCCCTGGAGCTGCCTCAGATGTTCCAGGTTACGGAGACTCCTGCTCTTTGTATTAGGTCCGCTAGTGCCTTGTGAATGTCACTTCCCAGACACTTGCTGATGGAGGGTCTGATGATTGAGGATTGCAAGGTAAGAGATCCATGACGCAGTGTTATTTTGTGAGAGCAGAATAGAACCCTGTGGAAGAGAAGAAAAAGCCATACGGTGTTGTTTTGCCTCTGTTGGGAAAAAGAAGCATTTGGGTGAATTAGTGAAATTATTATAAGTATTTCTTATACTGGGTGAATAAAATGTGTACGGTTAGAATTACCCACATAGAAGAGCCTAGTCAAATTCCCATGAGGCTAGATAGCTGCTGCAGGAATTGTCAGGTCAGAGCAGCTGTTTGCCTGATTTCTAAAGATATAAAAAATGCAGGTGACCCTTCAGGGCACCAGAAAAATACCCTCTGAGATAATCCACTCTCATACTTCCGTTTAGGGCGATACCATGTTTTAGTAAATTTAGTCTGGTGTGGAGATTACACCAAGGGTAGAATTGACCTAAAGAAACAGAAATTTCTTTTTTTCTGAGTGGGAAGTCTGTGAGTTCTACATAAATACAAAGGCAAATGATAATATCAATGACTATTTTAATTGCATCTTTAATCCATAAGGATAGTTCAATGACATTTTAAATTATACTTTTAGAATTGTAGTCACATAGGAGATAAAACTCAGTAACTATTTAATAATGCATAGTAAGATCAACTGTATCCTCTCTTGAGATCACATTTAGGTGGACTGAATGTAAAAGCCCAATCCAGAATTTAGACAGCATTTAATCTTCTGGAAGACATTCTTGGGTCTTTCTAAATATAAAGTACCCAGGCCTGGTCCTTTGAGTTGGTACCAGTTATCTTGGCTGAATGATGAGTTTCCCTGGATTCACAGTTAAGCTCTATTATTTTCTTTTTAGAAGGAATCGGATTGTTACAGATCAAACTACTGGAAGGTTACTAAACAGCATGTGCCATACTGGTAACTAACTGATAATCATCTAACCTGGCTTTCTTTGAAGAATACGATGTAGTTATATTGGGGGAAAACTTGAGACTGAAATAAATCAGTCCCCTCTCAGGACGTGTCATGCACTGAAATTGGTGGGATACCTCCCTTGCCACTGTTTATTTCAGTCTTCACTGTAGAGTATCTGAAGGATTTCATTTGAATAAGAATGGGAACTTTGTATGAAAAACGTCTCATTCTGCTAAGAACATTGGAAAGTAAAGTAACTTGTGGATTCTCTAAAATTGAACGGTTAAAATTGGATCCGAGCACAGACTAATTTGGATGGATGCAGACTTTTAAACGGAACTATGCAAAATCTGGGAAGAATAATAATTATGTATATTAGCACACATTTATTGAGACTTAACTGTGTGACAGGTACTCGCTGAGCCAGCTGCTTACATGCGTTATCCCAATTGGTCCCCTGACCCATCTTTTGAATTAGGTACTGTTACCCTTTTCCACTTAAGGATGAAGAAACTGAAGTCCAGAGAGGTAAAGTGCCTCGCTAAGGACCCACAGCCTTTAGTGACAGACACAGCCGGTATTAGAACTCCAAAGTGGACGTGGGAAAGAGACAGAGAAGAATTATAAGGGAAATATTAGGTATTAAATCATTTTACTGTTAAAGTTTTTCAAGTGACATACTTAAAGCTATGGTTTGAATGGAAACGAGAGGACATGCACTTTTGTTTAATAAAGAAATATTTGCCCTGAGCAGAAGACAACATTTTAAAGCTTGTCATTTCATTCCTGGGAAAGTATTTGAGGAAAATGACATGGCTCAGCCCTGTTTGCTGACCATTTTGTTGTCTCCTGCTGAGACTTGCCATTTCCATAGCCAGTGGGCTGTATTGAATCAGACAGAAGCAATAGGTCATTAACAGAAATGGAGACTTGGGACAGCCTGCAGAGGCTGAAAGACGAGGAAAATCATTTTGGGCCACATCAACAAAGCTGTGTCTAATAGAATCTCATGCAACTGTGTTTGAAGAATTTACCCTGATTTTCAGAAAAACTTAAGAAACTTTAAAAAGCAGGAAGTGATTTTTCCCCAAAGAGTGCCATGCTTAACATGAAAATACAGGTGGGAGAGGATATTCTTCTTGGTTTTACATCTGCATTTTCCCTCTTAGTCACATCCATTGAAAATAATAGTTTAAAATCCATTTAGTTAAACAAAAATCCCAGTTTTGCCACTAACATCTGCATTAACCTTGAGATCTTTAACTCCTAGCATTAATCCAAAGGGAGATTATATTACTTAATTTGATCAATATCTAAATTGTAGATGGTGTTTCCTTGATCTTTGAAGATTGTTCTGAATTATTATAATTGGGAGATGGGGTTGGGGGGACAGGTTTTGCCACTGAGATCACTGTCCATTATTTTTTAAAACAGAATACATAGAAAACCTAGGAAACCTATGTAACTAGCCTCTTTATTACAAATATTTTTAAGGTTTATTTTTGAGAGAGAGAGAGAGACAGAGCACGAGCAGGGGAGGGGCAGAGAGAGAGAGGGACACAGAATCCCAAGCAGGCTCCAGGCTCCCAGCTGTCAGCACAGAGCCTGACACGAGGCTTGAACTCAGGAACCGTGAGACCATGACCTGAGCTGAAGTCGGGCACTTAACAGACTGAGCTACTCAGGTGCCCCATAACTAGCCTCTTAAATGTAGTCCAGTTCAGAGGAAAAATACAGACCCTCAATATATTCATATTGAACAAGTATTCATAGATAGCCTACTGTATATAAGACACAGCTAATATGGCTATGGAGAATATTTAGGTGTTATTCCTTCTCTCAAAGAATACATAATAAGTTTTTGTATTCTAAACTGGAATGACAGGTGTAGGTCTGGAGATTGGATCTAGAATCCCAGTGAATTCATTTACAATTAAAACTTAGGAAATAGAATGCCATTTTCAGGGCCAGCTATCATTCATATACTTAAAAACTCTCCATTTAGAAATACATGAATGTACCCTTGTGAAAAAACTCTAGAAGGTTGGCATATGTATCTTGTATCTCCTAGTAGATTGTAAGCAATTTGAAAATTGGAATCATGTCTTGTTCATCTTTGTGTCCTCTCCTGAGTTGTACTTTCAGTAGGTGCTCAATATGTTTGTAGAATGACTTGAATTTATTTGAACACATTTATTTAAACACATTTAATTAAATACATCTTAACTTATAGCAGATTGATCTTTAATTGCATTTCTGTTTTGGGCAGTGTTGTTAAGAAGTCAGAGATACTGGAGGGCCTGGGTAGCTCAGTTGGTTAAGCATCTACCACTTGATTTCGGCTCAGGTCATGATCTCCGTGTTCATGGGAATGAGTATCACATCGGGCTCTGTGCTGACAGCATGGAGCCTGCTTGGGACTTTTCTCTCCCTCTCTCTGCCCCACCTTTCTGTCTCAAAATTAATAAATAAACTTAGAAAAAATTAAGTCAGAGATACTATTTGATTCCAAGGTGTATTGCAGTCGCTTGAAGAAGACATTTACATGTTGGGATCTTAGTAGGGTTAATGCATTATGCACTGAAGTCCCTAAGCACCAATGTAAAAATGTCCTTCTCAGCCAAGAGGTCATTAAAGAAAACAGTCTCATCATAATGTCATTTTCCCCTTAATTTTCTGATTACTTACATTTGGTTTAGTCCTAATTATGAATACCTTTAATTGCTTTATCACAGTGATGATTAACTGTGCCCAAGTCAAGCCCCTTTGAAAGAGAGGACAATTCCTTCTAAAGGCTTTGCATGATTGCACTTAGGAAGAATACCAAACAAAGGAATAGAGGTTTTCCAACTTCCTAAAGGTTGGTCAACTCATCTACATTCCTAAAATACCCAGCAGGGATTTTTATTTTTGAGTTTTTCAGAACTGGAAAAACTTAACCTTCTGCATGTTTCTTTTCCCAACATGCTAATCTGCTACTTTATTTACATGAATCATTCTGCCAGAAGACAATATTGGGAATAAAATACATGCCAGCTGTTCCCCAGAGTATTAAAAAAATAATAAATAAACTTTGAGATCTACATGTTGTCACTGAAGGAGTAGTTGGCTCTGTTTGCCTTCATTGTTTTCTATTTATGTGTGTAAAATAGCCATGACTGAGAGTTTCCATGTTTTGTAAAATAAGTTTAAAACACCAAATGTAAGTTATTTCATGCTGAAACGCTTGGTAGCCCAGGTTTGTTTTAAGCAATCTCTATATAGTCATTGATAAAAGTGGTTTAGTTTCATTGTTAAAGGAAGGCACCAACCTTAAGATATAAATAAAATAAAACCTTGAAAAGGTGTATTTTAATTCTGTATTTTAATTCAATTTCTTAAAAAAATGGACAGATTTTAAGATTTTTATTTGGTTTGAGATTAAATCATTTGAATCGAAGTCAGCACGCAGTATTAAAGCTTCTATGTGTATTTTGAAAACAATATCATCATACAATATTTATTTAAGTCTTAATCAGTTTCATGTTCTTGTCAGAGATAGCAGTATATGTACCACATTTGCATCTATCACCCAGAAAGTTAATTGATGGAGTTCCTAAAAGTCAAACAAAGCTCCTTTCTCTCCAGTTCTCCCTCACTGAGGCCTGGGCCACACACTGAGGATCAGAATGGAGACTCTGTTCGTCCCTTGAAAAAGGAGTAGGTTTGGTGTGCAGAGAAGGGATGGTCTTTGCTTCGGGAAGGCTGGCACAGATGAGCGGGAGGACACGTCATTGTCAATTTATTATCAAGCTATTCTTTCTCCCTGGAGGAAGGCTTTGGAATTTTTAATCTGTGATGATTCACACTTGGGAAGCATCTCTTTTTCTCATTTGTTACTCCCACCTGGAAGGAAACGTTCATCCAATGGCTCATTTGCAAAGGAGCAAGTAAAGAGAAGTGATGTGTAGATAAAGACCCTCCCTTGCTTTTTTTTCTGAGGTAGGTGCCTGTGCCACACAGCTGTTCGAGTGCTGTGGGGAAGCTGCCACAGAATCAGAGAAACACGGACACAAGTTTATCTGGCACACTGCATTTTATTTTCATGCTAATTTTCCCTGCTGGAAACTTCGTACATAAAAATACAAGGTTACCAGTACCTGTTATAGACGTTATAGACGCAGTGCTCTATGTTTGTGATCTTTGGAGTTGTGCTGTTTTGTTTTGTTTTTTAATTTATAAAAAGTAAGAAATGGCACCAATATTTTTCAGATTTCCCGTACATACAGAAGCTGATGAAACAGGTAAATCCCTGGTGTGCTGCAGCGTAAGGTGATTATCCAGCTATTGTTTTCAAACACTCAGAAGTCTAGAAGTGCCACTGAATACAACAGGGTGGGAGCAGACCGACCCCCAGCAGAGAAACAATCAGGTCTAGCAGAACATTCAGCTGTGGGGCCAGGAAAGAAAAGCTGACATCCAGATGCCAGTGCTTTGGAAATTTTATCTGGAGTTGCACATATGGGTTCTGCATCTGCTCGGGTTATGCCAGCAGTCGGTGTCCAAATTGACACAGCTACCATGGCATGAGCAAGCAGAGGCATGACTGTATGTCTGGGTCTCTGCTAAGACAGCTGTCAAAAGCAGTGATGTTGGCCTTATGATAGCTGATTTTCACAGGACCAACCTGGGCTCTGTGAGTGATAGGTTTTAAGCACCCACAGCAAGTCATTTCTGAAAGGCCCTCCTTGGAGGAAGGTGGTGATGGTGAGGAGCGTATACACATAGATGAGTGTGTGTGTCCTTGTGAGCACTTCTGTATCTAAGGATTTTTTGGCCACTGTAGTAGTGCTCAAGGAAAACTGGGATCGAATGCTTTAGGCCAATGGCTTAGCTCAGTGCATGTGAGGTGTTGTTCATATCCATCACAGAAAAATGGTCAACAAATCTAAAAGCTACAAAAAGTTTTTTCCTCTTTTCATGTGAAAAAAGAGACTCAAGTCCCTAAAATAGGAGTAATTGCCTTTCAGTAAATTCTTTTCTTACCTAATCATGGTTGCCCTAATAGCAAGCTGAGTGACTCAACATAACCAATTCATCTTTTCATCTCTTGCATTCCCCAGAAGTCTTCTTAAAAAGAGAAAAGGGCAGATTTGTCTCGGGTTAGTATCTTGAGCGGGAAAAACCAATGGGCAAGAGCTATGCATTGCGGGGCAATGTATAGCTCTATTTCACTTTCAACCATTTGCTTATGTAACCTTCTATCTTTATTGAAATCATCAATTCCTAATAGGTAACTGGCTAGGTATAAGAGAAAATAATGATTTATGTTGTTTGTTCTTTTTAATCTGTTGCTGTATTTGGAACCTATTTATAAATAGTTTTGGAGACTTTGGTTAAAGTCTCCTTTAACCTTTATCCTTCTAAGTGATAAATTTTGCACTTAAGTTATAAAAAACATTGGGGTGCCTGGGTGGCTCAGTCGGTTAAGCGGCCGACTTCGGCTCAGGTCCTGATCTCACGGTTCATGGCTTCAAGCACTGCGTCAGGCTCTGTGCTGACAGTTCAGAGCCTGGAGCCTGCTTTGGATTCTGTGTCTCCCTCCCTCCCTCTCTCTCTCTCTCTGCCCCTCCATCACTTGTGCTCTCTCTCTCAAAAATAAATAAACATAAAAAAATTAAAAAAACATTTACTAAGCTTTAAATATGTTAGGGAAGTTCACAGATTTTGCAAGGTGATATAAAACAGTGATTGACATTAATAGGAATCAGGTGATCATCCTTACATGCTTTGTATACTGTATTCTGATTTCTCTTTTGCAAGCAGATATTTTAGTGAAGAAAATATGCACTCCACATTAATGACATTCTAGGGCATTCTTAAATGTATTATGTCAGTCTTGGGTGTGGCCATGTCTGTGGTATTCCTGTTGATCTAGTGTATACAGTCAGGCTTGATTTGGTCCCCTTGATTCAGGTCCTTTGATCTTAGCATTGAAGCATTTATGTTGAGGTGAAGAAACCAACATGGACCCAGGACCTCAAATGAAGTGACTTGTAAGCCTAGACAAGGGCCTGGGCTTTATAATTTTCGGTTTGTTGTAACTCAAAGTCTCACACATATTTGCATACATTTCCTACCCAGAGGTTGGTCTATATACAACATTAGATGAGTGATGGTCCTTTTTAGATACCTCAGGATTATATGGTCTAGAATATCCTGTCTTCAAGGGGAATGATTAGCTCATCTTCCATGAAGGCAGCCTCACTATTTGGGTTTGGGTGCTTAGGGTAGCAGTCGGCTTTGCTAAAGAAAAATAGATCCCCTCCTCCAACTCCACTGTTCACGCAGGCAAAATTCAGAAGTGTGGAGCTTACCCAAGGAGAACCTCTGTGCTGCTGTCCAGCAACAGTATTTGATTATCCTTTTCTTCTGGCCTAAATTGCTGGTAATGGTTAGATTATGACTAACAATGGAGATTCTCTCAGGATATCAGATGTATCATGTACCCAGGAGGTCATCAAAGCAGGTCTCTGTCTTTGCTCAGCTCAGGCATCCAGATGCAGAAGTTGAATGGCCTGGCGGCTGCCAGCACTTATATCTAAGTCCTACAAGATGGGGCAAGAGAAGAAGGGGAGAGGTATGGAAAGTGTGGTCTCCCATAGTCACCAGAGTAAAGGGTTGGTGTGGTGGTGGAGCCACTGTCACAAGGGCCTCTAAGCCAAATGATGGTTGGTTTATCACTAATTTGCATACTCATTCAACACATATGTGTTTCTGTAATTATTGACTACTGGATTTTGCAATTAGTTACTGCAAATGCCAAGAAATAGTTATGGTCCTCATTCTTGTGGACTTTTCCAGTCAGGCTAAGGAGACAGATAAAAAATAAGACATTGTGATAAAATATTTGAGGACCAGACCTAGAGAAATGAAAGGCTCAAAACGTAAAGGAAGCCTTGAGACAGAAGTCTTGATTTCTACCCTGAAAATCAGAGAAGGTGCCACACGCTGTGTGATCCTTGAACAGGACTTGGTGGGTGAGCATGATTCTACTAAGTGCAGGAGGACAGAAAGATCCTCGAGGTTACAAGAATGGAATGTCCAGGTGCTCAGAGCTTTGCAAAGATGTAGGAAGAGGTTCTGTGGGGATACAGTATGGGGGCTCTATGAAAGTTAGTGTTGGCATTCTATTCATTTTGACTGAAAAAGAATTTATGAGTGCTTTTTTTTTTATTAAAAAAATTTTTTTTAACGTTTATTTATTTTTTGAGACAGAGAGAGACAGAGCATGAATGGGGGAGGGTCAGAGAGAAGGAGACACAGAATTTGAAACAGGCTTCAGGCTCTGAGCTGTCAGCACAGAGCCCGACGCGGGGCTCAAACCCACGGACCACGAGATCATGACCTGAGCCGAAGTCGGCCGCTTAACCGACTGAGCCACCCAGGCGCCCCATAAGTGCTTTTTTTGTGCTAGTCCAGAGTTGAAGCTTGGGGATATTGATAAGAGATCTCCCTCCTTCAGGGAGAATATAGTATTATAAGAAAGATATTCACATAGTGATTTCAACATGGTAGGTAAAAAAGGGTCAGGAGAGATGAGTCTAGATAGAATGTCAGGTTGAAACCAAATGCCAGGGTGTAGGGTTTAGACTTTACCTGAAGTCCTTGGGGAACCATGAAAATTTTTGAATCTAAGGTATAGTTGGGATCTCCATGGGAGATGGATGCCCAGGGTGGATGGGGGAAGAACATGTGGGAAGGGGGAACAGCCAGCTATGGGTGGGATTGTCTCAGGCAAAGTTATTGAAACTTGAACTGGGAGGTGATGATGAGACTGCAGTGGAGACAGAGCTGATAGATGTCTCAGAAAAAAATAAGATTGCTCTTTACAGACTGGGAAACTGAAGCTTAGAAGAGTTAAGTGACTTAGTCAAATTCACAGAGAGAGCAAGTAATAGAGCTGGAATTTGAACTCAGACAACCTGATATGGAGAATATAGTCTAAGTCAGTGGGAAAGAGAATGAGATCTTGAGTTTTAAAACAACAGATTTTTATCATGCCTATTTCCTAGATGTGATACAAGCATTAAATAATATAACTCATGGAAGCCCTTTGTGTCATGCCTGGCAACTAGTAAGGGCTCCGTAGCTGATACATTTATTACTATTTTCATCATTATTGTAAAACCTTCATTCCTTGTCTCCCATTCATGAGGCACATCACCTCTGCTTATGCTATAGATTCTTAAGCCTCAGAGTGCTAATGAAAGAAATAGCCCCTGCAGAAGACACCATGAGTGCTCCGTCCTTACAAAGACAGATGTGTTGGTATTGTGTAAGATACATAACACATTCTTGGCAAGGCAGTGTAAGGAGGTAAATAATGATAATGCTTTAGAACAAATGAGCAATCATTATTAACACATTTGGAATATAAAAAATGTTAGTCATTTGGAACAAATGTCACAAAGATATTCTACCATGGGTACTTGGCTTTAGAAACTATGTGTGTTTCCTTTAAAGTCCTTTTAATAATGACAAAGTCACTTCTCTCCAGTGACTTTGCCACCAGCCTTACCGTGGGGAAAGAAGAACTTGCTAGGGGAGTGCACTGGCCTTCCTAGTAACCCTCAAAATGTGTATGCTATTAGAAAATGAGCTTCGTGTGAAGTTATCTGTTCAGATCCAAAAGTGAAGGAATTGGGCACACCTCAGTTTTGTTCTTTCCTTCATATGTCATATATGAAGGGACATTTGCCACTCTCACATCTTAGAAGGCTTGAGTGCGTTTAGCAGGGGCTGCTGCCTGGGGTCGAAGCCATAATCTCAGTTTTATTGAACAGGTTTTAGTGGGACATTATGATGAAGCAGAAGGTTTTAAGTTTATTTTACTTATTCTTTACGTTAGAAAACAAAATCCCAAGTTTAATTTAATACTTGTTTGTGATTTCATTTTAGAGTGAAAACATGATTGCTATCTCTCGTTTTTAAAAGACAACATTTTTTTCCTTTTCTTTCTTTTTTTTTTTTTGTAAACCAAACACAGTTTTTGAGTGAGACATGTTGTTTCCTCTCTTTATGTGTGTTCATACTAAGTGCTGGTATAATTCCATTATGTTTTGACTTGAACATTAAATATTACCTTGAAGATACACTTCCCAGCAGCCGTGTTCTGATAGTGACATATTGTACTGTTTGAAGGGTGTCATATGGTCATCTGTCAGCCGAATGTTGTTCCATGGAAAAAACTTGTATTCTTCATATGTCATCTAGAATGCCTCATGTTAAAAAAAAAAAAAGAGAAATCTAACAGTATTCACCAAATCTGCATGTGAGGAAATGAGACAGGGGTGGGATGGACCTAAGGTAGGTGGAAAGGGGTTAGTCCACTCAGAATGTAGTCACTGTGTAATAAACATGAAGCATTGTTTTACTTGGAGTAGTTGACATTTGATAGGATTATATTTTATGGCAGAAAAGCACACACTTCCTTTAAGGACTTGCAGGACCTATTGCTCCTTGTCTCTTGACATGCGGACAAAGATGCAAACAAGATTCCTGGTAGGAACAGGGGAGAAAAAGTGGCACCTCCCCCACACACAAAAAACAAACAAACAAACAAAAAAAAAACACAAAAACACCCCAGCAACCTGAGAAAAATGTGGGAGACTGAGGCTTGCTTTATCAGAGATGAGAGTGATAGAGAAAAGAAGAGCATGTTCTTGCCTCAGAATAATTTAGCAGTCAATATTTCTACTGGCAATATTTCTTTCAACAGGAATTAAGATGCTGGCCTTTATCCAAAAACACCTCATCCCCTATTACATTATAGATCTGATCCAGCTGTGGCTGCTTCTATACAGAGATGAGGGCAGGTCTAATAGCCAATTTGTAGGGTATACTGCACCAAATATGTAGACGATGGATGACCCCCCCCCCCCCACCATGAATTTTCCTTCTCTCTGATCTTTGCCTGGAATATATCTAGAAATTCATGGAGGCTATTATGTTCCCGTCTTTAAAATGCAGGGGAAAGATGCATCTGTGTTTGTATGTTACCTTGCATTTTTAGCATCTAGAATCTATACCCACACTAAGAAAGGAAGGGTGGCACCTGTTTGTTTCTTATTTTATCACTGCATTTCATTCCTGAATTCTCTCAAAGTTAAAATAACTACATTTATTCCTCCCCCCCAATTCTTTTTTTCGCAATTTAATTAAAAATTGTAGTTCCTTAAAAGAAAAACTAAAAAGACACACTGTATATCCCGAAATTTTGGATTTTTTAAAATATAATTTATTGTCAAATTAGCTAACATACAGTATGTAAAGTGTGCTCTTGGTTTTTCGGGTAGATTCCTGTGGTTCATCGCTTACATACCATACCCAGTGCTCATCCCAACAAGTGCCCTCCTAAATGTGTACCTCAGAACATATACAGATTTTCTTCTTCACCTGCTCTTACCATTTATATTATGCATCTCTTTGAACTATGTAATGTCCATCAAGGTAAGAATAAAGGGAATCCTAAGGCACAGAAGTCTGATACATCGCAATACTAAGGCAATCAAGTATTAAGAGACAAGAGTAGGGGCACCGGGGTGGCTCAGTGGGTTAGGCATCCAACTTCAGCTCAGGTCATGATCTCGTGGCTCTTGAGTTCAAGCCCCGCGTCGGGCTCTGTGCTGACAGCTCAGAGCCTGGAGCCTGTTTCAGATTCTGCGTCTCCCTGTTTCTCTGCCCTCTCCTGCTTGTGCTTTGTCTCTTTCTGTCTCAAAAACCATAAATAAATAAACATTAAAAAAAATTTTTTAAAGAGACAAGATAGGTATTTAAGCAAAGGGTAAATAGAAGTCCATGATTTTTGACCTGTATTTTAATTCACTACCAACATTATTAACTTCATTTTTGATTCAGGTTCATGCTATCTCAAAGGCTCTTCTAAGTTTTGATTAAGAGAAGGGAGAGAGAAAGGGAGACAGAAGGAGAGGTGATATTTTTTTTTCAGGGCTGAGAAAACATTGTGTTGAAGTTTTTATGGTCAGATATAGAAAAAGCACAAAGTGAGGCCAATGGTAATAACCTTGCAGTTAATCCTGCGGGATGCCATGTTATTTTTCTTGGCTTTTCCGGAACTTCAGAGAAATGTTCACCCCTGGATATATTGATGGCAGTAGAAGGTCTTGGATCAAACTCCCAGATATACTTTATCTCAAACCTGCCACAATTTTAAAATGGCTAATTGAATTTCACATGAAGAGAATAGTTGTACCAATGAAGATGAATAAAAACATTTCCTAATAAATCAGCAAGAGAAACATTTGTGGGGCTTTGTTTTCAGGTTAGGGTTGACATTTTCAGTTCAAGGAAAGCAAGTTAAAGTGACAGTTCTTATGAGATTGTTATATATTTGTCAAGAAAGCTAGTTTGACTAATACACGGGTTATCTCAATAGTTCAAGGACAGGTGGGTAATAATCCTCTTGTCATAGTCTACTTTGTACAGAAGTAAAAAGCAGCCCATTTTTCCTGCTGTTAAGGAAAAATTTTAAGTTTATCTTACTTATTCTTTATGTTAGAAAAAAAAAACCCCAATATATACATGGATTGTAACATGTATATATTAAGTATAAACTAGAGGGAGAAGGAAGAAATTAATATTTACTGAGCATTCATCATATGCTATATAACTGAGTCTTAACATTCTAAATCTCTCAATGAAACAGCTGCCAGCATTCCCATTTTATAGATAAGAGAACAAAAGCTCAAGGTCATTTAGCTAGTAATTGATCACGATCAGATCTGTACCTACATCTCTCTGAGCCTGGTGACTATGCTTTTTGTTTTGTGTTTTTTTGCATATAAATTTTAATAAAAATAATGCAATAATAGCTTAAAGTGTAGAGAAGCTCAGAATCGAACTAAAAATTTGTCTGCATAAGACCTGTAATAATAGCATATTTTCTTTTGAAACTAGTAGGACATTCTTTTGTGTTTTGTCATGATTGTTTCCATGTTTCCAAAGGGTCTAGAAGCCTTGAAAGCCACTACAAGCTAGTAGATGAAACTCTGTTGTAGTGTGTTGTTTGCATAGTATCTACTAAAATGAAGACTTATCTTGTGCCATTCATGTTATCTTATTTTCTTCTTCACTTCTGATCTTCTGCCAATTGAATTTTGCCTATTTGCACTCCATGTTTTTTCTTTCTCTCTTCCTCCATGTCTCCTCAATTCATAAAATGTGAACTTGGAACCTGGAGGTTAACAGCAGAAAATGATCCTATCAGTCTTACGGCCGTGGCCGTGTGCTTTGATTGCTGAGAATCTGAAGGAAATCACAACTCGGGTGGATGCAAAGTCTCCCCCTTAACTCCTCCTTTGTGATATCGATGAGAAAAATGTCCTTTCTCTAGAATACGTTTTTCAAAGTAAATATATTTATTTGAAAATTATTTTGTAGTACATAATATGGCAACATTTTATATGTATCGATGAGCAGGAGAGTAATGGCTAAAGTCTGTCAGATAGCAACTTGTTAACAAAGTGTGCCTGTATCAATACGCTTTATTTCATAGGAGTCATTATTATTAATTGATGATTTCCCTTACCCATCAAAATGTTACCTGTTAAGCTTAGCGTGGCCTTACTTCTAATTTTTTAAAAGTCAGGAGGGAGAGACTTCTCTTGAAGATAGTTAGATAAAGGAATAAGGAAGTCCTACCAAAACAGCTGCTATGAATTTGCATTTCTATGGACGGCATACTTTAGCCACAGGATAGAAGCCACCCACAGCTATGCATCACATCTAGGGAGCTCTGTTGGAGTGTCTGTGCCATTTCTAAGGCCCAGTGTGTCTTCTGCTTCCAGTTCTTTGCACTTCAGCTAGCTGCTACCAGTTATGTATATTTTAGGTAATACTCTTCCTTGACTTTTCCAAAAAATAAAAATAAAAAAAAAAAGAGGGGGTAGAAAATTTTATTTACTCAGGAAACAAACTGAAATAGAGTTAATTTTCAGGTTTGCAGCTGAATGATCAGAGATTACTATGTTACAAATGGCAAAAGAAGGGCCCTTTGCCCGTGTGGTAATGCTGTCAGGGACCCTGCGGCTGTTGGCTCAGTTCATGATGTATTATACTGCAAGCATTTCAGCGCTCTCGGGGGATCGCTGGTCCTACCATAAGGTCAAGAGTTAACTACTTGTATTTTAGCTGTGTACCGCTATCAATACCGCTCCTATGGAAACCTCACTTGACGTCATTTTTGAATCTTTGTGACTGTAGTCAAGCTTTAGTAAAAGTCAATAAGAACATTAGACTGTTGTCTATATTATTACTTGCCACTTCCTGCCAGCAATCCACCAATTCATTAGCAGAGAGTTTTGGAACTCTTGCTTGATTATTTATGCAGTCAATAGCAAGGCTTGTCTGCATTCATAATTGTTTGATTTTATGGCCTCTTCTTTAAACAAACATTGTCTATGGTAATGTGATGCCCTGATGGATGGGAAAGGTTTTGTCTGTGAATATCATTTAGATAATTAAAAATGACAGATGAAATCGCCCGCTGTCTTGACCTGTACTTTGTTCCCTCAGTGATGCTGAAGAGATGCTGATTGCTGTCAATCAAAACCCATTGGAGGTTTGTAAATTCTGGCTGCTGTGAACTCTGACCCCTACTGTTGATCTGAAATAGATAATAACCTTGAAATTCTATTAGAATTTAAAAACAGTTTTACTAAAGGGGCACAGTATATATTTCTTTTCCTCTAGAACACAGTTACTTAATGTCGCTCTTCACAATATCCAGAATTAAAGTGAAATATAATGCTTAGCAAAGCTTAATATAACAAATCAGAACAAAGATCTTACTCTGTAATCCCAAACTCCTGATTAGGAATCCCATCTTCTGGCTAGGAGGGGATGAAAACTTCAGCTTTGCTACTTCACTGGCTCTGAATGGTTAGCCCTTTTTTTTTTTTTTTTTTTGGCTCATGTTTACCAATTCTGTTGTTGAATGAATTATTTTCATGCCAGTGTGATTTTCATTTAGTATACTTTTTCCTATATTCCCATATTTATCCTATACATCTTTCAAACCACTATTTTTCCCGAGCCAAAGGAAATAACACAACCAGAATTTTGAAGACAATAGAGATGCAAAGGCCACTGTTGATGTCCAGAGTTCTCAACAAACATCATCAAAACCTTAGGTCAAGAGATCAGGCTGATAAATACATTTGCCTTGCAAATTGTTTTTTTATCATTACCCAGACACTTAAAATATATTCAGAAACCCCACTAGTGTTTAAAATACACATGCAGGTAGATGGTCGTGGGAATGGAGGAAGGGACTACTTGGATTTCTCAATATAGGAACCATCAAACTAGCCAACAGAAAAAAAAAAATCAATAGCACATTCTACAGCTCAAAAATTATAACAATTAGGCTTCGACAGTTTTTAATACAGTGGTTGTCACAGATGTATGTAATAGCAAGAACAGTGCAATAAGAGAATTGAAAATAGCAGAGATCTCTTGAAAGGTGATTGTAAAGTAGTGTTGGGTTTTCTGCTAGAGAAACTTCTTCAGAGTTTAATGAGTTTGTGAAGGGTCATATGAAGAGTTGTTATCCTTGTTTTGCATTTGGTAATCAGCGGATCCTCTGAAATAATATTAGTTATGTCAGTGCCTCAGCGACAATGGAAAATAAATATTATCATTGATACTTGGCAGTTGATGAAAGTATCAGAAGCAGAATTCTTATCTTTATTTTGAGGGCATTTGTCCAGATCAACCATTAGCTGTCTAAGGATAATACCATGTCACAATTCAAGTGTTCTTTTGTTAACCTTGAGAAACGAATTTGGGATAAATTTATTATTGCCTAGTAGAAACTAGGACAGGAAACATAAATGTGACTATGTGTGTTTTCAGAAGCTGTCCTCAAAAGCTTAGCACAAGTCCACCTCTTCAGCGATGATTTCCTTGGTCTTCCAAGTGCCCTGGGATGACCTCTGCCTCTGACGTTTTGGCACTTATTATGTTTTGCCTTATTAGTACTTCCATTTCTTCATCCATTCATGTGATCATTTACTTTTTTATTCACTAAAAAGTATTAATTAAAGAACATTCAGGTATTAAGCACTTTTCATATACTAATTATTCTGCATTTTCATCTTACCCCCCCCCCCCCATCTTATCTAGGCAAACAAGCTTGAAGACTTACTGTTGCCTTCCCAGGCTAGGTTCCTGCTTTTGCATGAGTATCTTGGTCTCTCTTGAGTTGGCTTTACCCTTGCAGGTTCTCATGAGGCCTCTAATGACGTGGGCTTTTTTTTCACTTGGGGTTTGTGAGAAAGGGAGTGAAGAGCCTATGAACTCCATTGAGACAATTGGCTGATTTTTATTTTTTTTTTTTAGCCCAGGCTCTGTGGAGGTTTCTCTAATGATGGTTGGGTCTCAGCTCATGTGGATCATAAACATCACAACTATAGTTGAATCACGAACATGATGACTCATTTTTCCATCCCAAATTCTTCTCCTTTCCTTGCGCCTATGCCATAGCATAGGAAAGGGTTAAACATGCGAGATTCCAATTTTCTTATTTTTGGCTCTGTGTATTCCAGATTCCTCTGTTAGCTTGCTAGACCAAGTAAGCTTTGTATAGCAGAACACTTATGTGTTTCAGGATTAATTCATGCCAACTCCACTAATATTTTAAGCCTGTTTTGCCAGGAGAGAAAACCACTTAGCTACTAAAAATCTTCATGCTTCCAGACCTTTTTGTTCCTTCTTCTGTTCCCTGTGCTATCATCTTCACAAATAATGCACAATCTCCTCAATCCTAAATTTCTTGGAAAAGAATTTTTGTGCTTATTTTGTTCAATTTCTTTTTGGACCTTTGATGACATTTAAGACAGAGTTGAAAGAATTTCAGCTGAACTTGCTACCTTATATTTACTATATATTGAGCGTATGCATATAGTATATCTGCCCATGAGAAAATGTCTCTAATCTGACGCAACATGCACAAATTCTTTATTTATGGGAATTTTATAACGTATAAACATGGCCAGTTGTCACTTACTTCATGGTAACCTTATTTTGATGCCTAAGACTTTCATTCTATTGTATGATATGGATGCAAATATAAAATGGTAGTGTTAGAACAGATTTTCATAGTATACAGGGAGTATATCAAATCCATAGGAAATGGTAAGCTTGACACCACATTAAGACAAGGGTGGTTTCTTGCCTTTTAAAAATAAGTTGTATAGGGGTGCCTAGGAAGCTTAGTAGGTTAAGTGTCCGATTCTTGGTTTTGACCCAGGTCATGATCTGAGGGTTTGTGAGTTCGAGCCTCCAGCCTCGCATCGGGATCAATGCCGTCTGTGTGGGGAGCCTGCTTGGCATCTCTTTCTCTCTGCCCCTCCTCTGCTCACACGTACATGCACACATATGCATGCTCTCTCAACATAAATAAATAAAATAAAAATAAATAAATAAAAAAATAAAATAAAATAAAAATCAAAAAAATAAAAATAAAAATAAGTTGGATATTGGTATCTTTTTTTTAAATAACCATTTGTTAAATAACTTTTTATAATATTTATTTATTATATCTGATAGACAGTGTGTGCGTGAACAAGCAGGGAAGGGGCACAGAGAGAGGGAGACACAAAATCCCAAGCAGGCTCCAGGCTCTGAGTTATCAGCACAGAGCCCGATATGGAGCTTGAACTCACCGACTGTGAGATCATTACCTGAACCGAAGTCAGACGCTTAACCAACTGAGCCACCCAGATGCCCCCTGCATATTAGCATCTTAAGAGGCCAATGTTTGCCAAATTCATGCCAGTTACAGATCCAGGACTTTCTACTGACCTGGTTTTCTGTGTGTTATCTCCTGGAAGAGAGGCTTGTAAATAGAGCTCTACCGAGAGATTGAACTTCTGCTAATATTTGTTAAGCACTTACTAAGTGTTAAGTCACTGTGCTAGGCACTTTCAAACTGACATTGTCTCCTTTATTTTGTGTTGAAAACAATGATTATTCCCATTATTCATAGGCAGAAACTAAAATTCAGAGAACCTATGTAATATGCTCTAAGTCCCGTAGTTAACCAAGCAGCAGAAATGGGATTCTGTCTTTAATGTTTTCTGGAACTAAATCCAGGGTTCTTTCTTCTACAACACAATACTTTTAGGTGTATCATTATATCAGCACTTTATTCTAATTAGTCTCTTGCATGAAGTTAATAATAATAATTTTTTCTGGTTTCAAATAATCGTTGTTGCACTGTGTGTGCCAAGCTTTCTACTAAGTGTCTTCACTGAATTCAGTTGGTCCTCCAAAGAAGTATAGGAGGCAAGTATCATCATCTACATTTTTTGGAACAGAAAATTGGTGTTTAGAGATGAACTTATCCAAAGGACAGAATAATCCAGCCAGAATTCAAATCCAGCTCTGCCTCTGTCCAGAGCTTATGCTCTTGACCGTCCCACCCAGAGACATAGCATGTATACAGCACAGCAGGCACTTAATCAGGCACTTAATCAGACCTTTGATGCCAGCCCTAGCAGTGGATGGTTCCGTGCAGATCAGAAATAGACACGCAGGCCCTCTGCTTATTTAACTGAATTCAATCCATTTGGGGGGAGGTGGTAATTTTTGTTTGGCTTCATTTTACCAAGTTCAGCCAAACTGATTTATATGAATCCTTGTTCAGCCAAACTGATTTATATGAATCCTCCAATTATCTTTTCAGTATGCCTATGCCAGAAATTTTGTTAGAGAAATGTTCTTTTCATTTCACCCTCTCAGGGAGGGACAATTAAGAAAAATCAAGTGCTAGTGACAGCTGTGTCTCAGAGAGGAGGTTTTTCCTACCTGATTATCCAGTTGTTTTGAGGATGACAGTTCACACTGCTCAGAGAAGAGTCTAATTTCCCAAAGATTAATAATATTAAAGAAAGTTAAATGAAGCAAACAGCATACATGCCATCGGTACAGGGCCCCAGTCAAAACCACACTGCCCAATTCCCCTCTGCTATTGGGGAGATAATTACTGAACCTTTGTTCAAGTGAAGTAAATGAATTTTGAATCCTCTGTATATTTAATTATCCAAGACTGAACCTTTCTTATTTTCCTTAAAACACACACGGGTGCACGCGCACGCGCGCGCGCGCACACACACACACACACACACACACACACACACACACACACAGAACCAATCCAGGTAATCCCCTGTGGTATATTCTGAGCACTAATTACTTCCCCAAATCTCAACATTATTTTAACTTGCTCTTAGTAATATGCTGTAAGTATTATTTGGATTTATTAGCATGCTTTTATAAGACTTTTCTCTTAACAAAGATGTTTATTTTGCCAATCTACTTCTAGTTTAACATTGACTTGTTGGTCTCTAAACGTGCTTTGGCCTCGAATAAGTACAGATTTTGAAACATTTGTGACACAGATCTAAAAGAGTAGATCTGTGAAATACTGGAAGTATTTTGCCCATGAATAGGCACCATCTCTTCTTTGGAAATGGAATTTTTATGGCTTTGGTCCTTATTCTCAAGTAGCAAAGAAGTGTTGATTGTTCATTTTGAAGAGATGGAGGTAGTTTAAAATCACCAAAATTTGTTTAAAGCACATAAACTCTACATTTGAGTACAAAGTGATTTTTTTTAATTCTGAGGGGCTCCCGGGGTTATATTTTGCTACAATATGAAAATTAATTGTGACAATAAAGGCCATGATTATAAGCCTTTCACACTGTCCCACTGTGACAATTAGCTCCCAATTGTTAGACCATTTATTTATTAGAACATTAAGAATTGGAGCTGTCTTGACTTGTAACTGAAAATAGATTATTATTGGGGGTGGTTATGAACCCAAAGGACACACCATAAAGTGTTTTTACTGGTTGAAGATAACAGTGCATTTCAAGATAATACAGTTGGGTCACCTCTGATAGATTTCAGGAGCAACGTTATAAAAGGTGTCTAACAGGTGACTTGCCTCCAAACTCTGTCATACAGTTAGTTTTCTTTGGCAAGAATGAACTTTTAAAATAAGTGTATTGTTTGTGAAGCGAGTCCGACATGCAGGCAGCATGATCAAAGGGACCGTTTTTTCCTTAGGAACATGGAGAGCGTGCCTCTTCCAGGAGAACAAGGTAAGACAGACGTCCCTGAAAGTATGCAGGCTGTTTCCTAAAGAGCAACAAGGAGAATGAGGAAAAAGCCTCCATTAAACTTTCAAAGAGACATGTGTTTCAAACAGACTTGTTCAGCACTTACTCCCTCTGTAAGAGCACAGGAACTCTATAGATGTCTGTGCACCTGTGGATGGAAACCCCACTGCATGCCCCGAGAAGGAGGACCTTACAAAGATAAGCAAGAAATTGACTGCGTCCTTTCTAAAACACTGTCCTGAACTCCTGATGTGTTGTAGTTGAAGTGTAGGTGCCCTCTTCCTTTTCTTTTTAAGTAGTTATTTTGATTTGTTTTGGGCTTCTGTTTTTTTTTAACTCACTAGCATTAGTTCAGGAAGATTTCTTAATATTTACTCTAAATTTATATTCAAAGACAGTTTAAGGTAGTGGTTAAGGGTATGCATATTAACTGCGTGATCCTAAGCAGGTTGCTTCAATTATCTGCCTCAGTTTCCTCAAATGAAAAATGGAACCAAACTGATACTTAAAATCTGAAGGGAGAAAACATTTAGAATAATAGCAGACACATCATCAGTGCACTGTGCATGCTATTATAGTATTTTTATTACCCAGAATAATCATTTTGGTAACTTAAGAAGCTTTTTTTTGAGGCTAATCAGCAAATATATATGTTCTATATTATGCAGATATATATATTATATATTGCCGTTTCTGATAATTTTGTCATTTTCCTTCACCTTAAATTTTATAAGAATTTTCTTTATATTTTTGAAGATAGCTTGTAAATCCATTATAGACTAAATACCTTTTAAAATTTTTCATACCCACTTGTCATTAAGAGGGATTAGTGAAGTACCTGAATCCAAGCACTCAAATTCCAGAAATAATATTTGAATTCCAAGAAAAGAAAATATCTTGAAGGATAGAGGGAAATAATAACAAATATTCACCTACAAGTGTGGAAATCCTGGTCACACCTATCCCTGTAGAAGATCCAAGTCAAGTTCTAACTTGTTGGGGCTGAGAAAGAAAGAGTAAAAAAAAAAATTCTGGCACTATATGGATTGATTTTAAATCTAAATTCTCACAGCATTAAGTAAAGGCTAAAGCTGGTGATTGGTTAGAAAAGTACAGGTATAGTCTTGCTGTAAAATTGTTCTACCAGATACATTAATGGCCCTAATTAACAGAAGACAGAAATGGCTCTAGAAAGAATAGGGACTAGAATTTAGTTAAACAACATAATCAGAGACACTCTTCGTTCAACTGGAGGAAAATTCAGCTGTGAAGTTCTCTCTTACTTGTCTAAACAGTTCACATTCAGTGGCGTTTGGAAACGTTTTTAACTAGATGAGTGGTGGGGTGGGATTGTCCATTGGAAGGAAAAAAAAAAAGTCACATGAAGCAACTTATGTATACCTGTCTAGGATTTTAGTTTTATCAAAGCAGACCTGCGTTGCAAACCGACTCACACATTTTTTGTCCTTTCTCTTATGATGCTTTTCTCTTCTCTTGAGAAGGGATTCCCAAGTGGAAAGATGAAGCCTTGATAGATTTCGTACATATTAGATATTGCAGGATGCAAAGTTAGGATGGGTAAGTTAGCATACTGTTTTCAGGATGTCACAAAATTGCCTTTTAGGAATCATTTACCCCTTTCAGAGCCTTATGAAAATCAGTCTCGTGATACACCTTAAGGTGTGTGTTGACTTAATTCCAGAAATCTGGCAAGTCTGAAAATTGGATTTCTACTGTCAAGGATTGATAGAGGCCAGTGCAGAGGGGGCAGGATGGGAACTCCCCTCCCCTTTTGCAGGTGTGTGTTACCCTAGCCTCGGCCACATTCCAGTCACAGGGCTCAGGACTTCCAGGAAGCTCTACGCACAGCTGCCTTACTTTCAAGAAAGTGGACTTCGAATTATTCAATTGGAAAGTGTTACATAGAGAAGGTTGTAATTTGCTGGGTCCTTTACTCAAATCTTTGGAGAGTGCATTCTAGAACATTTTGTCATGTCTAACTACCGCCCATGTGGAATATAGAGTCAGGTACAGTTTTGGCTTGGCTCTGCCGTGTGTCTGTGAGCACGTTTCATTACTCATTGTAATTAAAAAAAACTTCTCGGGCATCTAGGCGGCTCAGTCACTTGTGCGTCTGACTCTTGATTTCAGCTCAGGTCATGGTCCCAGGGTCATGGGATTGAGCCCTGCCTCGGGTTCTGCACTGAACATGAAGCCTGCTTATCTCTCTCTCTCAGTCTCTCTCTCTTTCTCTGTTTCTCTCTCTCCTCCCCCACCTCTGCCCCTCTCCTGCCCTGTTTGCATGAGTACGTACTCTCTCACGTACTCTCTCTTAAAAAAAAGAAAGGCCTCTTTTGAGAGGAGGGTGTATTTTTAAGATTAAATGAGATGATACATTTATTTTTTTAAAAAATACATTTATTTTTTTTAACTTTATTTTTGAGGGAGAGAGAGAGAGAGAGTACACGCAAGCATGAGTTGGGGAGGGGCAGAGAGAGAGGGAGAGGGGCAGAGAGAGAGGGAGATACAGAATTCAAAGCAAGCTCCAAGTTCTGAGCTGTCAGCACATAGCTCAACACAGGGCTTGAACTCATGAATGGTGAGATCATGACCTGAGCTGAAGTCTAATGCTCAACTGACTGAGCCACCCGGGCTCCCCAAGATAATGTGTTCAAAGCACCACTAAGTAAGTACTCAGTCAGTCTTGGTTATTATAAAATGTATCTATTCATTTTGTTATTGTTGCACATATTTTTGTGTAGCAACCATACCACAAAGAGACTTCTCCGCTACATGTTTTGAAGAGTAGACCACTGCTCAACACGCTGTCCAAAGTCTTTCATTGCTGGCGGAGCTGGCAGGTATTTGGTGGAAACACTCTCCCTAGCTGTGTAGAAGGAAGCCCCAAGGCTGGCAATGCCACGAGAATCAACTCTATTTCAAGTTAAAAGACTTGTGTGTGTGGTTTTTTTTTTTCCTTTGGAGGAAAAAGAAATGTAACTTTTCTGTGGGCTGGAAAGGACCACCAAAGACCAAGGCTTATCCCTACAAACAGATATTCATCTGGAAAGGACGTGGCTGATCTCATACCCACCATGAGTCGTACACTTGATTGTCCAGTACACATTCTAGTCAGAAAGTCCTTTTGTGTTTCTAACTTAGGTACCTCATAATAACTGAGATTTTTTTTCTGCTTTCCTAGTACTCCAAGTCCCTTTCCAAAAACATACACTCCGTTTAGTGGTGTCCTGTGAGCCTCAAATTCTTCCCTGGCATTTTTCTTCTCTGACTGCAAAGCCCCATTGAAAGTATCGAAGATAAATTAGTACATTTCTCCAATATCCCCAATATCAAATGAGATTTTAAGTAACGTGACCACCAAGAAATGGGGTGAAAAAAGTCTTGGGCCTGCGCAACCTCTGACTGTATGTTACAGGTGTTCTTCTAAGTAGGCACTGAACCCTGTGAAAAACACCCCCAGATGCTCATTTTCCACTGAGCTGACTCTGGACTCAGCAGGCCTGCAGAATCATCTCCAGTCTGTCCTTTGGGGCTGGGAACATCTACCCAATTCTCCATGGTCACAATCCTTTCCTGACTTTTTTTGTGAATATAATTTACTGTCAAATTGGCTTACATACAACACCCGGTGCTCATCCCAGCAAGTGCCCTCCAACAGGTGCCATCACCTGTTTTCCCTCTCCCCCATGCTCCCATCCACGCTTAGTTTGTTCTCCGCATTTAATAGTCTCTTGTGGTTTTTCCTGACTTTTGAATCAGGGAGTAAGAAAGCTTGAGTATCACCACAGTGGCCTCCTGCCTGACCTTCCCCAACTCGACGGCCCTCAGGAACCATGGCCAGTTTTGTGCATTTCTGTCCTCATCCTGTTACTTTTATATTTATTCATTTATGCATTCTCTCATTGAGTATGACATGCCTGCTCTGTGCCTCAGTGCTGCCTACAGAGACCTTAGGCATTGGCACAAAGCCCCGGGAGTCTAACACTGTGGAGAAGCACCATCTTTGACAAGGGCTCCTAAGTGCTTCTGCGTGTGTGCTGCTTTGGTGACCGATCAAGTTCCAGCAAATAATATTAGAGAGTGTCAGCTATGCCTGTGTGGAGTAGGGCTGGAGATAGTGCTTCTGTGCCTCTGTAGGTGAGCACATTTACAGTGGATGCTGAGACCTGGAACTCGTGGGGGCATAAGAATTTTTAGATCAAAGAGGAACCCCAGAAGAGATCTGTGAACAATAGGAAGTCACCAGACAAAACCTTCAATCCCAGTTTTCATTTTTTAATCAGTCATTGCATTGCCCTACAATTGCAGCATTTTTTAAAAGAAATGTTTCCAAAGCTACAAAGCTTTGAAATATTAAAGGGAAATAAATGAACCGGAACTTGGAAAGTTGGTTTGCTCACAGGAAAATTGTGGGGTTTCTTTTTTCATTTGAAATTAATGTAAAGGCACTTCCCCCACTCGAATGGAAAGCTTATTTGTTTGTTTTTGTAAATAGGCATAAAAAAAGAGCATAGAAAATTTGTACCTCACTCTTTGATGCTTAGCAGGAGGTTTGTGGGTTTTTTTTTTCATAACTGAGGCCTAAGAAAAATGCAGTAGCACAATACATCACTGATACAACAGTCTGATAGATTTATAAAATGTTTAGTGAATGTATTCTGCTTAGACCAGCAGGAACACCTGCTTCTATTATTCCATCACTGATAAAATGGTAAATAGCTTCTGTCAGTCATGCAGTTTGCATAAAGCCACATAGTTTACTTGTGGGATTGGCCATTTGTATGGAATTACATGGAGTTTGTGTTCAATCTCTTCGTTAAATGATTCAGTAAAATTATGGGGTCATAAATGGACAGTGACACCATTTTCATCTTTGTTCATCTTATCTTTTCTATCCACCCCCTGTTTCTCTTGATTGCACTTCCTCCAGTGTAAACTGGAAGATGTACCTTCAAGGATTAACTGTTATCGTTCCGTGGGTAATAGTGGGCATCTAGATGGTCAGCCTGATGTCATTTCTTTTCTTTTTTCTTTTTTTTTCCCCCCGGTACAGTTTGATTTCTCTCTTGATCAATGAGAACCATACCTTAAAATCTGAAAGTTCTATATCC
This sequence comes from Panthera onca, assembly GCF_046562875.1. NCBI lineage: Eukaryota > Metazoa > Chordata > Mammalia > Carnivora > Felidae > Panthera > Panthera onca. The sequence goes on from NC_138344.1 coordinate 82,772,808, forward strand.
TCCCACTAACCAATTTAATGAAGCAGTAACCACCGATATTTGAGAAGAAAAAGTGCAACTGTATTCAAATGTTATGAAGATAGTGCTATAAAATAACCACACTCGTGATGCTCAGTGTCCCTTCACTGACCTGGAAAATGGGAAAACGCACTTTTTTTTTTCTTTTTAACTGAAAACACTTCCCTATTCTAGCTGGAAAGACTGACGATTTCCTTTTGCCAGGTCTGAGTAGTACTTGGTGCTTCTTACTCTCCATGGACTGAGGGACTGAAACCAAATTCTTCAGAGAGGTGTGAGTTCTTGTTGGGACACAAGTGGTAAGCATTTGGCTTTTCCTTAGAAACTTAGAAGGAAAAACACTTCCGTGTTGGGGCCTTCCTCTTTTACTTTCTTGGATTATGGAAGGGGCTTCTGGTAGTCCAGGTAAAACCCAGGGCACCGAACGGACTTGGACTTTACTGATGGACTATGTAACACATCCACACAGAAATCACCGTTGTTCAGACAGAGTTCTGTAGTTAGTCCTCTTCCCCTCCTTTTCATTCTCTTTAAGTAGTATAGCTAGTCTAGTATCTGTTTTATTTTAGACCAGTGATCTCAAGTGCTATTTAGCTGTTCTTAACAACTGATGGTAAATATTTTCATGCTCACTGAGGTGTCTGCCTTTTTAAATCAGTGACCTAGTTTTTACACCTTTGGCTATCAGCTTCTTGAATAGTCATTAGAGCCACCTAGCTCAGATATCTACATTTAGCAATATCTGAAAATGATATATAATTTGCACGTTCCTGTATAATAGAGACTACGTCAAAATGACAGAGGAGTTTGTGGATTATGATAGACTGTACCCTCTGGGATGAGAATTCTAGGTAGTTTACTCAGTCTTACTTGATTAAATCAGGCATAGAACATATTTAGTGGGTCCTGATACCCACTTCCTCCTTCCTGGAAGACTGGTAATGTGAATAAAGACATTTTCACGTGTGGTCCAGTCTTTGTCTGTCTGCCTCATGTTGCTCCTGTTCTCCTGTCTGTATTGTAATGCCTGCATCTATCTTGGGGGCTTGTTTACTAAACCCAGAGAACTCTGAGTTTTTGCTTTTGCCTCTATGCAAGTCCTTGGTCTTGATCCTTTGGTTCCCATAGGAGGCTTTGCTTCTGGTATGCTCTGCACAGCGCTGGCTGCCTGCTTTCCTCTTCAGTGGGAATGGCTGAAATGGCTGCATGTTGCTGCAGCTCTCTGTCCCAAGCGCCTGGATGATGTGCACCTGTGGCCTTTGTCAGCTGCCTCCTATCTGCACTGTCAGCATTTGGCATTGCTGTGACATGGGGCCAGGGGGAGGGGGCGGAAGCCGTTTAGGCAGGAAGAAGTCATTTCTGGACAAAACAAGAGCTGAAATTGGATCTTCCATTGGGCAGAGTCATCACGCTATTTATGAAGGACGTTTTCCTACTTCCTCTTGCCTCAGAAGTAATTTGTAAGTGAGTAATTGGGAAGCGTTTCGTGCCCTCATGCATTGACTAGTAAATAATAAGTATAAATCAAATGAACATGAATGAAACCATGAAGCTGACTACTTCTTTGTACATTTGATGGGGTTTGACCACATCACATCTTTGTTACAGAAGGCTTCTGTGAGACAACCTTTTACTAACTCCAACTTGTAAATAAACCTGAATTATTTATGGTATTTTATGATTATTTTGCTTTGTCTTAGGAAAAAAATTTTAAAAACCCCTAGAAAATCCCATCTTTAAAAATCGCCGGCATCTGTAGGAGCATGATTAAGATTCATCACAGATTTCTTTTTCTATAACAGTAGGAGATTTAAATTAAAGTATTGGAAAGCCATTTGCCCCCCCATCCTAACACCCTGTTTAGAGTCTTCTCTTAGATGAATAGCATGTAACTCAGTCTATTACTGAGGGTGTGTTTTGCAGTGGCATTCCTTTTTCAGAAAGCTGTGTATGAGAATTTCCCTTCATAGATGGGTTACTCATTGATTCACAAATAAGAAGAAGAATAAAATCTGTGTATTTATTTAAACCTGATTAGGCTCCCTTTTCATTATTTTTGTATAAAGCCACCTTCTTGGCAATAATAATAATAATAATAATAATAAAAGAAATTTGGTAGTCTACAGTGTAATAAACTTCTTCCCCATGTAATATAAGAGCTGAAGGAGAAGAATGTCTTTCAAAAGTGAACTGTCTTAAACTAACATATATGAAATAAAGTAGATGTATTCAGTCTTGATAAAAGTATACCTTCAGCATTAAAGCTTCCGTCTTTGGAATGTAACTACTTTGGCAGAATCTATTGCTTTGTCTGTTTATGATCAACCTGACCCTGGCAGTCTGTCTTAGAATATTGAGACGTGCCCTTAACACCACCTCTTCTCTAAGCAAAATAGTCAATAAATATGAGCACGTGTGTAGGAAGAGAGTGGAGTGTGAAAGAGATAGAAAAGGAGACTAAGGTAAGAATTGGAAAGGATTACCAAGAGCAAAAGAAGATTTCTTCTACTTTGCTAGAAATCCATGGAAGAGTCAAGAATGTATTGGCCACGGAGTGTTCTGACCTCAGTGTCTGTGACTCTGGTAGAAGCTGGTGTGAGCTTTCCACATACCTCATGGGCCTCTGGCAGGAGGATGCCAAGAAGGGAAAATGGATAATCCTGGGCCAGCTGGTTTCCTTCAGCCCTTCATTCATGCCTTGCCTTGTTCCAAAGAGCTTAAGTCAAAGTGTATCTCTTACTTTAGTCAGATTGTTAGGTAGCAAAGTAATCTTACTCAAAAGTACACTTAAACTTACAAAATCAGCACCATAGCATGAAGCTCGCAGTGTGCTGTTTCTGGTAGATTTTCCTCTCTGCTTACATCTGTGATTAGACAAGTACTAGTTTTAATCAACTACTCCATTTCTCTAACCTAGAATCACAATTTATGAATACCTTCAGAGAGAGTGCTTAGAAGGGCAGACCATTCTAATGACTTGTTAGCTTAACAATAAACCATTGAAGCCCCTAATTTGCCTATAAACACATGATCCCACTGGCATTGCCCTACACAGTACAGTTCAAAGGGCCTAATAACTGCCCTGTTCTTTTATATGGAACTGTTTCAACCCCTGCTGAGACCTAGAAGATTAAGAATGTAAAGGGAAGTAAAGCTTCATTCCCTGTAAATTTGGCTCAAGACCTACAAATTATCTGTGGCCGCTAATTGAACTCCTTATTTCCTCCTCAATGAAGCTCTTCAGTGGATGATGCATTTACAAGTTTTTCATTTCTACCCTCCGCTGGATGATCTGCATCTCAGTCTAGAGGCAGTGTCATTCTTGGTAACTCCCCACAGAACGTAGAAAGCCACTGCAAAGGCACAGGTGATATTCTTCTTGACTGCAGAATATCTAGGAAAATCATCTCTTCGATTTCCACTGGACTTAGGTATTTATGGTCTCTAGTGTCATTGATTAATACTTCAAAAGGTCTTCAGAGCAAAAGTATGAAGTCACTTCTGAACTGGCTTGTCATTTCCTTCCAAAACGTATCCTTTGATCTTCAGGTCTAAATTAAAACAAATCTTTTGTGGCACCTATAGGTAAATTTCTTCCAGTTTTTAGTATCATGTTGACTCATACTATTTATCATTTGTAGATTAAAAAAAAAAAAGTGTTAGCAATGGCATATGGTTCAATATGATAGAAATGGGGACTGGCTGATGCCATTCTTATAAATTACGACTTACACCCTTCTTAAAAATTTGAGTGCCTTTATTTTTCTCAGTCTTCATTGTCTCTAGTTTATTCTATCCTTTTTCTCTTTCAAGTTCTATTTGGATTGAATAGGAGTACTAAACAGATAGCCCTAGGGATTGTGGCCTTTCCCTGCCCATCTAATGTAAGGAGGAGAAATTATTCTAACCCAGATGAACATTTCACTACCTTGTTCTGTAGCCAGGGTCCACTCAAGAAACATGGATGGTATCAGGAGGATACTTCTCAGCTGCAGTGAATCTCTCAAGTGGGTGGCCAAAATGAAAAAGAAACCCTAAAAAGTTCTGAGTTAACAAAATAAATAAATGTTAAAACATTGCTTCCTTGATTAAAATTGAATATGTAAGCAGGCAGAAAATAAGAAATTCTGCTGTGGAATTTAGTGAAATACTAACTTTTTATAATATTCTTTCTGAACTATAGCAACAAAACTCTTAATACAGTTTTCAAAATGGTGGTTAGAGGATGTTGTAAATTTATGTGGTTCTCTTTGGCAAGGAACTTTAGAAATGAGCATTTTTTCCCAAGTTTTACCCCAGACTTATCAGTACTAGATTATCCTTATTTGTAAAGTCTAATTATGAAAACTTGACTTCTTATCAGGAGTTCTCCCTTCGTCTTCGTGGCAATTCACTTAACCTTCCCTGTAGGAGTTGGGTCCTTTCCAATCAGTTTGCCGTTGGTTAAGGGTTGGTAGGAAAACATCCCGAGGTTGAACACTTCGCCACTGGCCGAATGGTTGCAGATCATCCCTGACTCAACCTTGTCCTAACCTGTGTTTGCTCTCATGCCATGCACATGGAAAAGGGAAAAAATAACTCTGCCCCCCTTTTTTTTAATCTGTTCTTTTTGGGAAACAGCCAAACATCCTTTCATAATCAAATGCCTGTGTATCCACAGGCACTGGCCACAATCCAAACATTTATTGGTCATTGAACACCTTGCATGAGGTAATTTTCAATTATCTTATTAAACCGGGACAGGGATCTGGTCATGTTTCCTTTGATTATAAATGTAGCTCATGTTCTTATTACTGTTAATAGCAGTGCTCATGGGGTGCCAGCAGTTTTCTGGGCACTGTCCCATAGGAAATGCTGTCCTGTGTCCTTTGTGAAGAAAGGCACCAGGAACAAAGAAGCTGAGGGTGGGACCATTCAGTCATTGTTTATATCAGAGGAGGGGGGCCTGGGATGGGTAATTGCATGTGACTGAACATGGTGGTGGTGCCATAAGCATGGTGAAAGTTTGAGATTGCTACAATAGAGTCCCTGGGAGGAAGTCGAAAATACGAAGGTCTTGAAGGAAAATGACTATCAGTTTTTTTGTTGATACACAGCTTTATCTATGGACACATGGCTTAAGCAGTAACAGAACACTCAAACCAAGAAGAGACTTGAGAAACATAAAACTTGTCACCCCAGGACTTCTAGGTTCTCCCTACTGATGCATTCATTTAAATATTTCCTGCTTTTGAATTAAATACTTCAATTGCTTTATTTGCCTAGAAATTTCAAGAATAGGGTCCATGCTATAAGCTGCAGATGATTGTCTAAATAAAAGGGGTGCCTACATGACTCAGTCCTTTAAGTGTCTGGCTCTTGATTTCAGCTGAGGTCATGACCTCACGGTTCGTGATGGAACCCCACATCAGGCAGGCTCTGTGCTGACAGTGTGGAGCCTGCTTGGGATTCTGTCTCCCTCTCTCTGTGCCCCTCCCCCACTTGCTCTCTTTCTCTCTCTGAAAATAAAAAAAAAATAAACTTTCAACATATAAAATAGCATAAAAAATAAAAAAGTTTTAAAAAAAGTGTTAGGAACTCGTAAGTTTGTGGTAAAGGAGAGTTCAGGAGCCACATTTAGTGATTTTGAGACGATGTCAAAGGATAATAGCTGATAAGAGGAGCAGTGATAGAAACAGAAAATCTTGGGGTGCCTGGGTGGTTCAGTCGGTTAAGCGTCCGACTTCGGCTCAGGTCATGATCTCACGGTCCGTGAGTTCGAGCCCCGCATCGGGCTCTGTGCTGACAGCTCAGAGCCTGGAGCCTGTTTCAGATTCTGTGTCTCTTTCTCTTTGACCCTCCCCCGTTCATGCTCTGTCTCTCTCTGTCTCAAAAATAAATAAACGTTAAAAAAAATTAAAAAAAACAAAAAACAAAAAACAGAAAATCTTAGTGCCCGTAACAGGAATTTATCACAGAAGAATAATTATTTTCTCACTTTAGTGGCCTTGATACTAAAAACAAAACAAAACCAACACAAAACATCTAATTCTCTATGAAATATAAATGGTTATTATATATATTCAAATAAGTACACATTTTAAAGACATTGTGCGGTTTGTTTGATTCTAACTTAGAATTTTAGTTATTACTACATTTTCATAATTTTCATAATTTTAAAAGATGACAGATTACTTGTCTCTTTCTAATCACATTGTTTTAAAGTAAACCTCTAGCTTAATAGAAAAAAAAGGTACATAATATAATTAAATATTGCTCTGATCTTTGTCTTTTGTAATGCGGGAAAGCATGGTTTATTCAGGTCACCAGCTTAATTTGAGAGCAGAAAGTGCGGAAAGTTCAGGGAGATGCATTCACAAACTGTGATTCCAGCAATCTTGTCCCTAAGCCTTTCTGCTTTACCCCAGCTGACCACTCCAGAAAGCAGTAAGAATGTGGATTTTCAGAGCCCTACTAGAATGGAGTTGCCTCACGCTGTGCCCGAAGTGAATTTTAGCAAAAACCAAGCACAGACAGCAACTGCGGAGGATAGCCCTGTGAAAACATCCAACATATCACAGTACTCTGCAAGGAGTTCATGTGCCAAATGCAAGAACGCATCAAGTTCCCGATGACTGGGGGACTTTACTGCCCTCTTTGTAGCCCTAACGTTGGCAGTCCCAAGTTAGGTTACTTTCTTCAAAATTGCTGCATAAATAAAATCACTTTATAAATATTTATAAACTTATTTCATTAATCCTTTTCTGGTCTAATGTCATGAAGCTGCATAAGTCCAAGGAATTAAAAATAATAAATAAAAGAAACTCTTGAAGGAGTCTTCCTGTGGTACTGAAATTTACCAAATGTGACCAAGCTCATGCAGCTTTTCTGCTCATAGTTAAATTGTAGTGACAGCTAGAATTTCCAGAAACTAGGATTGGATGCAATACGTTTAGTTCTTTCAATTTTTGATGATACTCTTCGATTTTGACCTCCTTTATTCATCCTTTTCCTATTATATGTCACAGTATTTCAGGCTTTTTTTTCTCACGCCCAAATGATTACTCCCCACTTCTAAATTGTCTCCTGTCTTCCTGCCTTTAGGTGCTGGCTGATTTAATCCAGCCTATACACAGTCCTTGCATTGATCACTGGAATCTGCTCATTATTTTTATCAGTTTCCCAGTTTAGACAACAGAAAAGTCATTACTCACCAGTCTTCTTTAGTAGTTATTCAAGGCTCCTTCTACACTCATCACAGAGATGGGCCTAAACCTACCTTCTAGCCCAGGAATAAAAAAGTACCAACTCTGCTCAGTTCCGTGTCTCTTGTGGATTTCAGTGATGTACATTCCAAGTGTAGACTTAGAATCAGTCTTTCTTAGTGTTCCAGGTGTACCATTCACTGTTAGCTGGGACTCACACTTTGGCTGAAACCATGTTTCCATCTGTGATTCTAGCCTAGTATTTCTCAACCAGCAGTGTTTTTTGCCCTCCAGGAGACATTTGGCCATGTCTGGAGACATTTTTGTTGGTCCCAGCTGGGGAATTACTACTGGCATCTAGTGGGTAGAGGCCAGGAATGTTGCTGAACGTCTTGTATTACACATGACAGCTCTAAAAACAAATTTTCCACCTCAAAGTGTCAGTGGTGCTAAGGTGGAGAAACTCTTTAGCCATATTGCTCACTATGATTTGTCTATACTTCAGACCAGTTCTTTTACTATGGTTACCTGCCACTTGAATATGCATTGCTCTCCCACCTCCTCTTTGCCTTCGTCCCTGCCCATCTTCCCAACCATCTATACGTGCTTAGCTTTAACCTACTGAAATTCTGCCCATTTTTTTTTTGCAAACTCAGCTGGATAGATGCTATCTACTCAAAACCAAACCAACCAACCAACCAAAAAACCTCCCCTTGTCATTCCACTTGACAATGATGCCCGCTCTTCTGAATTCCTACAGTGTTTAGTATTCAGCTATAGTCTAATACCATTCAGGCAAATCCCCTTGTAGGGTGGTTATGTCTCTATCTTATTTTCCATTTTAGACAGTTCTAGATACTTAGCTTCTAGCTTGATGTACGTTGTAAAGCCAAGCAACATAGCACCCTGAAACCCTGTAGAGTTTTGCCTGGTTTTAATCGTACCAGAATCACAACTTAGCATTTATCTTTTTTTTTTTTTTTTTTACTTACCATTAGGATATGCTTTTTCATATTTCTTGGAAGTCTCCAAAATTATTTTTAATAACTATATAATGACATTCCTTCAAGTTGATATGCTCTAATTGACTTAACTAATCTCCTCTTACTTTAGAGTTAATTCAATTTTAGTTTTTGACAAAATCAGTAATACCAAATTGGATATCTTTGGTACATAGCTTTCTCCACTTTCATCTGTAATATTCCCTTCGAATGAATTCCAAGGAATGGTCCAAATGGTTGGGTGTGTTTTTATTGCTAGTGATATGTATTGCCAAAGTTACTCCAAAGTGATTTACCAGTTAAATAGCCAGTAACAATATTTAAGGAAACCATATATTAGAAACAGTCAGGAGGCCCAAGTTCAAGTAACATTCAGATTTTCACTAATAGCATGGTCTTAGGCAAACCACTTAATCTGTTTGATCATATTTTCTTACCTGTAGAATGGGGATAATGAATCTTTATCATAGGGCCATGAATATGAAATCAGATAATATCTTTGGAAATAAGCTATAAACTGTAATTACCAATGTTCATTCAATAAATATTGATTTATTTTTTTAATTTTTTTTTAATGTTTATTTATTTTTGAGACAGAGAGAGACAGAGCATGAATGGGGGAGGGTCAGAGAGAGAGGGAGACACAGAATCCGAAGCAGGCTCCAGGCTCCGAGCCATCAGCACAGAGCCCAACGCGGGGCTCGAACTCATGGACCGTGAGATCATGACCGGAGCCGAAGTCGGACGCTCAACCGACTGAGCCACCCAGGCGCCCCAATAAATATTGATTTAAAGACTTCTTTAGACCAGATTCTTTACCAAGAACTAGGGACATAGACATAAACAGAGTCTTGGCTTCAAGGAGTTCTCAGTTAAGTGCTATGTAATTTTCAAAATATTATTTTAGATACTAAATTGAAAGAACATTACTTTTTAGGAAGTACAAGGGATTGAAAGTAAAGGCTGTTCATGTAGCAGGACATACAAATATGAAAAGCTCACCAATTTAATAAGGTGATTATTAGTTTTCTTTTGCTACCACTTGGTCAGTTTATCTCTTTAGCCTAAACCAAAACTGCATTTCCTTGCTGAAATATATTTTTAGGTTTGGTTGTTTTTTGTTTGTTTTGTTTTGTTCCATTTTGTTTTAGCGTTGCTGGATTTTGGTTTTTGGTTTTTGGTTTTTGTGGGGTTTTTTGCCCCTTCATGTATTATGACAGCACTTCCCTTACTGCTGTACTCAGTTGGGTATTTTTGCTCCTCATTTTTTCTCCCTGGGAAAATTCAAAGCATTTTTTAAAAAGTCCCATTTGCTGCTGATGGCATTTCTTTATCCTTTTCTGAGTCACAGGTCTCTAGAAGCTGACGAGGGCATGGCCCCACTTGTGGCTGTTTTGTGACTCTCCCATCAAGACTGCTTTTCTTCAGAGTAACTGAAAGTATTTGGAACTCCACTGTCCTTAGATCTATCTTCTGGAAATAGATAATGATTTTCCTGCCTTTGAATGTAGACCTACAGTGAGCCCTTTAGCTCCTCGTCTCTGAGTTTGCTGAGCATCAGAAGCTGAGGCTAGAGGAGTAACTGTATGTAGTAAAATGCACCAGAACTGGCTGTGTCAGAACTGCTAGTGTGAGCAGGCACTGTAGCAGGAGTCCTGGCCTAAGGACCAGAGGCCACAAAAACAGGGAGTTCGTGGGCAGGGGCAGCTTATGGGGATGGAGATAATAGAAGATATTACCACTTTGTGGATGCTCCCAGAAAGACTTCAGACTGGCAGAATGCAAGGTGCTTTTTCTGCCTGATATAAATTCTGCTTTTAGTTACTTGATTGACTTAATCAGATCTAGGATCTCAATGATTTTAATTTTTTTTTTTTCAACGTTTTTATTTATTTTTGGGACAGAGAGAGACAGAGCATGAACGGGGGAGGGGCAGAGAGAGAGGGAGACACAGAATCGGAAACAGGCTCCAGGCTCCGAGCCATCAGCCCAGAGCCTGACGCGGGGCTCGAACTCACGGACCGCGAGATCGTGACCTGGCTGAAGTCGGACGCTTAACCGACTGCGCCACCCAGGTGCCCCGGATCTCAATGATTTTAGAGAAAAACTCCCTTCTTTCTGGATTGAGCTCTGGAGTAATGCCCATCACAGTCAGCCTCTACCCGTTGTTGCTGTTACAACATACCTATATTTCTTGACTCATTCTTTTTATATTAGGTCATAAATGAAAATCAGCCTTCCTCTTTTGATGGGTGTATTTTTTGCTTTCTTTCATTTTTTACTTTTCTCAGACTCAAGCGGAACAGATTATATCCTTAGTTGGAGGCCCATGCTATGTGAATATTACAGTACTTCCTGGCATTTTACTTAAATGTGCAAATGAAAAAAGAGCAAGCTTCCAGAGGGCAGGTGCATGGGAAGGAGTGGAGACAGGTTAAAGTACCTCCCACATCCACTTCCTTCCAACAACAAACATTTGTTTTCTCTACTCCAAGTCAGCAAAACATGAGAGTAAATAGAAGTTTAGTTGGTGGAGAGAAGTAGAAATCCTTATTAACCTCTTGTCTTGAATTCCTAAGTATTTCAATATTTAGTATTTTCTTACTTCTCTAGTATTTAACTTAAACCAGAGGGCATCCCTGTGAGAGGCAATGAAGGGTACCAACCTCATTTTATAACCCTAGAGCATCAGTTAGTAGGTTGCTTCAATTATGTCATCAGTGGATCAGTGACAAAAGAAAAATTGAGCCTGTAGCCAAAAATCTTCTTAATGTCCCACACCAAGCATTTCTGCTTCAACACTCCTGTCTTTACTGACAGTTTATGCTTCAAATCTGAGAAGCCACTGAGACTTTGACCCACAATCCTTTCTGAACCTGGATCTGTTTTAGAGCTTCGCTTTAAATTTCTTTTTGAGAATTTAATTATTGATTTCTGACAAGCATTGCCCTGACACAAATATGATACTAGAAATTCTACCCTCTCCGAGAAGAATACTTCACAGAGAAGAGTGAGGGGAAGACAGTGTGAGGGCAATGGGGTTACCTCTTCCCACAGTGGCAGGCAGGGCGATTGGATTCTGACACCATCTCCTCCTGATGAATTACTGGTTCACAAAAAACAATCAACTTTTAAGTAGTAAAGGCAGTGCAGAATTGCCTTTTTGGCATTAACTTGTGGGTGTCTATGGTAAATATAGATAAGAAAGTTGAATGGTGGAATTTTCTTTTCCTCCTCCTGCCCTTCAGTCCCGAAAATGCACCAAAGGAAAATTCTCTATGACCTATGAAGTGTGAATTCAGTATCCCAGTTTTTCCTGAGATGTGCCAAACACTCAAGTTTCATTACCAAATCTAGTTTGCAGCCAAGGCCCCTAAGACTGTATTGATGCCTGGACGCACATTTTTTTATGCTGTAGATGGACAAGCTCCATGCTGAGCCTTAGACTTGTATTTGAAGGATTCCAACTCCCCTTCATAGAATCTGGTAGGGAGAGTTTATCTGTATTTTTTATCCATAAATGGTGGCATTCCCATTCTCACTGTGTCCGTCTTGTTGGGGAGATTCCATTCTTACCAGGTAGATTCTGTACATTATTCTGCAGACGGTATTTTTAAGAGTCTCGCATAGGCCTCATTGAAAAATCCATGAATTCTGCCGAAGAGCATAAATCCACACAGGCAAAAGACAACAAAAAAAGGAAAAAAGAACACTCTTAGAACTCATTTTTAGTTAGTGTTTCTCAAGAACAAAATCTTTTACTTTTCTTGTTGTTCCTGGATTGGACATTTTCTGGCCTTTCACCTTAACCACACCCTTGCCTCTTTGAGCCAGCCTTTTATTTATTTTTGTCCTCTTAGATGTTTCTATCCAAATCTTATACTTTCTTCAAAGTTCACCTCAAAGCCCACTTAGCCTTCAAGGAGATTTCTCTGATACTGTTACTCTTAGTTATATCAAACACTTCCTTCAATCTTCTGTCAATAGTATTCTGTGTGTAAATCACATGCACACACATAAATACTGTAGCACATTTGAGACACAGACTAGGTCTCTTAGAGCATCTGTGTATCTTGTCTTCACTGTGGTTTCTCCATATCATAGCTGTCACATATTTTCTGTCCAAGATAATCACGGCCCTACATATAAAAATTTCTCACTCTGCCAGTTCTGTGTTTCTGACTCTCTTGCCTATTCAGACTGTTCATTTCTCTCCTTCTTGTCGGTATATGTCCTTTGCATTCTGTAAGATGATGCTCCCGATTTACCTTTCCTAGAAAGTTCTCCATTATTAATACCATCGCTTTCAAAAATATTTTGGATGTGGTTTGCCTCTGCACTTACTGTTGCTATCTATAAAATAAGAACTTTCATGGACTGAACTGTTTAATTGGTCTCTTGGATTGTACAGTATTCACATTTCTTTCAGCTCTCCAATTCCATAAAGCTCCCAGGATGCCTTTGTTCCCAGCTGTATGGGATCACCTCTGCGGCAAACCCTTCTCTTCTTTTGTATTTTTAAAATCAACCTCAGCACACATCAAGCATACAATAATAAGGGATTATGAACCAACTTCATCTTCACAAGTAGGAAGCTACATGAGATGGCTTAGGCTTCAACATGCATGATTTAGGTTGAACATAAGGGATAAATTCCCTGATAATAAAATTGATTGAAGGTGAGAACAAGGTATTGAAGAACAACAAGGACTCTATTCCCTAGATATCTCTAATGGGAAAAAAATAATAATAATTTCTCTTGGTGGAGTCCAGGCACTAGACTAGAAGATGTACTGAGATTTTATCTGGCCCCAGGATTTTATTAAACTCTTCATTGATAACACTCCTTTCATAACATGTTTTCTGGTAAGGGGTTTCTGTCTTTCTTTTTTTCTGTTAAAAAATACTAAATAAAAGACATAGGAAAGCTTCAATTATTTTTAGAATTAAATACAGATTTTGAGTAATTAAACATGGGGGGGACTACATGTCTCTATGATAAATTTGTCCAACACTATTGAGGCCACTTTGTTTTGTTTGCCTAGTTTCTTCAAAAATCCAAGGGAAAAATATTTTTAAAAATGTTATTTTTTTCCTGCCAAGTAAATGACAATATTTCTCTTAGAAGTAGACGCTCATTTTATAGAAATCAGAGAAGCATAAAAGTGAATCCAACATTTTTTTTTCTAGAACTTAATACTTTCTAGTTATGGGTATTAGTATTTGTGCCCATGTGCATATTTATTCTCAGATTTATTTTCCCCATTGAATTCATTCATTTTTGGTTGTTTTAGTATGGTTTCCAATTATAGCAGTGAGGTTTCTGGAGAGAAAAAAATGAACTGCCAATGAGATGAGACTCTGGCTTTGCTTTCCTGAATAGCTTTTATTTTTATATGATTCTTATTAAGGAAATGGTGCTAAAAGTTGGTACTTCATACTTTCAGGCAAGTGTATGCAAGACGATGTAATTAAGAACCCTATTCATATTAATTGATTGATACAGATTTTATAAATAAAACTTTAGAGTGTGAATCCATTTCATCTCAGACTATGGAACATTGCCACTGATAGCTAGAAATATTAAATGCATGTTCCTGGAAAATCCTCAAAAATCACTTATTTGTGAAATAATAGTTTTGAATCGATAGCTGTTAAATCCTCTATTGTAATAGGAATTGTCACTTAACTGGTAATGGCATAATGTGGGCTAAATCGTGACTAAAATACAAGTCCGAGGTAGTAACAGCCTGATTGGACGTGAACACTTACCTGTTCCCTTAGAATTCCGTATTGATATTGCATGACGCAATAGTGAAGTTGCCATTCCAACTCTGTGTGAATATTTTCTAAGTGTGGGAAGGGATTAGCATACCCCAAATAAAATACCCTATTGAAACAACCGAAGGAAGATGTGTTTGGATTCATAGGAAATGTTTCTAATTGTTTAGAGGAACAAGTGAACCAACTCTTGTGTTTTGAACTACGTTGCCACATTAGATATGACTTCTCTTCTCTGAATTCCCATCAGATCAGTGGTGCTGTTGTCTTCGAAAATATCCTCTGCCTTTCCGAGGACAACTTTTAGGAGTTCTAAATCAACCTGGTTAGTATGAGTACGTTTCTGAAAAGAAAAATGAGATTTGACTGAAGTAAATGGGAGTAAGAAAAAAAAATCATTACTAAATAATTCTAAGAATTAGAACTATTTTCAAACCTTTGTTGATGGAGGACCTTTTTGTCTTCCACAGCATATTTTCCTTCTCATTGGTGGTTTCAGTTCCCAGGAATTATATACAAACACACACACAGGCATGCATGCTTTAGTCAGGCTAAATGTTTGTGAGGACATAGATTGTTACATATTAAAAGGTTATTCAGCCAAGGCAATGCGTTTTCAGAAATCCACTTCTAATTGTACACACACAAAAAATTTAGTTCCAGAGGAACCAATGAGGTTGATGCTCACCTAAAACTTTACAGCTTGTGTCCTCTACAGGCATCTCCCCACCTAGTGTCCCACCTAATCTTGTTGCTAGGCCCTCATTTAACCTATAAAATAATTGATGTGGGTCCCCATTTTGCCCTGAATATCCGACGGAAAGGGCTGATAAGCAGTGAGATTATTAGCAAACAAGAGGAAGAAGGATCAGAGGCTAACCAGCTTTTCACCTGGATACCTGCTTCAGAAAAATCCAGAGTGTGCCATAAAGAATGATAACAGATGGGGTGGGAGCCTCCCAAGCTTCTATGGTACTACCAGTGGGCAGTGTATTAACCACTAGTCCTGAGAATTTCCACGGAGAGAGTTCCTGTGGCATTGAAAATAAACTGTTTACTTTTAAGGGACCGTTAAGACAGGCAAATATTTTTACAAACATTTCCATGGACTCTTTGCTTTCCCTCCCCTACATTCCCTTTTATAAAAATATTTGTATTTCTCTGTTGATGACTTTTAAGAGAATATGTTAATATAGTTGTAAGATTTTTTTTTCTATTTAGGATGTCCTATTAGGATGCCCATATATAGACGGGGCCAGGGTGCAGATGGAAAAGAAATTCTTAGGAAAAGTCCTTCTGGAGTTAAAACAGTTTCATTTGAATATTTCCGTGATCATTGATCTTCCACGCAGAGCTCCATTTATCACTTTAGACAGCCCTGCACTTGCTTCTGTTTCTTAATACGTTACCAGAGGCTTGTCCTACCATACGCAAATCAGTTATTTTAGCATAAATTCTCCTTTGTTCAGGTATTATCAGTGATTTTACCACCTCCTATGGGACCAGGTGCTACAGATTATAAAGAATAACCTCTCCACCTACTAGGTACTTACAGTCTAGTCGGAGGGACAAATCATATACATAAAAAACAATTAGAATGTAATAATACAGTGTCATATGAAGCACGGCTTAAATTGGTATTGTAAGGCACTGCATTGTGCATTATAGGAAATTGTGATGAAAGTCTAACATCTGATAAGAGGAAGGAATCAGAAAAGAAAAATTAAGAAAGAAATCCATGCGACTGGCTCATGAAGGAAAAACATTTAGGCTCGGCATAAAGGTAGTCTACAGGTAGGGGTGCCTGGGTGGTTAAGTGCCTGGCTTCGGCTTAGGTCGTGATCTCACAGTTTGTGAGTTCGAGCCCCACATTGGGCTCTGTGCTCTCAGCACAGAGCCTGTTTCAGATCCTGTCTCCCTCTCTGCCCCTCCGCCACTCATGCTAGTGCTCTCTCTCTCTCTCTCAAAAATAAATAAACATTGAAAAAAAAGTAGTCTAGAGATAATATGAGTAGTAAGATAGAGCAGTTAGGGATAGCCTTAGGGAAAGGACCAAGGTAAGAATAATTTTTTTTTAAATAGTCTCCATACATTAGTGTAGGGTCAACTCATTTTTACACTGTATACTTGAAAATTACGTATATTTATATAGTGATATGCTTTGCTATTTCAAAACCATCGAAACTATGATTTTGTGGGTGATGGGTAAAGAAAGGCACAGGATATAGACTTTGAGAGAAACTTCATGAGACGCTGATGGAAAAGGTAAATCCTTATTTACTTGTATTTGTAGGAGCTGCTTCTCAAAACGCATTTTATTAGAGATTTTGATGAAAAATTCTTGTTTAACATCCAGGAATGAGACTAGAGGAGAAGATAATCTTTTCGGATAGGAAAATGAGAAGATAAAGATCAATTTATTTTTAGAGGGAAATCTTTCACTTTCTGGATAATTAAAGTGTTTTTATCTGATAAGGAGCTGAGAGTAACAATTTCCGGGTCTTATGATAATCTACTTTGTCTCTTTTAATGACAAAAACAAGAAATAAGATGAACTGTCTCCTGAAATAGTGGGAAGCCAAGTGAGAGGGAACTTGCAAAAAAAAGTGTTGGAAGTGCAGGCGCTACCCTCATGGCACCTGTTTAGAGTGGGAGAATATACCAGCGTTTGAAAGAGGTTTGCATGGAAAATACACTTGCAAGTTACTTTATTTGAACACTAAAAGCTGAACTTTAAAATGCAAGGTATTTGTCAACATTATCTGAAACACCGGACTGGAGGCAAATGTTCCAACATATTTGTTTTCTTACAATTAAAGCTAAGCTGACATGTTGAAAAGATGGTCTTCAAAGACATTCGGAGGCTGCGAAATTTTTGTCAATAATTAGCCTTCACTTTGCTTTTTAGACAAGGAAGTCATATTTTTTTTTTCTGCTCACATTTGCCAAGTAAGGATTTTCACTTTTAAATTTCCTCATCCTGGTGTTTGCATTTAAGCATTTCAAACAGCCTCTCTCACCCTCAGCCACCATGTGTAGTGTTGCATTTATGCATTCAACTTCTTCTTACTCAAGTGATGCTATTTTTTTCTGCCTCAGCCTGACAGCCACTAATAATAACACATGAGGACAGTCAGACAAAATGAAGACAAATGCTGCTTGTCGCAGCAGAATCATAATGTCTCCAGACTCAGTAAAGACAGTCTAACTGTATGTGGATGCTCTTTATAGCTTATTTAGACCTGTGGTTTTTCCCTGTGGTTTTTTTTTTTTTAAAGCACAAACATTGTGCAGAAATACATTAAGGCAACATATGGGCCTGTTAGTTAGCCAAAACAATGTGGAACCATGGAGAATAGAGATTGCAAAGCACAGATGGATACTGTAAAAAATTCATGAGTGGCATAACAGATCTAAAAGGTAAATTTTAGTCAAAATTCAAGTGGAAAGCATAGGAGGAAATACTTAGGAATTTGGCTTTATGAGGTTTTTCCCATCACGCAAGATGAAACATTGTGAATATCCTGCAGATTTGTTTATGCCATAATGTGAAAATCAGAGCTCATCATTCAACAATAATTATGTCTATATAGATTCATGCCATCAGAAATAGATTGCTGATAAACAATAGTGCTTTGCTTCTATTTGCTGTAAACGCTGCAGTATTAAATATCCATATTATTTCCAGCTCAATATTAGAATGTGTCAGTCATTGTGACAAGTCAGGCAGGAGGGGCTCACTGAGCTGTCCTCTGTGTAGCCACGTGCTGTCGAATAACTGGGTTTTCATGCTCTATCACTTTGTTGTTAAAATTGTGTTCTAAGCAGTAAACTGGCAAATCATCCTCCCCCCCCCCCCACCTTTTACATTTGGTTCTTTTAACCAAAACTGAAGCCTCAAGGAGACACTGGATTCTTATGTGCACACAGTCAAGCTGCACCTTGAGTTTTGCACAACGTTTGTCATTCGAAGTTGTCATCACTACGGCTTGGCATTGTTGTCTTGTCTTCCAAAAAAAAAAGAAAAAAAGCGATCCAAATCTGTGAGATCAGCCTAAGGAAGGTCTATGTCTTGGAGCCTCACTACAGCCCATCTCATTCATAAAATTTCTTTGAGAGTAATTGGTGAGGAAAAGAATTCTGCCTCCTGAAATGATTCATCAGGGTCCTAAATTTCTGTTGGGGTGAAAGGTAGAGAAAAGCAGAAAGGAAACAGGACTCTTCAGCCCATCAACCTGAGAAGCATTTCCCCTTCAGAAGCTTTCAGATGTCTAGTTGAGAATGATTTCATGTGGAATTCAGATATGTTTTGTCATTTGGTTGCCCGAAAGGCAAAGTGCAGTAAACTATTCTCTGTATAAAGGTTTAAGTGATTTTTCCAACTGATCCACCAGATACGTTGAAAGTCTTAAACATGATAGAAAGTTGTGTTGGACTTACTTTATAGTTAATGAGATTGTTATTGAAGAGATTTACACAGGGCCTCATTATACCTTGGAAAGACACTGGTACATTATTTAAAGAACTAGAAAATTATTTGACACTAAGAAGAGATGATTAGATTTAAGGTAGACATTAAGAACTGAAAGTAAATGAGATCACTTATTGAACTGGACTAATTTTTGAGGATTTTTTTTTCTATAGGTAACATAAAACGGAGCAGGTTTTGTAGCTGGCTCTTTATTCTTGGCACTAACACCACTGTCGGGACCTGGAGACAGCAAATTGAACTTTCTGGTAGTTGTCCTAATAGCCCTTTTAGGCGGTTTTTGGTGTCCTCGGTGAATTAAAGTTTGCATTAGTGAACCCACTGAGCAGCGGCCAAGACTAATTCTCGGCTCTGAATGACATTTCACACGTTGTCAGTTCTTAGTAAGTGTTATATGATAACATTTTGAGATCCTCATCTGAGAGTTGATGGGGAAATATCAAATAGCGTATATGAGGTTTGCCAACTAAGTTGAGCCCAGTTCAAAAGTATATCGTAGGGGATAAAGATGGCAACGTTGTGTCTCCTTTAAATAAAAGATAGACTTACTCCTAAAATTTGACAGTGAGCCTAAGATGCCAAGCAAGAGAAAAGAATGAAGAAACAAAAAGAGAGGAAAAAGTAAATGGGCTAAAGTTGCAGGGTGTAAAGAAAATGGAGAACTATCTTTCCTTCATGACTGATTATAACCCCTGTCCCTATGGAGATTCTAAGAAGGGTATGGAAGATGTCAGGTGTGTTAGAAATGTGTGTGTGTGTCCGTGTACATACACACACACACACACGTTTGTATTTGTGTCTTCTATTAAACCACAAGCCTCATGAGGACAGGCTCACTTTGATCCATTGCTACGGTCTCAGGACCCAGAAGAGTACATGCTACAAAGTAGAAACTGAATGTTTGTTGAATTAATGCATTTTCTTACACTTTTCCATAAGTTTCCACTATTATTTAAGAATTACAGTAACCCTTCCCCCCCCCAAAAAAAAAAAAAAACCATGGAGTTTATGTTCCAAGATTCCCCATTGGATGCCTGAAACTGTGGATAGTGCTAAAACTTGTATATACTTTTTTCCCTATACTTACATACCTATGGTAATGTTTAATTTATAAACAAAGCACAGTAAGAGATTAACAGTAATAACTAATAAGAAAATAGAACACTTACAAAAATATACTGATAAAAGTTATGTGAATGAGGTCTCTTTCTCAAAATATCTTATTGTAGTGTATTCATGTGAGGTGATAAAATGACTTTGTGATGAGATGAAGTGAGGTGAATGATGTGGGCATTGTGATGTAGCATTAGGCCACTATTGACCTTCTGAGAATGTCAGAAGAAGAATCATCTGCTTCTACACAGCGATTGACTGCAGGTCACTGAAACTGCAGAAAGCAAAACCACGGATAATGGGGAACTACTGTATAGATTTGTTGATCTCTCTTTAAAAATATTGGTTTGGTTAATACTTAACAACTAAGACAGCTGCAAAGTAGCCTATTTTAGCTCAGAGAGGGAACATCTGGGGTAGATTGAAGAGAATGGGCTAGAGAACTTTTTAAATTCAGTAGAATGAATTTGTTCCTTTCCTCCATTAGAGGAGCCCATAATGGTCAGATCATTTGGTGTATTTGTTCTATAATATAGTCTGGGGAAGAGACCATCCGGCAAGAAATGTTTGGTAGGGATATACTTCACACTGTTCTGAGAAAATGAAGAGTCACCCATGACTTCCCCATCTCTATAGTGTGAAGAGCAGAATCACTAGACATTGTGAAGGCAGGTGGTAGGCAAGTTGGATTGTCTGAAGAAGTCAGGAATTAGAATTTCAGACCAGAGTAACCAGAGACCAAGAAAGGCACAGAGTTTATTGACAGTCAAGACATTTTGAATTGATTCTCCCTGCTTCCATCATCTTTTTTGCCTTTTTATGGGATTCAAATTATTTAATTTAATTTTGCTTAATTTATGCACCATCACTAGATTCACTCCAGGGAGATGTGAGATGCAATTGTTTGCGCTAGATGTTGTCTTCCGACACAACAGTTTTTCCCAAAAACCCTTGCTGAAAGTCACCAAAAGCAGAATCTGTAACAGGAAAGTCACATTTTAATTTTGATCCCACCTTGACCAATGTCAGGGTAGCTTGAGAAGTCAAGTTAGTATACATATTAATATCCACTGTATTCATTATTCCTTGCATTATATATGGTATTTTTAAGGAAATACTGAAAAAAGGAAAATGTACTTTAACTTAACACACATATTTTGAGCACCTGTTATATGCCAGGCACCAAGTGATTCAGTGGTAACGAGCAAAGGTCTTCTTGTAGTCAAGGGAGAAACAGACTTTTAACACATAATTACAGATGTGATGGATGTTAAAGGATGCTGCAGAAGTTTTTAGCAAAGGTATTTAAGTCGAAAGCGAGTCAACATAGCTTGACAAGATCAAGGAAATCGGGCTGTAGTGAGGAGTGACTTGAAAAGAAACCAAATTTCCTTCCTTCCTTCCTTCCTTCCTTCCTTCCTTCCTTAATTGAATATTTAGCAAATATTGGTTGAATGTGAGTCATAAATCAAGCAAACTCAACTCTGATGAGCAAAAACCAACAATAAGCATGGCTCCCATGAAAGAGACAAAGCACTCCTTAAGCTATCACAGATTAAAAACAAACAAACAGGGGCGCCTGGGTGGCTCAGTCAGTTGAGCGGCTGACTTCGGCTCAGGTCATGATCTCACGGTCCATGAGTTCAAGCCCCGCGTCGGGCTCTGTGCTGACAGCTCAGAGCCTGGAGCCTGTTTCAGATTCTGTGTCTCCCTCTCTCTGACCCTCCCCCGTTCATGTTCTGTCTCTCTCTCTGTCTCAAAAATAAATAAAACATTAAAAAAAATTTAAAACAAATAAAAAAAACACGTGCAATTTTCACAAGTGTTCCCAAGGAGAAGCAAATGGTACCTCATGATCATGAGTTGATTTGGTCTGGTTTGGAAGGTCAAGTTTCTTTGCGAAAGTGATACTTGAGTTGAAATCTAAATAGCAAGTGAAAGGGCCTGACCATTGGAAGAAGCATGACGAGTGTGAAGAGCTTAAGAGAAAGCTAATGTGGCTACGGCTGAAAGAACCAAAGGGCCAAAGGAGAAGCTGACTGGGGATGCCCCTATATACCCTTGAGAACCAAGTTTGGATTCCAAACTAAGGTCAAGGGTGCCTTTGAGGGGTTTTGAGCATAGTGTTGTAATCAAATGCAGCTACTCTGACTACAGTCAGAGAAGGAATTGGCTGCAAACAGTATTAGGACACTGGTGGTGGGTCTTGCAGGAGCCTAGGCAATGTGTCTTAAGAGTCCTGACGGGAATGTGCTGGAACTCACAGAGAGAACTGACTAGAGATACTTAAGAAATAGAATTGATGGCTGATTGGAAACAAGGGAATTAAGGAAAAGGATCCATGGATGTTGCCCACATTTGTCAGTTGGATGGCAAAGTAAGGTCAGTGTTAGTCCATGAAATAAGGATTAAGGAAGGAAAAAGAGGAATGAGAACTATATGGGTGGAAATGATGAATTCATTTTGGGTCGTGTTGATTTTGAAATGTCACAGGCATTGAGTGGAGGAAAAGGCACTTGAATGTCTTTAACATCGGAGCCTGGAGCTCACAGGGAGGACTGGTTAAGAGGGTACAGGTGTGGAAACCATCTGCCTATAGATACAATTGAAGCAACTTAGAGAATGTGTGAGTTTAAGGGACTGAGTATGAAAGAGATGTATGTGACTTCTAAACAATGCAGTACTTAAGGTCGGAATAGGGGAAAGACTTAGAAGTAATAGAGATGTAGGAAGAAAACCAGGAGAGTACCATGGAAACCAAGAGAAATAAAATGAGAGGCTCAACAGTATCAAGTGTTGTAGAAGAGCAAATAGGACCAGGTCGGGAAAATTGTCTATTATAATCAAGAGGGTTATGGTGAGAACCCAGGGAGAATGTTTTTGGTGGAATGAAAAGAGTGCAAGACATATTGGAAAGGGCTGAAGGGCCAAAAAGAGATAACAAAATGGAGGACCCTTGTCATTCTAGAAATTTGTATTAAAATGAAAGAGCAAAATAGAATTCTATCTAGAGGAGGATTTGGAATTTTTAGATGTCCAGGAGTTGATGAATTAGTTGTATTTTATTGCAACTAAATATCTAATGGTGGTTGTATTAAATGCCTTTATTATTTACCTCACATAAAGAGAAAACTGGAGATTGTTGGATCCAGGCTTGCTGTAGTTGCCTAAAAATATACTCAAGCCAGGTTATCACTGTTTCCACTCTACCTTCCTCTTGGATTTTGTCTTTGTGCTTGACACTTAATGAACACTAGAAGGTTTCTTCAATTCCATGTTACCATTTCAGAGCAAAAACAACAAAAATGATCCTGTTCTCTCTTTATAAGGGAACAAAATTCTTTCCCAGACTTTTTTTTAAACCCCTACTCCATTAGACTTCTATTTATATCTTGTTGGCTAGAACTGGGTTATTTGCCCATTCTAAATGAATCATTAGCAAAGGTTAATGTGATAATCAAGTCTGATTTGGACCAGGGGTTCTCAAAGGGTTGACTCTGGACCAGCAGCATCAGGATCCCCTGGGAACTTATTAGAGAAATACAAATTCTTGGACTGCATATCAGTCCCACTGAAAGAGAAATTGTGGGGATGGGGCTTAGCAGTCTGGTTCAAATAATCCATCTAGACAAATCTGATGCATTTTCAGGTTTGAGAACCACTGGTTTAGAGTAATCAACTCATCCTCTTGTGCTGGGGAGAGGACTCCTGTTCCCTGAACTGCATGCTTTCTTAGGATAAGTGGAGCATGGCTGTTGATAGACACAGAAAAGCACCTGCCATCCTTGGCTTTGAATGTTAAGAAGAATGAGCCACTAAAAAGAGGATGAAGATAAGAGAAGGGATAATTGAGAAGGAAGAGGAGAGTGAAGATTAATGAACCTGGGTGGAGGGGATGGCCTTTGCTTAGAGGATTCTGCCTCCATGTTAAGAGAGCTTGAAGAAAAGAGTGGAGGTAGAAGCAGCCTGGTGGTAGAAAGGTTAGAGGTTCCCTGATGTTCATCTCTGGGAATAGAGGTAACGTCACTTGCCGAGAGAGAGAGACAGAGAAGTGGGGCGCGGTACAGAGGTGGAGATAAGATCTGAGGGAGCAGAGGTTTAAAATACAGGGAAGGGGAGGGACGCCTGGGTGGCTCAGTCATTTAAGCATCAGACTTAGGTTCAGGTCATGATCTCACGGTTTGTGGGTTCAAGCCCTGTGTCGGGCTCTGTGCTGATCGGGCTCTATGCTGACAGTTCAGAGCCTGGAGCCTGCTTCAGATTCTGAGTCTCCCTCTTTCTCTACCCCTCCCCAACTTGCACTTGCTGCCTCCCTCCCTTCCTCCCACCCCACCTCAAAAAATTAAAATACAGGAAGGGGAGAGCTTACTAACCTGGAACCTACTAGAATATATAAAAGGTTTTCAACTTGAGGTTGAGTAAACCTGAGCTCTGAGTAGGATAATCACACGCCTGGCTGTGTGATCGGCAGCAAAGGGATATAGGCTTGGAGCTCAAAGGTAGTTTGATTCTTCTAGAGTTATGGTTTTACCAGAAGGAACTAATAGAAGGTCATGGACAAGGATATTTAGCATGCTGTTAAGAGGTGGATTGAAGTGATAAACCCAACAGTTCAAGCTGAAGGGGAGTGTGAGTGAAGATGGGGGATGAGAGAGGTATGTACCCCAAGTCCTGCTTCCATCTTCCTCTTCATACATTGGGTAAGAACTGTTCTAAAGAATAGGCCCAACTGTTTCTATATTCTTAATGAAGGAAATTAACACTCCATATCTGTTGAATCAACATTCCTGGGAGTGAGATCAGGGAACGTGTGTGTGTTTTGTTTTTAAAGAAAAGAAAATTAAAGTCTTATTTGTATTATGTTCTTCCATCATGGGAATTTGAGATTGGTTTGAAGGTGTCACATTTACAGTGAGTTATGGCAGATTTTTCCTTATCGCTTGGTTGTAGGACATTATGCAAAAAAATAAGCCAGAGGCTTTAATTTGGCTTACCTTGACTGCTTTTTGACCTGTTCTATTTTTATTTATTGATGGATAACACTTTGTACAGGCATGATTTTATAGGCCTTGCACAAATCTTGGTAAGTCATATGTATCATATAAGGTAGAAGACTGCATTTTATCCAGCTGGATTTATCATTTCCTTAGCCTGGCAGAGAGATAGTTTTAATTTCCTAAAGCACTTGATGATTTGAAAGATAATAACATTTAATTTTTTATGGAAACAATCTCCTAAGAGCTAAGGAGAAGTCCTTGTCTGGAAGATGGTTATACAGTGGCCAAGTAGCCCCTGGACATTGCCATTGTGGCCACACTGAACCTTGAGCCCGTTTCTCTCTGCCACCGGACGTGTTCATCCCTGGGTTGTCTTCAAAGAGTACAAACCAATTGTAGTAATCTGAACTGAAAATGATTAGGCACACATTTCCTGCTACAAAATTATAGTCAATTCCACAATCAGAAAGGTATTACTTCCATATTGTGCCATGTATGAGAACATCCGTCATCAACTTTTGTGGCGTTCCCCACAGCATCTAGTATGGAAGGCTCACTCTCTCTGTGAATATGACTAGGGAAGTCAGCTGCCAGCATCTAGACATTCATGATGCATGGAGAGCATAATGATTCTCTGTTCCTATGGAACTTTGAATCTGCTTCTAAAGGCAATTATAAGAAAAAAGAGCCAAGAACTTTGAAAGTCAGCAAAATTGTTTGAAGATAAGTTCCACAAGGACAAGGATTTTGCTGATTTGTTCACAGCTATATTCCCAGTGCTCAGAATAGGGCCTGGTACATATAGGCACTCAAGAAATATTTGCTGAACGAATAAGTGACTCTTTGAAGGTCAATATTCCTCTGTAGATTCTGGTGTCTGTTAACAAAATGGGTTTTATTTCTTGGTAGTTCTGTTGATGATGGAGACCCCACAGGGAAAGGAACACACATACAATATATTCATATACTTACCACATTTATAGTAATGGTGATTCTTCAAAGTTTATCTCTAGTTGAACTAATTCTTAACTGGTAGTATTTGTGCCTACCTACATGTTGCTGTGAATGACTATGCACACATAGGTAGTAGGCCCTTGCAGTGACAGTTTGAGTATTTTATTCTAATGGTAGTTGATGGGTCACAGTTATGCCTCATGGAGTAATAAGATGGAGAATCTGTGGGCTCAGCCATAATACATGATAACTCAGAATTTACTTCCAGTCTTCCAGAGAGGCTGTTCATTCCCTGGAGAGATGTCCTTTGCTATAGTCACTGGAGGGGAAGTACCACGAGTTGATCACATGCATGGATGTGGAAGTGAGGTAGACCTGTGTTCAGTTCCCACATCCCGCTGCTTGTTGGTTGTGTGACCGTTGGCACATTTATTTAACTTCTCTAACTTTAGTGTTTTTCATCTGTAAAATAAGGGTGATAATGAAGTAATAATAATGTCATCTATCTCATAGGATTAGTGCGATTGAATGAAATACTCTATTTCATTCATTCACACACTTAGCAGAGTGCCTGGCAGATATTAAGTGCTTGACAAATATTAACTGTTTCTGTCAGCTACAGTTCTTAAAATCTGCATAGGGGTTTGTTTAAAGACATAGGGGTTTGTTTAAAGACATGTACAAGTCCATACGTGTGTGTGCTGGCATTAAATTCAAGTAAAGTAGCGTTTCCTACAAGGTTGCTAATGTTGAACATTAACGTTCATTATAGATTGAAACATGAGAATCTCACATCCTCCAGAAACTTGTTTAATCTAGTTGATTAGGAAATGCTCTTTTACGAAAATGATATATTCACACTTCAGGTGAGTATTTACAGGTGTTTAGAGTCACATTGAACACTAGGCCAGTCCTGAGACTAACGGTGGACTTCCAACCATTTGTAAACGTAAACCCTGTTATCAATACGAAGAAATGACCTTTCTTTAAATCCTCTGGGCCTTGTGATTGTGACCAGTCTTCTTTGTCAGACTGTACCATTGACTTCGGTAATTTTATGTATTAAGGTCAATCAGTCTGTTGCATAGAAAGTTCTGAGACCACAGAATCAGCTTTGTAGGTTATTTTTCCCCCTATACTGTTAGAGGAGAGCAGCAACAATAGAGACTATTGGAAGAAAAGAAACCAAGATGGGGAGGAGCTTAGAAATCATGCTCTTTGATGAATACTGGAAAATAATACAGATACTTGAGCTAGAGAGAGAGAGAGAGAGAGGACTTACTAGGAGTATGGAAGTTATTCCTAAGTATTTATGAGGATATCTTGTATAAGAGGACAAAAATGACAACTTTGTATTTACAGAAAAAAAAATGAAGCATAAATAGGTAGGTGTTAAAGGCTGTCACATTTTGGTAAGAATTAGTCCAAAGAAATAGCATTTGTGAAGTATGTAATAGTGTTCTCAGGTACCAGTCAGCTAATACTTCTACCCAAGGTAATGAAGCTGATTAGGGGTGGAGTCAAAATTCATTATTTTCTGACTTCAAATTCAGATTGTACTGGATGTTTAACCCTGTGCTTCATGAAGACACTGGGGAGGGACCTGTACTGTTGTGATCAAGTCCCAGGATCCAGTTTTCTCTGGGAGAATTCATTTATATCCAATGCTAAAACCATACCTGATATACTGACCCTAGTCATCTAGCTTTCATGGAATACAGGGGACACAGTATGTATGGCATTCTTGCCATTAATAAAAAAAAAAAAAGCCATTTAGAGGGTATTTCCTTTAGACCGTGGGCCAGTGATGTAATCTTGACATGTGAAGGACAATATGCTAACTTGAGGGTAACTTGTGAAAAGCTTCCCAGTAACACCTTATTTAGGGATGTCCTCTGTTCTCTGTTCTCATATGAGCACAAGTAATGAGAAAGTTCAAAAGAATGACCTTAAATAAATGGAATGAAAGAAAAGATGCACTTTGAAAATTTGGCTGTGACGATGATAATGATGATGATTTGTGCCGCCGGCGATCCCTTACTTCAGGGAAATTCCTCTTGTCAGTTGTTTCGTTCTCCATGTTTCTATGTAGACAGTGGCAACGCTAAAATTTCTTCCCTATTGCAGATGCCCTTCAGGGCTGAACCAAGAGCCTAAGGGCAGAATGGAGCTCAGGATTCTCTGCAGGTCATTTGCTCAACTCAATGGGGGTGTGAGCACTTTATCATTTAGGTTTAGGGAGGCGTTGCCAGTGTCATTATGGAACTGTGGGTTTAGAAAATTGCAGAGTAATCTGAGTGTCCTGACAACCCTTATGCATAAAGTTTTCAAGGAAATGCAACTCTGCCAAGAGTGTAAAATCAGGGGTGCTTGTCATTGCTCTTGCATGCTGGTGGAGTAGCTCAGGATCATAATGCAACTAACAGGATGAGAAGCAGACTTCTGTCCCCCTTCCCCTCTTTTGAAAGAAAAGAACCAAATGCCTCCTAGGAGTAGTGAGTAAACTGGTAGGTTATGCTAAGCTACGACTTGCTGACGACCACACAGAGCCCTTCTGGAGTCTCTGAGTCTTTGTTCATGCAATTCCCCTTGGATCTGTTCTGATTCTCGAAAGCACTGGAAGCCCTGGAAGATCACGTATTACGGCATGATTGCAGCGGTATTTTCCTTCTCCCCTCTCCCAACCACACTCCCACTCCTGGAGTGTCTGCACTGTGACAAGACAACCCTTCCTAGCCCAGTGGAATGAAAACACCAATTCGCTGACACCTTGATATCATCCCAGAGACAGGAGTCAGGCGGCCGAATTGGCATCAGATTTCCTCAGACACTAAGGTGAGCGCTCAGGGAAGGTTGTAGACTTACGTTTGATTTCCACATCCATCTTTCTCCCTGCAAATTAAATTATTAATTTTCCCACATGCCTGCTTGTTTAATGAGAAGAGTGGTGGCCTTTATCTGTGCATGTGTGCAAACAAAACATCACAGCAGGGGCTCCTGAACTTCCCAGGCACGCTGAGGGGTTAAGCAATCAGATGTAACTGCCTTGGTACAGTCTCTGTCGTTTGCAAAAGCCTGGCTGGCTGTTGGCATCATAAACATGGAAAGACGCACCTCCCCCAACACACATCTAGAGATGAAAGCTTCTTTTACAAATACAAAGAAAAGATCAAAAGAGGGAAAAATAATGGCATTTAAAATGCACATGTGAAATGCAAAGCTGCACCATGTTTGTTTTTCCAGGTTCCATTAGAGTGGCGCTGTTTTTGGAGATGATACAAAGTTGGCTGATTACTTTGTCATGTTTCAGATAATAAATACACTAACATGATTTTGGATTTGTTACCATAGATGTTCTACTACATCTGGCTTCTCCAGCTTTTCACAGTGATAGATCACTAGTTAAATAAGGGTGTTAACTTTGTCTGGTCTCCAGTACCCTGAATACCAGGGCCCAGCTCTCATCTGCCAAAACAAAACAAAAAGACCCATATATATGTACATAGGTTGTTAATTATAAGAATTATTTAATCATGAAAATTTTACCTATACTTTTTGCTTGTGTAAGGGTCAGTTTCTGGTTTTATTTCATGGATTTGAGTACTAGAATTGCTGCCAGCTCTAGAGCAATGTGATTCCTGTATCCTGATTCTAGAATGTTGGGTTTATGGCTGTATGACACAGAACAAATTTCACTTCAGTGATTACAAAGGATTTTAGATTGTTTTTTTAAAGATTTGTTATCCTTACCTTTGTTTTATAAATGTCAATATCTTCTTTGGGGATCTAAAGTTCACCTTTTCTCAACAAGTACCAGTGATGTATCCATTTATTAAAATTAAGTGCAAACTTTAAGGTTGAGCTGAATGAAGTCAATTTTGATGAGTATTTATGATACCTCAGAAGCTGTCTGTAACGCTCAGATTAAGAACATGATAGTTTCAGTGAGCCCTCCACTCTTGCCCCCCACCTGTTATTCCAATGGAAAAAAAAAACAGCATTTTTTGAGTTGTTAGATGACCTAGCCTTCCTCTGTGGAAAAGTGAAATCACTCACTAGTTCATATGAAAAGTATTGATCATTTGCATCCCTATAGCATTTTTTATATCACTCAATCATGCATAATATGACATACATCATTTTATTTTTAGCAACGCACGAAGTTGGTTTTTCAGTTAGAAATAAGAATCATTTATATGAAGAGACAATTCTTTGTCTTATTTAAGTGTATCTAATCATTTATAAAGGAAAAAAATCTACAGAACTCCCCACTTCTCCACATTGGGGGAAGGGGATAATATCTCAGTGACAACCATAGTTTCTAATAAAAGGGAAATGTTTATACAATCTTTTTTTTTAACACAATATATTATTCTGGAAAAAAGTCCGCTTTAATATTTGGATACATTTTGTTTGGGTTGCTATATAAATATAATTAAATGTACATCTACTTATAAACTTGTGGGCACTTATTTGTTGGTTTTACTTGCCTTTCCTTAAAGAATATGTGGTCTTAATCATCTTATGTTTTTATAGAACAAGTATCATGAAAATCACATTAATTTAACAATACATGAAATTTCAACCTCTAGGAAAATAGATTGTGAA
The DNA here is from genome assembly GCF_046562875.1 of Panthera onca. Classification (NCBI taxonomy): domain Eukaryota; kingdom Metazoa; phylum Chordata; class Mammalia; order Carnivora; family Felidae; genus Panthera; species Panthera onca. Next base: position 82,802,953 of record NC_138344.1, read on the forward strand.
CCATTGGCTGATTTAGAATAAACGTTTTCTAAGCCTCAGTATGTTTTATTAAAAGTACCATGTTGGCTCCAGTTTGAACGGCAGCCTCATTTTTCACGTTCTGTTTCAAAGGAGCCCTCTGCTGGACAGCTCCGCATGATATCACAAGCACAACATATTTATATATGATTTATAGGCTATAGCTAATATAACCCAAAAGCCATTTGTGATTGAAACTCTATCGTTGCAAATTGAATGCATCACTGAAACCTGTTTTGTCATCATTTTTTCATATTTAATGAACACACAATTGTCTAAAAATAAAATGATCATCCTTAAAGTTTACTGTAAATCACTGTACATCAGCATATTCCCACACATGAGGTAATCGTACTAAATTAACATTCATTACCAATAATTTTAGTAATGAATTATTCAGCTGATATGAAATTATCACACACATTTCTAAAGCAATTACTTTATTACATAGGTACTCCATGTCATTGATTTCACTTGTCTGTATTGCATATGTAAAGGTAAGGAATCTTTGCATTTCCACTTTTAAATGCTAAGGCCTGTTTCCTGTTCGATTTTTCAATGTCATCAGCTTGTGGCGATGTATACTTAGTACTAACTACATTTTAAGAAACTTGTAGTTCCAGAAAAATGCTGTGATAAAATGAGACCCAAAAGACCCCCAAAACCACACAATGCAGTTAGAGGAATGGAATGTTTTTTCCGAGTAGTCTATCTGTAGGCTCATATCATCATTGACTATCTAAAATCTCTTATTTGTCAAGCAAATGATTTTAAAACTGACTTCAAATAATAGTTTCATCAGCATTTAGCCTTAGATTCAAGACAGTGTAGAGAGACCACGTGGCATTATGAAACAAACACATTCTTTAAAATTAAGAAGACTGCGTTCAAAACCCTGCTTTGGTGACCCTGAATTATTTAACCTCATCTTCAGAAAGGAAACAGTGAGATGATCTTACAATGTTGTGGGTAAGGATTAATGACATAACATAGGTAAAGGGCCTAGCACAGTATCCAGGTAATTGTGAGACATGCTTCTGGAATGTGCTCTGTGTATTTGGAGGCAACTACTTGAGTTCTTGGAGCAGGCTTATGTTTCTTTTGTTAGCAAGTAGCTGCTAGTAGTAGCAAGTAGTCCTATGTTCTTGGACTTGATTTGTATGTAGCGAGTTGAGTACAGTGAAGGAACAATCATGAAGAGTATGGTAGTAGTTCTAGGCAATGTCGTAACCTGCAGACTTTAGAGTTAGACCCAATTCTAAGTCAAAAGCCAGAAAGGAAACTTTTTCTAAACAGCCAGGAGCTGTGAAGATTTTATTCAGTGTAGGCAGACTTAAAAAAAAAAAAAAAAACAAATGTTCAGAATGAAAAGTAGTAGTTGCTTTGGGATAGTTTAGTAAAATACAGTAATCACATTTTCATGGTTAAGAATATAACAGAAATGAGGGAGAGCATGATCTGAGAAAGTATTGTTAGGTTACCCCCCTCCCCTCCCCCGATTTGTTCTGTCTCTGTCAGATTGCTTGCCCATTGAAATTCACGTTGCACCAAGCTGATTTTTTTGAACATGGCTTCAGAAAATTCTATATATAGCTTTGCAGTAGTTTATATATGTGAGTGTATTTTTTTTTTCACAGAAATCTAGACAAGTAGCAAGAATATAGTATGAGTTGAATGAATTCTGTTTGAGTGAATAAAAGAATGAACAAATGGATCATTCTTTCTCTTAGTAGGTGACTTTAAGATATTCTTTATTATTATTATTATTATTGTTATTATTATTATTATTTTAGAAAAAGAGATCAGAAGTGGGAGAGAGAATCTCAAGCAGGCTCCATGCTCAACATGGAGCTCAATCCCTTAACCTTGGGATCATAACCTGAGCTGAAATCAAGAGTTAGACACTCAACCAAGTCACCCAGATGCCCCAAGACATTCTTCGATAGATGATGCACCCAACCAGACTTTCAGTGGAGGGAAACTGCGTCAGTACAGAGTCATTGACTCAAATTGTTTGACCACTTTTTTTTTTTAATCTGTACACAGAAGGAGGCAAAATGTCTTCAAGGCCAAAAGAATTTGGGGAAGTAGACTCACCTAAAGATTGAAATGTTAAATTCGGGTCGCCTGGGGGGCTCAGTCTGTTAAGCGTCTGACTTCAGCTCAGGTCACGATCTCGCAGTCTGTGAGTTCGAGCTCCGCATCGGGCTCTGTGCTGATGGCTCAGAGCCTGGAGCCTGTTTTGGATTCTGTGTCTCCCTCTCTCTCTGCCCCTCCCCTGTTCATGCTCTGTCTCTCTCTGTCTCAAAAATAAATAAATGTTAAAAAAAAAAAATGAAATGTTAAATTCAGCAATATCCTGTCTCAGTCTTCTGTAAAAAAGTTAGGAGTGCAATATGAACAGAAATATATTAATTTTTATTTATTCAAAAAACATTTATTAAATATCCAATAATGTATCCAGTGCCCTGCTGGATGCTCTGAGGGATACAATGAAGAATAAGACTCATTGTGTGCTTTTAAGGAGCTTATAGTCCCTTTGGGGGAAATATAAATTACGTTGATGAACAAGTTCCACGTGGCACAGGCCAGAACATTGTAGAGTAGTGTCAGGCTTGGAGGCTCATGGAGGTTGTACATCTTTAATCAGACCTAGAATTGTCACTATTAAGGATTTAGGTGGGCACCTTATGTTTACAAATGGCTATGCTTATGGGGTCTACAAAGTATTTGTCCACTGTGAAATCCATCAGTCATACCCACTAGCTGTCACCCATGGAATCAGATGGCAAATTGCCCTCTAGATTGAAGGGCAAGACCTGATCAAACAAGATGTGGTAAAAAGTCTTAGATTTGATGATGAGCTTGGCTAGTATTACATTGGGGCATTTGTATAAAGTTTTAAAATTTTATTTATTTTTTTGTTGTTGTTTATTTTTATTTTTTTATTTTTTATTTTTTATTTTTTTCAATATATGAAATTTATTGCCAAATTGGTTTCCATACAACACCCAGTGCTCATCCCAAAAGGTGCCCTCCTCAATACCCATCACCCACCCTCCCCTCCCTCCCACCCCCCATCAACCCTCAGTTTGTTCTCAGTTTTTAAGAGATCACAGAAGATTTTGGAAGTAAAAGACTAAAATGATAGCAACATTATTTACTTTTCACAGGATAAATTTTAATAAAATATCCTGTGAAAAGTAAATAATGTTGCTATCATTTTAGTCTTTTACTTCCAAAATCTTCTGTGATCATTCTGTACATAAACCCATTAATAATTTAGGATTTTATCAGGTCCTGTCTTTGATGCTTCCCTTTAAGAAGGAAGACACATTATTTTTTCATACAATTAAAAAATTTCTACCTTAATATATTAAATAGTGTCACAGAATTTTGGATATATATCAAATAGAATGCTTGAAATATTTCAACACCCTTGGTGTTAAATGGTTATCAGATACTCTCTAATATAGTGCCCATATGCTTCTAACTTTTAGGCAATGGCTTAGGCCCTGGGAGAGCATAAATTGGATTTCTTTACCCAAGGGTGGAGGTAGGTAAATGAACATGATTAAAAAAGAATGTGAGTGGTTTTATTAACAAACATGCTAAAACTCACCTGCCCCAGTATGTCCTGTCCCTTTCAGTGTATATGTTATTGCCAGCGTGTACAATGTTAGTTACTTGGGCCATGTCCATCTTCATCATCATGCTACATTTCCATTCCCATTCTACAATTTGTGTAGAACAAGGCCTGATTCACCTCTTGTATCCACACAGAACAGTGTCCCTTAGGCCTCATAGCCATTACAGGATGGCCTCATCAGGGGCCATTGTGTCTGAGAGAAGTTGCTGGTGCCCTACTACAGTGATTCCATAATAGCTCCAACCAGTCTCTGAAGAGGAAGCAGGTACATTTGTCAGAACTAAATATCCCTTGGCTCATTTCTCTGTTACACAATGTCAGTATGCCTGGAGCTGAGAATTCGTAGGGAGAAGGAGGGGAGGAAAGAAAGCCTGAAGAACTGGTGATTTAGAGAGACGACTCCCTCCTTGTGCATGTCAAGTACCATCATGCTAGTAAGTCTTGTACTGACCAGCACTTACATGCAACTGTGACCTCTGTAAGTAGAATGAACTAAACTTACACCTGAGCTTCAGTAAGAACTTAAGTAGATACATCGACTTTCTGAATCCATAATAGCTAATTAAAAGGATGAAGGAACGAATGTGATAATATTTCAACATCTCTTTATACCTTTTGAAGTTACTATCTTAGACATATGAACCGCTTATTTAAGTGATTTGTGGCAGGTACATATCAGTGTGTTGGATCACAGTGTGTTGGAACCCAGACCACCAAAAATTTCTCCCTGAAGATTCTGCCCAAATCTTTTATCTTAATTTTATTTCATTGTGTGGAAAAGAAACTGCTGTTTTTATAAAGCAGCGTTTTAAGTGCTGTCTACCATTCTCTGTCCATGTTCCCGAAAGGTCAATGCATGTATTTAAATTTCCCCCGAATATCCAAGCATTGCTGCATATTTTCATCCAATTTACAGCCTATTTCATCAGTGTAAACAATTAATTTTCCTGAATAAATATGTATATTTGGTTCAGATGCCCTTGAGGCTCCCAAGGCACAATTCAGATGCATACATGGAAACTGTTCAACTAACTCGCAACTAGCTAGAAATCTGAGAAACCAAGGACATGGACTTTTTTAATTAGGAAAAACAATAACTGTTCCTTCTTGGAATTTTAGCTGCTGTGCCCTAATTTTCTATTCTGATGTTTTCATTTTGAGGCTACCTATGTTACCCTGACAGCGTTTTGCTTCATAGTGGACTTCCAAAAGGCTTATTTGAAGTTATTCGATGAGAAGGAAAACATTCACCAAGTAATAGCCTTTAGTGGTGATTATATCTTATGATCCAGGAAACTGCAGTCCATCGTGAGCACAAAGGAGGCCCAGGAGTTAGATGATTGATTGATTGTTGATTTTGTTTATTTCTTTAATTTAAAGCTATCAGAGTACGTGGTCAGTTTCTGTTTTGTGTTGTGTTGTCTTCTAATTAGCCTGTCTCGGCAGCAGTCTAACCAGGGAATTGGTTTCAAAAATTCACAGGCAGGGGCTCCTGGGTAGCTCAGTCTTTTAAGCGTCAGGTTACACATCCGACTCTTGATTTCAGTTCAAGTTATGATCTCCTGGTTCGTGAGATCGCATCCCGCATCAGGCTCTGAGCTGGCAGCACAGGGCCTGCTTGGGATTCTGTCTCTACCCTTTGCAAGTTCTTTCTCTTTGTCTCTCTCTCTCAAAATAAATAAACATTTAAAAAAAAATTACAGGCACAGTGATCCAGATGTAAATCCCTAAAACAGAATAGAACTAATTTTTTCAAGCTTGCCTGCTTGAGGAAGAGAAAACAAGTACTGAGTTACCTGTTATATCTGTGGTTATAGAGAGAGTCCAGTTAAGAAAGATGTGACTTATAATTGAAACCCTTAGTCCCTAAACTTTTATCCATTCATTGGTTTTCTACCATCTAGATTGTAGTAGAGTATTCAAGGAATTCAATTGACTGTCCCAAATAGAATGGCCTTTAATCTTCCCACAAGATTGATAAAGAGAGGGAGAGTTCCTTACTGTACTTGAATAAATAGCCCTTCCTTTTCAAAGGACAACTTGGGGATTGAGCTGGGTTGAAGGATGGAAGAGAAAGTAGCATAGTTTGACTTTAGTGATTCAAATATTGCATATACTTACAGCGACACAGATAAATGTCAAATAGACATTATACCCCAGTACATTCACATAGACTTACAGAAGGAAGGGCCACGGCTACAGGCTTCCATGTCACAACTGCATATGTGGCAGGGCAGAGCCCATGTTCATGGCCCATGAGAATTTGCCAGGCCCTGGAAAAAATCTTCATATGTTTCAGTGTAGCCTATTTCTCTCCCCTTATTTCCCAGTACATTTCCAGCATTGTTTTTTTTTTTATAGTTGTTAAAGTGTGCCTCATTTAAATTTATCAGCAATTTGGTAATAAAGATAAAGCAGAGAATTAAGCTAGAAGGCACTGAAGTGCTGAAAATACACTGTAAAGCATTTGGGAAATAATATATGTATGTCAGTCAAATGATGATAGAAATTGTCTTGATATTTAAAAAAAACATAACTGATACTGTGATTTCATGAGAAATTTCTTGACGGTTACTGAGCCTAAAAAATAAATGATAATGCGATTTCACGTGGGATTCCTGATGCTTACCAAGCATAAGAGAGGTGATATGCACTATATTGAGATAGATCGTGCTCTCACCCCATTTTTATTATTTAGCAAAATAAAGCATATAAGCAGTTTGTCTACAGTTAAGAGAAAGAAGACTCTCCAAGAGGCAGGGAAATGTACCTGAAGGAGGAGTTACTGAGGAGCCGTACCTTTCCTGGTAGAGTGGGGGAAGCAAAGGAGGGAAAAAGGCATCCTAGCCAGATTTTCCAATACTTACACAGGAGTATGCTGCAGCGGAGGCTGAATTGCAAAGCTGTATCAGGGACAGAAGGACTACTGCAGGCTTATAGGATAGTTGTTCAAAAAGGAAAAGAAGTCTTCTGCGTGATGACAAGCCATTTGCCCATCTGGATTCTTGCATTATTAATGACTCAGGCAGGGTATTGTATTAGGGATGACTTCTTCACCAGCTCGGGAACCTCTGTGCTCAAGACTCCCTAAGCACTCCTGCCTCTAATTTGATACTAAACACATGGTATCGTCTTTTACCATCAACTTTACCTTTAAGACAAAATACAAAAAAATGAATTCCCACCATGTGTAAAAATGTCCTACACTGGCTAGCAGAGGACACAGACAAAATGAAAGGCGTGGTCACACCTAAAGGAAATGCTTTTGTTTTTGTGTCTCTTTTGGCACTCAGACAAGTCTGGATCTTAGCTGGTGTGGACTGTCGGTGACATACTTACCTGATGGAAATTCTCGATGAATTTCTTCAACATTTTCTAGGTCTGTGGTCCAAAGGTTGGAAAAGTACAGTATATGCAGGAATTAATTTTTTTGCAATTGTTTGATTTCCGAATTTATCCAACTTCAAAAAGACATAAATAACATCTTGGGAAAATAGTACCTTTTCTTCATTTTATAGAAACAGGTTTTTATTTTTTTTTAACATTTTTACTATAGCCTTTGTGAAGTCAATAGAGCATTTTGCATAGTGTTTATTTTATGTGGTGGATAAGAAAGTTATAGAGGGAGCCTCAATACCGACTCCCTGGACTAAGGGAATTATTATTTTCTTCACTGTGGTGGTGATGTGGGACATGAAGGTGACCTTGAGTCCTAAAAGTTCATTTTCCACTTGGGACTGTGGCCACACTCATGCCCAGTCAATGAATCTTGAGGAAACAGTAATGAGAAATAAGAATTCTAATAAAAAAAAATTAGTATTCCTTTGAATAATAAATTAGGCCATTGTAAAAAATAAAATAAAAACCTGCAGGATTCCCAAGTAGTCAGTGATAGAGAATACAAGAGCTAGTCAATCCTAGTGGAAGTTAAACTTGCTGGGTGTTTAAAAGAGGTCAGAAAACAACCCAAGTGAAAAATGTCCTCCCTTTGGTCAATACCTGGGAAGAAGATAAAAACAGAATGCTTAATTCAGTGTTGTCACTAAGAATTCCTGTGCAGAAAGATCTTTTCACAGTTGAACTCCATACTCGGACTCCGGAGGCCAGCCACTTGTGGAGACACGACTAGGCCTGGTTATGTTAAGCTATGGTTTAAGGAAGTGAGTTAACTTAAGACCAGCGTGGGAGGGACACCTCCCCCCCTCCCTCCCACAGAATATTAAAGCTAGATGGAAGCTTTGAAGTCCCCCTACACCTCGTGTTACAAATGAGACCACAGAGAAGAGATCTCACCCTGATGCAGGGCCTTGTCACTGGACCATGCCACCCTTCTTGATGATGCGCAGGGGATGCTGAGATAGAACAGCTTCTCTGGGCCAGCTCAGGCTGCTCCTCAAGCCCAGGCAGGGAATGGGTGCAGAGACTATGACTGTCCAGTTGACTGCACCCCTTCCAGAGAGCGCTGACTGCTTTCACTGGGGTTCCATGCCACGGAAGATACTAACCAAGTATGGTTCAGTGGTGATGCTAAACGGATTACTTTATACCAGTTCTTCTGTAACTTAATAATTAGCTTCATAGATTTTTTTATAATGCCAACATTTTATTATATTTGAATAGCACACGTTGATTCCCCCCCCCCCCCACACACACACACACATTCCCAGCAAGATATAGGAAATAGAGACATTTTATCTAAAAAGCGCAAATGGTTGTTTTTCTTACAAGGACTTTTTTTCATTACCTTTTTTTAAAATTTTAATTATTTTGAGAGAGACAGACAGCATGAGTGGGGAAGGAACAGAGAGAAAAAGAGAGAGAGAGAGAGAGAGAATCCTTGATATGGGGCCATGAATCCATGAACCGTGAGATCATGACCTGAGCCGAAATCAAGAGTAGGCTGCTTAGCTGACTGAACCACCCAGGCACCCCCTGTATTTTGTTAAGAATGTTTTCTTAGTGTCCCATAGTAATAACTAATTTAACAGGTCATATAACCCCTATGGTCATTAGGTATCTCATCAGTAAGGTTACATCACTGGGATGGAATAGATGTATCATAGTTCTGTGATTCAGAAGATCGTGCTATAATGTTGAGTATCTTTTACTTAATTTCTGTCTGACTCCTGGCACTGTTACTCCCTTAGGAGTAAATTAGAAAAATAAATATAGTTACGTGGATATTTTCTGTGAACTTTTTACTGTACAAATAAAAACTAGTATCGTTAAATACATTGCCTTTTCTAACATGAAATCTCATGGATAGTTCCCTGCAACATTCTTTATCAAACCAAATGAAAGTAAGAGCCTTTTAAGAGGAAGGCATGGAATCTTAGAGTCACATGGAACTTTTCAGACTATCTAACATTTCCTTCCAAAGCAATAATCCCTTTCAAAATATCCTTGACAGAAGTCACTTGACCACTGTTCAGGTATTTCCAATGATAGGCTGCCTTAAAATGGAGCAAGTTTACTATCTTATTATTATACTACTTTCATGTTGAAGAGCATCTTTATATTTTTCATGTTTCGATCCCAGTTTTTCCTTTTTTACCAACTTCTTTTTTTTCCTGGGAACTCTCTTCTACAAGGTCTCTCCTTAGTAGATTCTTTAGTGATTCATCCTATGGCTCAGTGAACTACTTCAGACTCTGACACAACACAATATTCTGATACAGTCCAAGTAGAGCAAAGACTAGGGGAAGGACTAAATCCCTTGATCTGAAAATTATACTTCTGGTGTGGCTTCAAAATCATACCAGCCATTTAGCAACCACTTCATTGTTGACTCTTCTGAAACTTGTGGCCAGCTAGGAGCCCTAGACCTTAGTCATAGGAGCTGCAGTAAAGCCAGGTTTCCCCATCTTGCACTTAAGGAAATGATTTTTCTGTTGACTTTACTGTTTCCTGAACTTTGTTCTAACACACCGAGGTCACTTTGAATGGGATGTTTTACCTCTTAGGCCAGTTATCCTTCTGAAATACATTTTATCTGTACCTTGGATTGTCTTTACGAAGCTGTTGATAAAAATGCTGAATGATTCAGGGTAATTCCAGAGCAAATGATAAAAAAGGGACCTTCACAGGATGTCATTCTTCCCTCATTTAGCACCGAATTCAATTGTTTGGCTAGTTGTTATTTTACTTAACTGTATTTTATCTACTTAGTCTTCCTAAATTTTGAAACTATCAAATTTTCTGCTAAAAACAATATTATAATTAGAAAAATTGGCTGCAAGTGTCGAAATATTGTTTAAAAAGGGAAAAATGTTGGGGTGCCTGGGTGGCCCAATCAGTTGAGTGTCCAACTTTGGCTCAGGTCATGATCTCACGGTTTGTGAGTTGGAGCCCCGTTTTGGGCATTGGGCTCTGTGCTGACAGCTCAGAGCCTGCATCCTGCTTCCAATTCTGTGTTTCTGTCTCTTTCTGCACCTCTCCCCCACTCATGCTCTGTCTCTCTCTCTGTAGATATCCAAAAATAAAATAAATAAATAAATAAATAAATAAATAAACAAACAAACAAACATTTTTAATAAATAAAATAAATAAAAGGGTTAAAATGTTGATTCACCTTAAAGTATATACTTGCTGGCTTCTAGTGATTATTGGTGATAAAAGATGTTCATTAAGTATTTTTAATAAAATGTTAAAATTACCAACCATTATATTGGATCTTTAGGTTATGGTTTGCCTATATAGTGAAACATGAATATATTTAATTTGGTATATTTGTATTCTTACACTCTTTTCTACTCAAGTATATGAAATCTATATGTGTAGATACACGTATATATCTAATATAAACATCTACACATGCACGTACCCACATACACACACCATGCCAAATCCTTTTTAAAGATTCTCTTGACCTTTTAAGAATTTTTTTTTAAACTTCTGTACTCTCTTCTTGATGGAGAACCTGGAAAAAAAAAACAGTAATTTTCCCCCTTTCCCCTGTGGCAAATCAGCATTATATAATCCTCCTAATGAAGTGTCCCTATCCTTTCCAGATTTATTGTCTTATACTAGCTATAATGTGTGTGTGTGTGTGGGGGTGGGTGGGGGAGGAATGCATACTTATTTTACTTTCTTTAGAAGTTTTTATAAGCCCAAGATCATTCCAACTTTAGCCTTGCTGACATTTGTATTTCAGTTCTATGCAATGTTTTTTTTTTACCCCATTCTACTTAACTGTACTCCTTCCTCATTTTACATGTCCTTTTAATATATACATTAATAAGTCTGCTTCAGCTCAGCAATTTTCACTTATTCTGATGCCTTTCTCTTTTTTACTTCTTCATGTGGATCATTGGAACCATACTTCCTCTTTTAGAATCTCCACGTTTCCTTGAGAAATAGCCTATTTTAGAATCTCTAATCATGGGATGATGCCTGTCTGTTCATGACGTGTTCTGCGTCTGCACACCTGGAACTCGGGATATGTGACCGAGGATACTCAGCCTTGCCTTTCTGCATAGTATTAAAACTTCTTCTCAAAGTTCTTGCCTATTCCTCATCAGTAGCCACCCCTCAATTCTGTCAAGAGGTAAACAGGCAGGGGTGAAAACATGCAAAACAAGTCATGTGGATTGTGACAGACAAAAATGGGGCTTAAGCCTTGGAAAAAGAAAGCTTCAGGGAATAGGAAACTGTCTTCAAATATTCGATGGACTGACTTGAGGCAAAAGAGTTAGTTTTCACCTATGTACTCAGAGAAATTAGAGTTAAGACTAGTAACTGAACAGATATTAACCTTGCTATAAAGGCAACTCAGTCTAAATTGCCTGAATATGGAATGACTGGTCTCATAACCTGAATATGGAATGACCAGTCTCATAACCATCTTGTAACTGGAAGAGCTCAATGACTGCTGGGCCATCACAGCAGGGTCACATAGATGGCATTCACTTGTTGGCCTGGGTGACATTTACAGTTCCTTCTACTCTGAGATGATGTGATTTTTATGCTATCATTTTTATACCATGTTCAAAAGAGATTTAGATAACTCTATGAAAATCAGTGCACATGTATACACATTTCTTCCTTTTCCTTCTGAAAGCTGAAATTGCCTACAAGGCAAGACTTTATCAGATGCTCTGCTTTTAGCTGAGTAATACTCCCAGCAGATATGCCAATACTTGAGATCCCCTCACCATGTTATCCTTCTGCTGCCCAATTGGATAATCTACTTTCTGAAATAATCCTTATCTCCCACCGCATCTGTAATCCTCCCCCATAGCAGTCTCAGTGATTTCTTCCTTAACCCAAATACTCTCCATTGTGCTCCCATCTTTTAGAATTATTTTTCCCTCTAGATTTATGTTTACATTTTTGTATGTTTGAAACAAGACTTTAATACCCCTCCCCAATTTGTTGGTTGTATTTCTTTTGATCAGTGTGTGCCCTCTGTCCGCATTCTCCATGTATGAGCCACATCCCACTGAGTCTTGTAACTGTGATATACTGCTCACTTCTGTGTGTTAAAATTTATATTATTCAACATGGTGCTAATATTTCAGGTTTATTTTGTTTTATTGCCTATCCTTTATGCATTAGTATATGTACTCCTAAAGCCATAACTATTAGGTGCAAAACTTCTGTTAACATTTTATCTTTGTTAAATATACTATCTTGTGTAGTATGCCCTTAGAGACTTTTACCTGGGCCTCACTCAAGCTCTGTGATGTGCCTCCAATTTCCCCTTTAAACTCTCTTGATCTTCCAAACACACATTTCCTGTTCTTCATAAGAGTTTCTCTATCTTGAGCCAGAAAAATGAATTATAACCCTGTTACACGATTAAAAAAAAATATTTTTAATTAAAAAAAATCTGTTAACACTCTTCTTCCAACCAGCTTTCTTATACCAAATCATTACCTCGATGATGGAAATATTTCACCAGTACCTCTTATTTCAGACCTAAAGCTTTAAAAGTCCTAGAGGCAAATTGAAGCACTTTGTACAACTATTATTTATTGTCACTACAGTCAACAGTAGTGGGTAGGAGTGTGCAGACTCAGTGGCATTTTATTTTGAAAAGCTATGAACATCTTGATTGACCATGTTGAATCATCAACCCATCAGCCAGCAAAGAGTCCCCAGCTACCCCACCAACCCTCTTTCTCTGAAGGCTATACCAGGAACTCCCCCTGGACTGGTACCTGTGCCTATGGCCTGGACTGTGACACTTTCTTCAGAACATCTGAACTCACATGTAGTGGTCCGTGCCATTTATAGATTTTTATGGCTTTAGTGACATCTAGTTTTCTCCTCTCCTTTTCCCTGATGATAGCTTCAATTCTCTAATCTCCTGATATTCCATTTGATTCAACATCAACCCTACTGAAATCTTTTTCTTCCAGTTTTTAACTTGGATTATTTTTTCCATCTTCTCTAGGAACACTTCATCCTCTCTAATAAGCTGGAGGATACATAGATATTCCTCAAATTCTTTCACTTTATTTGCTAGATAGTTTTTTTTTAAAGTCTCATTCTGTTCTCAGAGAAGACGGGTAAAAACTTGTTACCAATCTCAGCAGAAAATTCTCGACTCAACTCAACAGTTTCTATTAAATAAGTCTTGGCCTTTTTTTTAATGAAATAATTCTAATCTACTGCCTAGTTTCTTGTAAGTTTTATTTTCCAAATTCTTTATGGTTTCCTTTAAGTTCTAGTCATGTTTTATGTGACTTTAATTATTGAAGGCAAAGTCTATAGATTTATTCATGCATGATCTGACAAACGCTGAAAAATGAGAGAGGAAATAATATTTTGCATGCTACCTAATGTTTGCTAATACTATGTTTACTTGAAGTAAAATGCTATGTTTCAGGCTGATGGTAAGGCCATTAACTAATACAACTACATTTGCATGTAGCCATTTATTGCATAATGCATTTTACAGATATTTACCAGATGGTAGTATACACCAGATGGTATTCTGAATGGTGGGATACACTTATGAACAAGGCAGGTGTCTTCATCTAAAGGAGTTCACAATCTGCAGACAGAACTGTAGTTACAGTAGAAAGCCAGTATGCCAAGTGCTATCATGTGAGCATGTGTACAGAATAATGGGGACCCAAAGAACCCTCTTAGCCTTGTGGTAGAATGTTTAGAGTCTTTGTAGAGAGGGCACTTTGAAGCTAAATTTTGATGGTTGGTCACCTGAGCAAAAGAATTCTAAGCAAAAGAAATTTCTGTGTCTATGCAAAAGCACAGAAACACAAAAAGCATGGCCTGCAACGGGAGCTATTAAGACGTACACCATGGTTGCAATCAAGAGAGGGAAGGAGGGGAGAGAGAGAATGTGTGAGTGTCTGTCTGTCTGTAGGAAGGAGGGAGAAGAGTATTGACATAGCATGAGATGATCTTGAACCTTGTATGACGTGGAACGCAATTTGACCTTTTTTATTCTAGACAATGACTTTTTCAGTTTCAAAATGTGACTATAATATGAAGGATGACATAGATGTCAGAAATAGGTCAACCACTCTGGAGGGATAAAAAGTTGTGAGGACTTGAAGCTAAGGTTGAAGCAGTGAAAATAGAGGAAAGGTGAATTCAAATGACACTTAGAAAGTAGAAGAGGCTGGATTTGAGGACTGAGAAGATAGATACCTGGTGGAGGGGAAAGGCTGACTCCAGTGTGTCTGGCCAGCATGCTGGGCTAGATGGTGGTAAAAATCAGTCGAATTGTGTAGCAGAAGGCATAATTTGGGGAGCAGTGGGGAGGATGACTGATTTAAATGGGGAGGTCAAGAGTTTGAGGTGTCTGCAATAAATAAGGTAGAGATATTCCTGATTAGGGTCTTAAATGTAGGAGGCTTAGGGATGCTGATTTGAGGGCTATCTGGATAGGGGTAGGTTGTGGCGAAAGTCATGGGCTTGGGGGAAATCATCCCAGAATACGCAAAGTTTGAAGAGAAGAAAATCAAGGATCCAGAACCCTAGGGAATTCCATAATGTCAAAGGAAAACTGATGTTGTCTCTCTAGGAGACAGGGAGAGGATAGAATAGGAACCTCAGAGAGAACAGTGAAGGTTTGGAGTGCCAGTTGGAAAAGAAGCTCATGAAGTCTACGTGAAGGGATTGCCGAGTGTAGAGCAGGTACTAAGAGCCCGTCTGAGTTCTGACAACATACGTTTTGTGTCTTGCTTTGTGCAGGAGGCTAATCTTCCTGATACACAATGTTGCAGTTGTCCTTACCAACTTGATTATATTTCTGAGTCACATTGCCCCTCGTTGGCAAGATCATGTTAGGCTGAGGTTATCTTGCAAGGAGGAATTCTATGTACACTTAAATTTTGGTGATCTGCAGTCATAGGATCATCTCTCTGCCATCATCTAGATCCTTGATGACAATGTCAAAGAGCCCCCGAGACAAGGATCGAACACTGCTGAAAACTGCTTTCCCACTTCCAAACCTCAGCACAGATGTGGTTGCAAAATAGCAACATCTAAGCATCCGGCCTGGCTTGGTCAGCACATGAGCCGCAGAGTGAACAGGCCAAAATCTGTCAGCACCAGACGCTGGCCAAATCTAAGAGATGGCTGGAATGATCTGATTAAAAAGAGGAAACCCTGACATATCTGTGGCCAAAATAATCAGCAGTGCAATTGGAAAGGCCCTTGGAGGGAGAAGATGGGTAAAAGAGGAAAGAAGAGAAAGGAAACAATTTTTAATAAGAAAATACCACCGATGCCCAGGGAGAGTTGACTACCCCAGCACTATCCAGGGTAGTGCTGTATGTGGCATGTCTGTAGGGTGCAGACTCCCCTTCCCCACCTCGCCCCCAACCAAGGATAAGGCTGAGTCTTAGGACAACTGAATGTGTTTAAGTCCTACGTGTCCTTGCCAACTCTACCCCTACACCCTTCACTCTTGCCCCTGTTCATCTGGGGAGTTTTCTCGGTAGATGGAATACCCCATATCTTGCTACACCACAGGGGCCACATTCCAGCCCTCTGCCTATTTTTGTTTTTGTTTTATAAATAAAGTTTTGTTGGAACATGGCCATGCTCACTCATTTATGTATTCAAATGGCTGCTTTCACGCAAAATGGTGGGCTTGAGTAGTTGCAACAGTGACTGTATGGCCTTTAGTGCCTAATATATTTTATACTCTGGCCCTCTACAGAACAAGCCTGATGACCTTTGTCTCAGTATGAAGATACCCTGGCTAGAAAAACAGCTGTGCCTAAATGCATCTTATATGGTTGAACCACTCTATAGCATAAACACACACGCACACAGGAAACTGAGATTTAAATGACTAAAAACTGCATTCTAACTCTAAATTATATACTTTTTAAATGTTGCATAGACTTTGTTTGGATTCTCCTCCTTTCCCCAACCCCCAAGGCTTCATCTTAATCTTCCCAAGTGAAATCTGTCCTTTGCTTCATGTTGTCTTGTAACCATATTTCAATAGCACTTAATCAGTGATAAAACTGCTTTGATTTATTCCCAGCTGTGGATATTATTGTTGAAATCTGTGTAAGTGTTCCGACGTGTTATGATTGGAGCAATAGCATTTAAGAGTCCAGAGGCAAGTCAGAAAATTAACAACTGAGTTTTCTGATGCCTAAATTAACTGCACAGACAGCGCTGAGTACAATGAGAAAGTTGAGTAGAAACTTGCTCGGCAATATGTGAAAGTTTGGAATGGCTCACCCATTGAAAGTATTATATCTCAAGGACAAGTTCTCATTGGATATACTCCCCAAAGGCAGGACCAGAATTTCTTATAGAGGACAGCTGGCTTCTCTTTTATTCTGGGACACTTTTCTTTGTGCAACGTATAGATTGTGGACGCTATGTGCACCAAACGTGGCATTTCTCCATTCTGCAGTGAGACTGAGCCACAGTATGTGGCTTCTGGTGGGTTCTGCCGGCACAGCTGAAGTTATCCTGAAAGAACAAAAGAAAACAGTCTTGAGTTCATTGCAGAAAACTTAGACTAAAGAAAATACAAAGAAAAACAAAGTGGCTTGCAACCCTAGTATGGGGCAACAGCAGCCCTTTAGAGTGTAGTCTTCCAAACTACTTTTTTAAAATTCCTGTATTCATCACAAAATGAAGAGAAAATTCATCACAAAAAGAAAAAAATATTCGGGTCTGGATGATATTTAGCATACTTGTATTCCAAATTTTTACCTTTAATTTCTGGCATCCTATTTCCTTCTGTAAAGGCTGGTTAGTGTTGTTGTGTTTTGTTTTCGTTGCCAGATTACTTGTAGTTTGAGTTGTACTATGCTTCACATTTGGCTATGATAGGTCGTCATCTGCTCTTTTCCAAACCTGGATTTATGCAAATTGGAGAAAGAAGTTTCCAATACTTACTTTAATTCTCATTGATTGGTTTTATTTAACGCTCTCCATCTATTGTTTATAAATATCCTCACATAGAGTGAAGATGTTGTTAGCTGGCATTATTGATCGTCATGATTGCAAGGTATTTACTGAGCTAGAGGTATTTACTGGACTATCCTGTATCTAAACTCAAGATATTCTCTTTATATGATACAGTTATCCTTTGATGTCCTCAGGAGCTCTGTAGCTATCTTAAGCCTTCTTTATTTAAAATAATGATATTTGGTCATATCCTAACAAGAGCTGAAAATTATCACACCCTTAAGTTGTTTAGTATTACTCCATTGCTGTGAGTCAAATTGTTTATCGCCCCAACCAGTCTGTGATCTCCTTGAGAACCAAAGCCCAATATTACATCATTGGATTTCGTATTTATTGTCCAGCATTCACTATCTGGCTAACAAAAATGCGTACCGCATAAACACAGGATGAGAGGGAAATTCCTTGCCCAAGATTATCTATTAATATTGTCCCAGAACCCACGTGTTCTTACTTGCCCTATGTCCCTTTTTATTTCCCATCATGTTCACTGCTGTTGTATGGCGGTTAAGAAGGTGGACTCTTTGGCTCAGAATCTCTGGGTGTGGTAAAATGGACATCTGAGTTCTACTTCCTAGCCGTGTGACCTTGGTCAACCTGTGGACCTCAGTCCCATCAGTTGCAAGATGCTGATGGCAACAGAATCTTTTGTGTAGGTTGAATTGAGATGATGCTCTGACATGCCTTGCCCATTCTAGGTGCTTAGCAAATGTTAGCTTTTACTTCACCCTCTCTCCTGGTCATTTTTATACATTGGAGTAAGCTATTTTATAATAAGGTTTAAAAATATTTTAACATGGATAATAAACTTTAAGTATCTACAAAAAAGAAAGGTGATCCATCATTATGTTTCCTTGTAGGTTCATTTCACTTTTATTTTTTCATTTCACTTTTCAATTATAGTTCTGTAAGCACTTGATTAGAATTGTTCACATTTAGCCTGTTATTTTTGTGCATTATCTTGTACCCATTTTATACAGAGAGAAATAGAGGAATAAGGAAAAGATGGAAGTCATCTTAAGGGACTCAGAATTAACCCGGAAGAAAGAAGTTCTGTAACAAGGTTCAGTAACTCTTGTGTAAAATCTTCCTTTCCTCCTAAAACATGATGCTGAAGTGTCCGTGCAAGTATCATTTGCACCCACAGGCAGGGTACGGGGCGTTCTGTGTCAGGTGCTGTGTTTTGCTGAAGTCTGCTAACAGCCTCTGCATTAAATTCATAATGAGATTAAAATCTACTGTTCTTAGAAAAAGAAGAGTTGAAAATGTGTTGCAAAAGCCCTTTTGTCTCATCATATTAATGTTGATGTCCTCTTATCCCAGAACTTGGCTGACGCTGGAGCCAAAATCTATATTGGTTTAATTTTAAGTGGCCTTGTGAACAAGTGTGTACCAACAACGAAGGAGCTGAAAGGTACTTAGAGCACTCCCGCTCCTGGATGTGGACTCTCAGCTGGAGCTGGGCCTTCTCAAAGGAGGACGAACTCACATGCTTAATGTTTCTATGAAGGAGGAGCTGGATTTTGAGGCCCTCGCCACTTTTATTATAATCACAGAAGCAGACTGGACTCAAAGAATAGGATTAGATACGGGAAAAAAAGAAATCCCAAGTTTTCCAATCTAAGGTGAAAGGAGCTCCTCAAAAAGCAGACAAACAATTTTCTTCTAAAATCTTTTTAAAGAGTACGGAGGGCCTGTTTCAGTAAGTATAAAAAATCAACTCCTGATGTACAGTCTGATGATCTATTAGATCTGATGTAGCAATTACCTTTTAACAAAACAAACTGTGAAACGTGTATTCCTATTCAAGTTTAAACTCTGTCTGTGTCTTTTATTATGCCTGGGTATGCATGGTTCCTTTTTGTCGAAGGGGAAAAGAGATGAGGCACCACAGAGTGACTTTCTCCCCTGCTATGGGACACCAACTAAACAAAATGATCATGAGTGGCAGTGGCTATGGATACTCACACAGGCATGCGTGTGGTCCGGGTTCATTTTGAATGAGCCAGGCAGGCTTCAAGCTCAAGTGCAACCTCACTCAGGTGTGCCTGTCCGGCCAGGCCCCTGCTGCTGGGTGAGGTGAAGAGTGCTTGATCTCTTCCTGGCTTGTCTCAGCTGGGGGTCTGTTGTTAAGACCTGCCTGAAAGCTGCCAAAATGACATTCCCCAGTGTGATTGAGTTTTAATGTAAGATTACAACCATAGATCAAAGTGAGGAGGACATTTGGGCAGGGGCTCTTAAGAATTTTAGAGCCAGAGCATAAAGAAGATAATTATACCGTGTGATTTAGGGTTGTTTCTGCATGTGTCACTCAGGAGCAAGGCTTGTCCTATAAGCAAGGCTTATAAAGGGCTTTAGTTCCCCCTGCCTCAATATTTCCTATTATTTAGTATCCAGAAGACCTTTTAAGGAATGATTAAAGAAACCAGACTCTTCTATAAATGGCTCTTCCTGATAACGAAGATCTGCCTTTTACACAGAAAGTATATTCTTTGATTGTGATCTGTGAATTCTGGAACAGAAAAGAGGGGGGAAAAAACGGGACTAGAAATCTAATCGAGTCAAAGTCCTTTTGTTCTGACTTCCCCACTTCAGATTTTATGATAATTCAATCTCAGATGGGCTTAACTTTGCCTTTGCATTATTGACCTATTTTTCAAAAGTCTTAGAATTACAGAATCACATTCCTTACCTGGAGATCAATGTGGAAATTCCTCTTCAACTTTAGGGTTTCAAGAAAGTTCAACCCTCCTGACGATCCAGTGTGCTTCCTTCCATTAAGTAAGGGTAACTCTGCAACTCTGGAGGTTTCCCCTTTTTGCCATGACTACCAGGGACCAAGGTCCATGCACAGTTACATTTGCTTCCTTCAGTGTATTTCTGGAAAACGGACCCTTGTTTGTGATTGCTCAGCTTTGTACCCACCTAATAACAGGCTTAGAGCTGTATGTTTTCTATATTTACTGTGCCAATGAATGTATGTTACATGAAATCCTTTTCATGAAATGCGTTTTTAAACTTTAAACTTTTTACCATATAACAAGTACCTGATTATTTTTTTAATGTTAATATAGAAAAGCACAAGGAAAACATGAAAATTACCCACAATTTCATCAATCAGGGAATAATTTGCTGTTATTAATGTGGTTCCTTAACCTTCTGTGGCTCACGTGTAAAACTGGGATAACCAAGAGTCTCCACCCATATTGTGGCCTTCTAGGTGTTCCATGAGTGTAAACATGTTAATTCTTGAGCCATGCTTAGATCAGCACAGGAGCAAAGTACGTGTTGGATGGGGGTTCGTGGTTATTGCTCTTTCTGGGTATTTTATTCCAGACCCTTTTTCCTAGACATATGTCGACTCATTTTTCTAAGTAAGTATGGGCACAAATTCGGTGGAATCATGTTTTTTTGAGAGCCGCAGGGGGTCTCAGAGTTTACCCAGTTTCTCCACAGGGGCTGCAAGAGATCAGGTGGGGAGTTGTTTTCAACTATCCTGTTCTAAGATCCTACCCAGAACCTACTGAGTCAGAAATTCTAAGAATAGATGTGTGCACTTGAAGGGAAAAATGAGATGATTCTGATGGGTGTGCCTGTTGATGAGACCTACTAAGCTACAGCTAAATCTCCTTTCCCAGGTGCAGAAGGGATGCACCTGAAGTCTGAGCGAGAAGCTTCAAAATCACACAAGTGTTTAGTTAGAAGCAGAGCAGAGCCTGGGCCTCTGAACTGCTGGGGCCTTCTCCACCACACAGAGGGCCACCAGGTATGTTTAAAGAGATAAGCATTGTGTATGAATTTAGCAGCACGGTGATCTGTTATAGCCAGACAGTTGTTGCAAAGATTATTCCATTTTAAGATAAACTGTAATGTTTGGGAGGCTCTAATTCAGTTTACCCAACATGCAGTTGTTGAAAGTAAAAACAAAGCAAAGGAACAAAGTACTCGTTTTTGTGAAGCATTGAAGCATTCATATATTACTGATTCAGTCTGTCCTTTATGCATCAGTTCTAATTAGTGAAATTTTACTGCATTTTACTGCATCCTGAGTTTAAATGGTTTGGGGAGAGGGGAGAGGAGGAAGTTGGTGAATTTAAAACTTTGTAATAGGCAGCTTCTAGCGAACCTTATCAGGATCTCCCTTGCACGAGGTGGGGTTCTGGTGGAGAGCCCTCACATCTGAAGATAGACAGCAGAATGTGGCATTTCCTATTATTCCAGGAAGTTCATTTTCCTCATAAAAAATGAAAAAAAAAAATAACCATGTGCTGTGAGTTGGCCTGGGTTTGAGAAACTGCTAGAAGAAAAAGCCAAGAGCTTGAAGGCTGCATGAGCTAAGCCTGTGATGGGTGATTTGTAACGTTTCTAAATATTACAGGTACATCTAGAGTCTCGTATGACACTGCCCTTACCGCTGCACATGACTGATTCTGTAAGGATCTACATGGAGGTGTTTAGATGTTTCACCGTGTCTGCTTGACATAAACTAATGATGTAGACTGCTAAACATGGTGACATGATTAAACAGGATGTTAATTAGTGGTTCCTCCAAGAGTCTCAATCCTTCCTTTTAGCAGCCTTTGTTACACGTGTACAAAAGTTAAAGAGACAGAAATGGCTGTTGCCTGTATAGCATCTGTTAATGGCAACAGGATTTAAGAGAAAAGCATGTAAGCTACCCAGTAAGACATAGCAGGTTCATCTTCTTGGCTTGGGGGTTGTCCAAAACCAGGTCTTTGTGGGAAGGAATATGGCAATTTTCCTGCAAACGGTAATCATTTGTACTATTACTTAGTTGTCATGTATTGATGATGCCATTTCAATCAAACATATCTCACTCAGTGAGCTTTTGATGGGAGGAATTTTTGGAAGGGTTTAGGAAGGTTAAATCTGTGAGACATGGCTTCCATCTGGAATGCATTAGCTACAAAGATTTATTAGTCAGAGTGCCTCTGCATAATGTTCCATGGAAAGCGGGCCCTGCATCTAATTTCCAGCGTGATGTCTATATGAGGAGTGATCTTTGAAATATCATAGGTGACAATCAAGTTTGTTATAAAAATAGTAAATGCCTAGGGTTTTCATGGCGGCTATTTTAAATCCCTCATGAGGGCTGCTAAGCAGGTAGTTGATTTGTTGACAAATGATAAAACTCGAGGAATAGCAACATGCACAAAATTTTAAAATGGGATGGCCCTTTTAGGCAGAAAAAAAGACTGTTAGGACAATTATGAACATTTAGTGCTTTCATTTACCTTTTCTCTGGACATGATCGCATTAGAACATAATAAAACTAATTCTCAACTCTAGAGAAGTACATCCCGCTTCTGATTAAAATCGTTTATAAGAGCCAGTGTTGTTGATCAATAAGCGAGGTAAGGAAAACTTTATAACATCCCCTACGTTAGACAGCCTGAGACTACAGTTCTGAGCTGTAATATGATCAGTATAAATTAGAGATTGTGGAGTGCTAGAATTTCCAACTCTAGTGATTACTTGTAGAGGGAGGGCAGAGTTGGTATGTAGCCCAGGCTTACCTGTGCTGCCTAACTTTTAAAACATAGAACCTAAAAACAGAAATAGGGGTAAAGTTTGAGTTTGGGCTGCAGAAATGAGGATCTGATAGAGGCCAGAAGTCTCCTTAGCTTCCTGCTGAAAAGGCAGTGCAAGCCTTTCGGAATGACTGCCTCCTCTCCACCTGCCTTGCTCTCACTTGCCAACATTAAGGTAACATAATGAGAGCAAATCCAGTCCGACGAAAGCTTTTTATACCATCAGGAGGCAATGATGCCTTAAGGTGCCTTCTCTGGCTGTAGCCTATCTTTCTGAAAAGGAAGAGCGAAGGATTAATGCCAGGTGGAGGGCGAGTCGCCGTCCAAATGTTTATCTGTTGAATTTAGGTCACACCACAATGCCCAGTTGTGTCATTCCCTCTCAATGTAGGGAAAAAAGTGTTCTGTATCCTGGATACAAGTTCAGTACTAAATTGTTCTCCAAGGATTACAAGGGAAATGCTGGAGCTCAGCAATTTTCTTTTACCCTCATGTTGGGCTTCTGTGCCATTGGGCGGTTTTGTGCCAGACAACAGAATTGAGAGTGAGGTAGTGCTAGCCACAAAATGCATGTTAGAGAAAGAAAAGAGGTTTTACCGCAAGACCTCAAAGAGCAGGGCTTAGGTTTTCACCTTATGTGAACATTTGTAGGACCCTTAGCTTGAAAAGTTCCTCTTTAGCATCCACTGCTCATGCTAGGGAGACCACAGCCAAAGCAATGCCTTCTGCCCCCGAGGAAGACACATTCCCAGGAACCCACTTACAGTCAGCACCTTTGTTAGGTAGGATGCATTCGGAGACATTAATTTTTTCTTCTTCCCTTCAGGTCTTAGCAGGGAATCCTATTCCTTCTTCTTCTTCAGACAAAATGATGTGGGTCTCTACATACCCATGACCTAGACAAACTTCCCCCTCCACTCCAAGAGATGGAGTCCTCTGATACCCCTTGGTGCAAACTTACTCTTATCACATGGGAATGCATCTTGCTTTCCAGGCTTGCTTTGGTAGGATCCGTGGATTATGCCCTGTCTCCCTGCCAGCTGCTGCCTCCTTTTACTAAGGCCAGTCTTCCATACACCCCTTGTTTGCAGGAACTTTGGGTTGGTCGACGTCTCATCATATTCTGGTGTCATGATTTAATGTGAACCACATAAAGCCGTAATGGAAACCATGACAGGTTCTCAAAGATATCAGTTGAGTTTTCTCATCTCCACCTTTGACATGGGACTGGAAATACTTTCAGTGCCACAGCTTTTGTGAAGGAACTGATCCAAGAAGTTTGAATATTATAGTAAGACCATTTCTGCCCTGCCTCGTTGTCCAAATGACTTCACTAGTCTCTGATGAAATTTGTGTGAATTCCGCTCTTCAACATCCACTTTCCCCCAAAGTAATAATTTGGCTTCATTCATTATTCATTTACTTTAAGGCAAATACACTCCCGGACCACTTTCACATTTCCTAAAGAGAAACTCCTCCTTTTGATTCAACTAGTATTTCATTTTTTTGAAACTTTAGTGGCTTAGATTAATTACTTAATGTAGACTTGAATGCATGGAAATATCCTGAAGGAAATTCCAAAAACATTTTAAGGAGAAATAATCAGTCTTTCTTTCATGTCACAATCTAAGCTGCTTTTGATATTCTGAGTTACTTTAAATTTTCTCTATTTTGATAGTAATTAGTAAAGTGGGCACAGATTTATTTTTTCCATACATGTCTTGAGATTTAGAACTTCTTTTAAGTGACATAGAGGGGGGAAAAACCCATAAAGTTCTGTGAGCAAAGTCCTGTGACTAAAGGTTAATTTCACTAAATCTAGCAAAAATTATTTTCATTGCAGTTAAATTCTTGAAACAGGAAGCATTAACATGCTAATTGTCATTTCTGAAATAGAAACGTAACAGCTTTGGAATGAGATTTGATTTTAAAAAGCAGTGCAGTCCTCCTCTCAACCCTTTCACACTGTGAAATTTCAGCTAAATGCTCCGTGATGTATGAAAGAAATCTACCAGTCATTTCAGTCAATTCAATAATAATCAGTAACTAAGTGGCAAAAAAAAAAAAAAAAAAAAGCCACAAGTTAACCTGGCTGTTTGTTTAAATTAACTAGTCTTATGATCGTTTCTTATGTAGACATGCTATTATAAAACTCTAAAATATTACACAAATGTAGGTTTCACGATTAATTCACATAATTGGTGAGAAAGTCTGCTCATGGAGTTGGTTGAGTATCATAACCCTGGAGAATTCCAGCGGATATCACCATCAGTGTCAGTCAATAGGCACTCAGAATCAAAGTCACCTCAAATTCAGGACCTGGTTGGAATCTGAGATTCATCTAGTTAAGCACTCTGAGTTCAATCAGGTAATTTCTGATTGATCTGTAAAATGGGAATCATTTCAAGCCCTCATGTTTCTAGGAAGAACAAAGGGAGTGGGTTTTTTGTTTTTGTTTTCACATTTGTTCATTTTTGAGAGAGACAGAGAGTGCACAAGCAGGGGAGGGCCAGAGAGAGAGGGAGACACAGAATCCGAAGCAGGCTCCAGACTCTGAGCTGTCAGCACAGAGCCCGACGCGGGGCTCGAACTCACAAACCGCGAGATCATGACCTGAGCCAAAGTCGGAGGCTCAACCGACTGAGCCACCCAGGCGCCCCTATGGGGAGTGTTTTATAACACCAGTGTGCGAAAGTTAATGAATTCTATGTTATAGACCTGATCCACTTCCCTTACAGCACCATTTCTTGAAGGAGAACATTCTGAAGCCCTCACTTTAAATACCACTTATTTCATACGCTCCAAGGAGGTCTGGCTCCTTCCCTTTTCTTTGAACAGCCAAGAACTCCCTTTCTTCCCCATAGAATTCTTCATTAGAATAATCTGTTGACTCTCATTTACTAGATTATGAGCCCTTTCAGGGTAGAGATTATTTCTGCCTAGTGCCCAACATAGTGCCTGGTACACAGGTGTCATTCAGTAATTATGTGCTGAATGAATGCATGGGATACTATACATAAGGTGACTGCTAGATCCTTCTTCTTGTAGAGATTTCACAGTAGCACCAAAGATTGGGCCTTCCACACAATGACTCGCCAGCCAGATATAGGTGTGCTTGTGTACATACAGCTCTGTTAGGAGCATAAGAAACTATTTTGTAGTTTCTTATCAGTGACATTGGCAATGGAAATAGAGGTGGTTGTATAATTACCCTCAGGACTCCAAGTCTCAATGGTCCCTCTGTACCATCGTGCTGGAGTACAACTTGGGAATACCTGGATTTTAACCCTCTTTCTCTCTGGGCAGGGTGAGTTGTATAATGCCCTGCCTTACAAAGCAGCCCTTATTTCACAGTTGAAGATATACTGGTTTTAAATTGCAAAAGGAAAAAAAAACAAGGTGATGACAGATAAAAAAACAATTAGCTTCTATAGTAATACTAACACAAGTAATATAACTGGAAATTTTTTTTTCTCTGTTTTATTTTGCTCTAAGTCTGATACCTAGACAAGTACATGTTATAAAAGCGAATGCTTAGATTTTGCACTTGTTGTATGCAATTATTCTCTCAAAAGTTATAAATCTTCCTCAAAATGTATATACTTAATTTTTCTTCGAACTAAACTTTCCTACACATTCTAAATTTTTCTAAGCTCTCAGTCAAGTTTTCTTCTGATCTTTTCCCCAAACTTGGGGAGTTTCAATGTTGTGCTAGCCAAAAGAGATCAGTGTTCATCTGACTTTAACTGCTTTTGAGGGTCTGGGCAGCTTAATAAGCCTATTTTGGTGTTGTATAAAAAATTTCTGTCAAAATCACCACTATAACTGTCCTGCCTATTTCAATATAGTAGTTTTACCCTTGTATTTTTAATTTTTAAAAGCTCTTCCATTTGCAGTATTGTATAGATTTGTTATTGTCAGATAATAATAGTTAACACCTGTGTAGTCAACATAGGCCAGACATCTTTAAATGTGTTCATAGAAGGTGTTAAGAGTTGAAGGGGAAAAAGATCACACCCTGATGGGCGTTAAGGAAGATTTCATGGAGGAGGGGACCTTTGGTTCAGATGTGCCCTCCCTGTGAGACTTCTATCCTTAAGCAGAACTGTTGGCGTGTTTACACTGACAGGCAGGCTCCAGTCTGAAATCTGAGCTTGCATCCAGTGATGCAACTTTGGGGAGGAAGCTCAGCTTAGTGCGAGCTACAACCAGAGTCCCTAATTCCCATCCTGCTCTGCCATTTCCCCAGGGGGAGGGGGGGAATGGATTTACCCATCTGACTCTTAGCTGCTTATCTGTAAGGTGGGGACAATAACAGTTTGAGGTTCATGAGGTAGTTGAAACACTAGTGACTTCAGTGGAACCCAAGAGTTGTGAATGTGTCCTGATGCTTTCTAAGGGAAAGGCTCCTTGTGAGGAAACTCTTGTGCCCTTGAGTTACATGTAATGGTGACTTTTACTTGGTTTATTTTTAACTTGATTCTGCTCATGATTAAGCACTAGGTAAACTGGAAATAATTGTTACAGGAAATTAAGTCACATGGGGATGTGTTGGAAAAGATGAGCGGATTGGGTAAGCCAGAGTTCTTGTTCTTCCCCCACCTCTGGTTAGTTTAACTGGGCAACATCAGGCTACAACATTTCCAGAGGCTTTTGTCACCTATACCCTGAAGGTGTTAGACTAGATGATCCCCACAGGACAGCAGTATTCACTAGTGCTGCTTACAGACATCTGATTGTCCTCCCCTGGTGGCACAAAGAGGATTGAACCCCCTGTGCCCTGTGGTCAGGTGGGACCACATAACTAGTTCCAACCACTGAGCTGTTATGAGTAGAGGTGACATAGGTCACACAGGCTTTCACATTCAGTCACAAAACCCTCTGAAGTTCTTCCCTATTCCATTATGCATTGGTGGCCACTCTGCAGCCTGAAGGGAGGATAGCGTGGAACAGACTCCCTAGTGACCCATGACGGACATCAGCAGGAATGGGACATAGGCTACCACTTTTTAAATAACTTACAAAGTGAGGTCATGTGTTAGTGCAGCCTAACACACCCATCCTGAATTGTTACAGGAACCTTCTAGCAGAGGGTACCAGGGAAGATTTAGCAGGGGCTATTGTTTGAACTCATAATGGTCCTAAGAATATGGTCTGGATTTGAATGCTAGCTCCACATACTAACAGCAGTGGGATCTTATGCTAGTTGCTTAGTTTCTCTGAATTTCCATTTCCTTGTATTTAAAATGGGGAAAATACTATTGGTTATCTTATTGAGTTGGTATAAGGATTAAATGAGATCTTGTGTGTAACGCATTATAGAAAATGCCTGGCAGAGAGTAGGGTAATTCTTATTATTCTAGTTTGAACATTCTATGTCAGTGCTTTTCTTATTTGTCTGTATTTCCTATTGTGTCCATTGGTGCAGACTGAAGACAATTTCTAAGAAATTCAGCAATGGACAGTGGCTGAGAAACAAAGTAAAGGGGGCTGGACCTTACCCCCTCTTTAAAATAGTTTTTTAATGTTTATTTTTTTTTAGAGAGAGAGGAGCAGAGAGAAAGGGGGACAGAGGATTCGGATCAGACTCTGTGCCGACAGCAGCAAGCCCAGTGAGGGGCTCAAACTCACAAACCATGAGATCATCACCTGAGCCAAAGTCAGACACTTAACCAACTGAGTCACTCAGGTGCTCCTAGACCTTAGCCCTTTTAAGGCCAGTGGCTTCTAATGGGAATTGGAGGTGTCTCAGTTGGTGTGAGATCATTATGTTTCAGCCTGCCCATCTCCAAAAATAGGATTCAAAGCCACTGAAAAGATCTCAAGTAATTCTAAGTAGCCATCGTCCAACTAGTGATATTTTCCTACAGAAACTTCTTTAGGAAAAGAGATTCTGTATTTGTCTCACCTTGGATCTTACAATTTTATGTCATACTTCATGTCTTTAAAGCTTTCCAACAAACATTAAATTGATTATACAATAAAGGCAATAGTTCATTTGGAATATTTGTAAGAAGACCCCTATAGAATGAGAATAATGAGAAAAATAATGAAGCAGTAATTATAATTCTCAAGGCTAACAATTTTAATAGTAATTTATACTTAACTCTACACATAAGGAGATTTCAAAGGTTTATAAATAGTAAGTAAGTTCCGTGCACCCTACAGTTCCTAAAACATTTCTGAAACAGACACCATCAGTATTATTAGTCTTGTTTTACAAATGAATAAACCAAGGCAAAGAAAATATGCCTGGAGTCATGTAATCCTTGGCAATAGATTCTTGCCTCAAGTACCCGTACCCCAAATCAACCCAGTTAGAACCTCACCGTGGAATAATTTATGTTTTCGTCAAAGAGTTCAGTTGTGTTACAGTAACTGCCGTACCTGGTTTATGTGAAAACAGCAGCGATTAAAGTGATAGGCTTTTGCAACACGTGGCTTATCTCCGGTTGAAGTGCAAGTGTAGTTTCACATTGGATTCTCGGCATGACATATCCAAAATGTGTGCCCTAGCCAGAAGGTCACTGCCAGACATGCCCTCCTCTTTTTCAAGAAGTGAACCAGAGCCCATAAAAAGCTGCAGTCCCTGCTCAGTTTGTATAAGCTTTTTTTTTCCTCTCTGTTCCATTGTGCTCATTCACACATGATATCCCAAAACAGTTAAGTAAAATGAGGGATATTATATCTGTCACACATGAGAAAGCTGCAGTTATGGATTCGCTTAATGCATTCATTGCTTTTTGGACTCTGGAGTCCCCTGGGCAGCGCCACAAATCTACACGGTGGCCCCCAGTTCAGTATTCTATTGTGGGACTCTCTAGTGAGGCCAGCATGTATATAAAAGGTTCATTATTATTGTTGTTAATTTTTTTTTATTTTCATAGCTCAAATGAATCGGCCTTAACTCATGGTAACAGTAAGGGTTGCACTGGACAAGTACATTACAGTAATCTATTGTTGAAATAGCATGCTCCTGGTGATACGGTGAGAGTCTGAGGTCCTGCCTTCTGAATTAATGCCAGAGCATGGGTGGATAGCCAGCCCAGAGCAGAGAGCTCAAGAGCCCAGAGCCCCTACTTCTCTCTGAAGCCTTTTTTTTTTTTTTTTGAGATGCCACTTTTCATTTTTCCAAGTTCACGTGAAGATAGATTCCTCTGGTTGCTCTGGGCCTGCAGAATGATGGCGATGAAGCCGGGTGTCATTTGTTCGCATAAATACCTACTGTCTGTGACCACAGCTGTGGCACAGGTTGTGTGGAGCATGCAGTCCTTCCTTATGGGCTGTTATCTACAGGTTGTTTTTTGATTTACAGTGGTGGGTTCCACTTGGAGAGGAGCCGGGAGCTGTTCGTACCTTCCCATGCAACACCAAGTGCCAAACCTTGGTTCAGAGAACTGCCTGGTCCTGGGTGGCACCTTCTGTGCTTACATGGGCCCCCAGACCTATGACATGAGGGGCGTGGCATGTAGTAAGTGCTCAACTGATGTTAGCTTTTATTCACACCACTATTCGTTTTATCATCATCCTTGTCCTTCCAGTCACCGTGGAAACAGTACACGGGGCTCCTGCTTTGAATCCCTTAACGTGTGTGTGTGTGTGTGTGTGTGTGCACGCGCGCGTGCGCTTGCCTTTAATCACACACTGTTAAACTCTTCAAAGGTTCTTTTCACTTAAATGATCAACAATCAAACAAATTATTTATAATATCAGTTCATACTTTTATTTTTAAATCCATAATGACAGGAACTCTGGTAATTTTCTGAGGCAAAGTTTTCCTGCTCTGCACATACTGGATGCTCAATAAATATTGCTAAATGAATAAATAAGGAGATGAAACCTTTAATTCTGTCAACCCAATAAATTGAAGAGTTGAACGATGCTTATGGAGTTCTTAAGTGCCCACTATGCTCACAAGAGTGAAAAAGCTTTAAATTTTGATATTGTCTTTAAGAAGATGGGGCTCCTGGGTGGCTCAGTCAGTTGAATGTCTGACTTTGGCTTAGGTCATGATCTCAAGGTCTGTGGGTTTGAGTCCCATATCAGGCTCTGTGCTGATAGCTTAGGGCCTAGAACCTGTTTCAGATTCTGTGCTTCCCTCTCTCTCTCTGCCTCTCCCCAGCCTGTTCTTGTTCTCATTCTCTCTCTCTCTTTCTCAATACTAAATAAATGAACTTAGAAAACTTATTTTAAAAAAGTTAACAGTAGGTAGGGAGATGAGTCACATGCACACAGGGAACTAAAAAAATGGCATTATACCTTTTTTTACTCATGATATCTGTTGTTGCTGTGGTTAACTTCTATTGGGTACATACTATGCACCAAGTACTTTTTAAAGAACTCTACATATATTGATTCATTCTCACCAAACACACACACACACACAAATCTATTGCTATTGTCCCCATTCTACAGATGAAGAAACTGAAGCTTAGGAAAGTTAAACAAGTTGTCCAAGGTCCTAGAGCCTTTAAGTGGTAGAGCTGTAGAATATAATTAATGCTTAACTTCTGTACACTAAATTTAAAAATGGCCAGTATGCTTTATGCTCTTTTTTAAAACAAAACCTTTGATAGTCTACTTATTTATATTTTCCCTTGTTTTAATTACATATAATGTGTATATTAATTTTATCAGTATTCAGTTGTATGTGTTCTTAGTTTAGTCTCAAATCAGTTGTGCTGTCACATGGGACCAATAGACACATCATAGATAATAAAAAAGTAAATTGTGTGGTGTTTGCAACAACTAAAATAATGGTGTGGGGAAAGGAGTGCCTGAACGGGTGACATGTGAGCTTTTCTAGGAGGATGGGCCAAATCAAGATGCATAATAGGTGGGGAGAGGGGTGAAGCATGAGCAAAAACCATCGAGGTAGGGTGAACATATTCTGGGGGCTTCTAGGAGAGATAAGAGACTGCCTGCTTGCAAGTGTTGGACTGTGTGGAAGAAAACACTGAGCTGTTTGGAGAAGCAAGAGATGGACCTTGGACCCAACCGTAAGGGTCTGAAACGTGGTAGTGGCAGAGTTAGCCACCAGGTCTGTTTGAGCACCACAGCCAAGATGGCTGCCCTGGAGGTCCCTGTCTTTCCTAATGAGAGCCTCAAATTCTAGATTTTTAGAATAGAAAAACACAAACACCAGAAAAAATAGATGATGGTCAGCAAGAAGGTTTTGTTTGACCTCTTAACAAATATTCATGTAATGGAAGTCGTAGTCACCAATTTGGTTATCAAGTAAATATTAATAACATAAAATTACCGTCCTTCATCCCTGTACCTTTACAAGGAAGGATGAGGAGTCTTTTTATCCTCCTTGAGGGCACTGATAAAAGAAAAGTTAGGCTGAAAGTTTCATGCCTGCAATTGATTTGTGAATTGAAGTTCTTCCTTACTGGTTTTTTTTTTTTTTTTTTTTTTTTTTTTACTAAATCTGTCTGTGAGCTGAAAT
Source organism: Panthera onca (assembly GCF_046562875.1). Lineage (NCBI taxonomy): Eukaryota > Metazoa > Chordata > Mammalia > Carnivora > Felidae > Panthera > Panthera onca. The sequence continues at coordinate 82,835,036 of NC_138344.1, forward strand.
AATCCTAGTACCCATCCAGTTGCTCCCCAGCTGGTAATTAACCCTCAAAACCAGGACCACTTTAGTTAGTGTACTGGGCTACCCCTGGGCATGTATGTTTGCCCCGGTGTGTGCACATACTCAGTAGCCAAATTTCCTCAAGTGGAATTGAAGGGAGAAAATACAAGGATTTTGAGCTCAGATTCTTGCGCATTCAGGCTCCACATGTATACCCGGTCAAACAGGACTTTCATTTTTTACATGTATATGCGGAAGACATTGTAATAAGAGTGTGTAAATTGACAAAAGAGCTAACTTTCTCTCTTTGGGGGGAAAGTAGATGGAAAATAATCTAGCGTTAATTCGAATTGAGATCCTGCTGGAAATCACTTAAAGGGTAAACTGCCACACTGGAAGAGAAAATCATGGGATTCATTTTTTACTGGAGCTATTACAGAACTCATTTTAGGCATCAAGTTCTAGCTTCTTGGCTTGGAGTGATGAAAAGAAAAGAAAAGGCAACCAGGAAAGCACTTGGGTTTGGAATACGCAGTTGCTTTGTACGTAGGTAAGCAAAATACCTAGAAATGAAACTGAAATTTGCACTGCCCCAGCTATTTTAGCATCGTCCAGGTGGAGCTCTGATGCCTTTGTATGCTGTGGCTGTGACTTTGTTAATATAAGCAGTGTGGAGCATGTGTGGCATGGCTGGGAGGCCTCAGAATCGATAAGGAGCCTTTAGATTTAAAACTAATGATTTTCTGTGTTGAGCAAAAGTCAAAATCTCTCAAAGTTGCCATTGTTGGCTCTGATCTTTCCCCAGAGAATAAGAGAAGGTGTGATAAATCATCATGCTTGAAATGCAAATAAAATGCACGTCAGAAGAGACTTGAACTAGACTAGAGATGGATAATGTGAGTCCTCAACATCTTAATTATTTCAGTCTCTAATTGAGCAAAACCCCTAAATTGGCACTGTGGTAACTGTGATTGCCACAGCAGTGGACAGACTGTGTGATCAGACTATCGTCCCTCAGAGTGCAAGTGTGACCTGTCCACGAATGCATCTGTCATCATTTCCTCCCAGAAGGATTGTAAGCAGTTTGGATGACGTCAAATGCTTTTGAATGTATCTATAAACTGTTGTTGAATGTACATAAAATTTCACCAGACTCTCTGATTTAAAGCCCTAGAGAAGGCCACCAGGCTCGTATGGAAATTAGCTAAGCATAATTTATTCATGAAAGGCAGAAAAGCTGAATTAATAAATACATGAGTATGTAAACTTATAACTGCATAAATATCTGTAGAAAATATGAAAGCCAAGCTCCATGTGTTAACAGAACGCCCTTAAGGTGTGGCCACTTGGTCCTTTCTAGCAATCAGTTCTGTCTCCTGTTTTGAAAGCCAAAGTGGAAATAAGTAATAAGTAAATAAGTACATGTATTTTTTTGAAGGTATCGTTTTTCCCCTAAAAAAAATGGACCTACCTTGTGGATACTGCTCTATGCACATCAATCTAAGAGAATTATTTTTTTAAATATTAATGAAGGCACTAATTCCAGAGATTCAGGAAACTGCTCGGCAGCTGTAACTCATACTCTCTCTGTCTGGACCAGTTCTGAGAGCATCTTTACAAAGTATTGTCTGTCATGATACAAGATCTTGCCCTATTACAAGAGTGGTCATCATTTTTTTTTCTTAATTCTCATCCACCCCATGAAATCATAATTTGTGTTAACATCATTGACCCTACCAAGCATTGATTCAGCAGTGCAGTTGTGATGCAGCAGGAATTGTAGGAAAATATATACTGCCACACTTAAAAGCAAGTCTTGCCTTGTATTGAATGCATTCTGCTGACATTTTTCATTTGAGTTTAATTTTAAGACTTGTGGCCACAATTAAGACCCACTTGGACTCTGGAAGCCTGAGTCTGCAGAAGTATTATTTAGGATTTGATAAGCAATGAAACTATTATTATTTATAGTTATTTTAGGTTGGTCAGAACACTCCAACAGAAGCATAGTATTTCTATCCATCTTCATTACTGATTATTTCCTTAAACTAATTAAAAACATTTTCTGGAAGTCTACTTTGGAAAGCATGAATCCCTTTCAAATTTTGTTTCTAGTCAAGGGATGAGGACAGACCAAACAACTGTATGAATCTTTTAAAAATTTATTTTAATTGAGAATTATAGGCAAATTACAGGGGATACCGGATAAAATACGCATTATGGACTTTCCTATGCACAGCCACGATTGATAGAGGAAGTTTAAAAAACAGTACATATCTCTGTGCTAGTTATAGACTACTTTATAAATATTAACTGATGAAATTTTTGTGGCAACTCTATGATCATGGTAGGTACGCTTATATCCATTTTTACAGATGAAGAAGGTGAGACACAAAGAGGTGTGTACCTTATTCAGGATCTCATGACTAGCATGGAATTACTAGAAATCAGCCCTGATGGTGTGGATAGTTATTTAAAGCAAATACCAAGTCCACATAGCTTTCTCACCTCGATGCCTTCAATGTGTTTATGGGATCTAGTTTTTCTAGATTAAGGGGTTTTTGTTTTGTTTGAAAAAAAGAGTCATTTTTCATAGTGTAGATACTTGTAATTGCCTGGACTGAGAATTCTTTTAATGTTTATTTATTTATTTATTTTTGAGAGAGAGCACTCAAGCTGGGGAGGGGCAGAGAGAGAGAGAGAGAGAGAGAGAGAAAGAGAACCCAAAGCAGTCTCCAGGCTCTGAGCTGTTGGCACAGAGCCTGATGTGGGGCTTGAACTCATGAACCATGAGATCATGGCCTGAGACAAAATTGGATGCTTAGCCGACTGAGCCTCCCAGGCACCCCCTGGGTTGAGAATTTTAAAATCTTTTAAAAAGAGCCTGTTGAATTCATTGTTTTTATTCCTGCCCTTCCACACTCTCCAGTTATTAATTTGACTGTTGTCTAGTAGGTAGGCTTTAGGTTTCTAACTGACCAATAGAAATGCATATGTGAAAGTAGGAAGATGTATGTTCTGATCACTGCAGCATAACAAAACCACCCCAAAACTCAACGGATGAAACAAGGATACCACCTATTTTGCTCGCGAATCTGCAATTTAGGCAGTGTTTGGAGGGGATCATTTTTCTCTGCTTCATTTGACATCAGTTGGGCAGCTCAAAGACTTGAAACTGGACTCACCTGAAGGTGTCCTTCCACACAGTAAAGGTAGTTGACACTGTCATTTGAGATCTTACCTAGAACTTTGGCTGAAACACCTGCTCACGGTCTTTCCACATGACTGCCTGGCCTCCTTGTATAATGATGCGTAAGTTCCAAGGGTCAGGGTCCCAAGAGAAAGAAAGCCAGGTACAGTAATCTCAGAAGTCATGTAGTGTCATTCCACTGTAGTTGTGGCTTTCACAGAGTTCTGCCCAGGTTCAAGGAAAGGGAGTGTAGATCCTATCTCTTGATGATGGACCTTTTTGTAAGAAGAGCATGTGGGATGGATATACTGGTGTAGCCATCTTTGGATAATATAATCTTCTATAACTTAGGTTTATATTAAGCATTTAGGACTGTCAGTATGAAAGAAATGTTTTGCTGGAACAAATCCCATTGCTGTAAGAATGTGGACTTATTGAGCCATAGGCTTTTAACAACGACGACAACAACAACAACAACAACAACAACAACAACAACAACAAAAACTGTTTGAAGAATCAAGTTTTGCCAAGAAACCAACTCTTGTATCAGATAGAGCTATCCAAGGAAAGAAGGAAAAAGGCTTTGAAAGTTAATTCTAGCCTTGTGCCTACTTTATAGTAAAAATCTTTAGAGGTGGAAATTCCCCAAACATATGTAAGATGGTTCATTTAGGCTGATCACATCTTTAGCAGTTGCCAAAGGATCTTATGCCAGATGTTAACATTCTAGTTTCTATCAAAGAGCTATGTTGGATTTTTTTTTCATTATTTAATATAAGAACAAATGGAAATGAACTTTTATGAAGTTCCTTCCCTGTAGACTCTAAGTAAAGTTAACCAGACACACTTTAAGAAAGATGGTAACATTTTAGAGAAAGTCTGTTTACTGAGCATTCAGCCTGAGTCAACAAGTCGGACCCCTGCTTTGAGAAACTTAAAGACGAATGCAGGATTTGTGGATCCCATAAGAAAAGAGAGAGAATATTGCTCTCTTTATGTAAGGAGATACTAAAAACCTACCACATGATTTAGCAGCTTCTCTAGTTATGTGATAAATTCACACTTTAACTAATTATACACCGTCTTCCTGTCTTTTTTTGTCACAAAAGCCCTGTGCACATTAGATAGTTCTTCAGGGTTAATAACAGACTTAGGCTCTTACGGTGTTTTATAAAATCCAAAATGCTTTCACATTCATTATCCCATTCAATTCTTATAGCAGATCTGTAAGCTGGGTAGGATTTTCATTACCTCCATTTTTCATGTGGGACCTGAGAGTTGAGCCACATTCACTGGAGGAGCTGGGGCAATAGTCCCATGACTGTACTTCTTGCCTACCTTTCTTTTTGCCATCTTTGTGGTTTTAAGTGTTATACCACGCTGACCAGTGCACAGATAGAAAGCAAGATCTCCTTTGTTTTAGGCCGCATCAAATAGAAAGCACAGGGGTGCCTGGGTGGCTCAGTCAGTTAAGTGATTGACTCTTGATTTCGGCTCAGGTCATGATCTCATGGTTTGTAAGTTCAAGTCCAGCATCATGCTCTGCAGTGACAGTGTGGAGCCTACTTGGGATTTTCTCTCCCTCTCTTGCTGCCCCTCCACTGTTCTCTCACATGTGTGCGCACGCTCAAAAATAAAACAACATTAAAAACAAAACAAAACAAAAAAACAAATAGAAAGCATAGCTCTGCCCATGATGAGGAAATAATTGATGGGTCAGTGTGATTCAGAGGAATAAGCTTTGGAATGCAACCCTCGGGTCCAATGACTCCTCCTTGTCCTGGCTCTGCTGCTCATTGTCACCCCTTGATGTATAACATGGAGGAAATGGACTACATAAGGTTCTGAGATTACTTTCAATTCTAAATATAATATCATATAAATGAAAAATGAGTGTAGTTGGTATCAGCATCCTTAAAAAGAAGTCAAGTAGGCAGGTAGAAATGAAGCTGTGAAATGATCTTTCTGTCCAGTAGAGTTAGCAAGGGAAATTGCCAATAGGAAGGTTAAGTAAACTTTAAGACAGAAAGAGGGGTGGAGGAAATTGAGAGTTACTTATTTGTTCATTCAAAAGATATTTATTGGATACCTCCTATGCTCCAGTCATTGTGCTTACAGAAGGGGACAAAAAATTCTCTGTCCTCATGGAACTTGCATTCCAGTGGGAGGAGAGAACAAGCAAATATAATATATGCATGTCAGATAATGAAAAGTGCTATGGAGGAAAAGAGGGACAGGAAGTGCCAGGGGCTGGAGGCGATTACAATGATAAATTATTGAGGAGGGCAGGCTTCTCTGTGAAAGCCACTTTTGAGCAAAGACCTGAGGAAAGGATGGAGTCATTCATGCAGCTGTCTGGGAGAAGAACTATCCAGACACAGGGGTGTGGCTGGAGAGGGTGAGATGGAGGAAGAGGAAGATACTCGGTTAGAGCCCTAAGAGAGTTTTTCAGGATATTGGAAGCCTGGAGGCTTATATAAGTAGGTTTTGTTTTTATTCTGAGAAAGTTGGGAAACCATCAGGGGCTTTAAGTGGCACGACTTGACATAGGTTTTAAAAGAATAACTAACGAGGATTATATCTCAAGCTGTTAGTTAAAAAAAAAGAAAATCTCTAGTCATTGTTTTGCTAATAGACTGTTGAGAACAGGGCAAAGGTAGGAAGACAAGGAAGCTATTGTAATCATCTAGGCTGGGGATGGCGGTTACCTGGATGGGGTGTTATCAGTGCAGGTGGTGAGAGAAGACCGGGTTCTGTATAAATGAAAGTCAAGCCCATAGGATTTACTGACTAATGGGGGCAAGGGTGACTATAAGGTTTTTATCCTGAACACCTGGCTGGATGGAGTTGCCTTTTACTCAGACAAACCTGTGAGAAGGCAGATTCGACTACGTGTGTGTGCGGGGTGGGGTGTGGGATGGATTACACATCAGAGAGTATGTGCAAAGGCAAAGAAAAAAAAGATGAAGGCATTTACTATTAATATGATTGTATTCTTTTACTTTCTGGGGATGATTTTAAAGGGTTTACAATAAAACAGAATAAAAATGGAATCCCCTTGAAAAGAAAATGTTTGAACTCAATCAAAGAATGGTGGACCTAAACAAAAGTTCCCTGCAGGGAACAGTAAGTATGTTTGTTCGACCTTTCAGAGTATTTGTGGGCAAAAATAAAAATATGAGGGTAAGGTGGAAATAAAGAGTATGAAAATGCACTCAAAGGGATTTTGCAGCGATCCGTAAGTTTCGGATAGGTTTGCAGGTGTTTGGGGAAGGTCTTTTTTTTTCCCCCTAGGACAGGTAAAAAGCACAGGAATGGGGAGGCCAATAGGATTTTTGGAAGACCCAGATAAGAGGAGGGCTGGCCTGAGCATGCCACACTGGTCGGGGGACTTAGAGATTGGTTATTTGAGACTGGAAAATTGGAAAATATACAATGGCTCTCTCTTGGTGTCATGGCTGGAGCACACATCAGAATCACCTGGTGGGCATGTAAAACAATCACATGCAAAATCCAGAGCTACTGAATCGTAATCTCTGGGAGAAAACCCAATACCATGAGTGTCACTGTTTTTAAAACCCTCCATGTGATTCTGAGGCAATTCTTGGTTAAGAAATGCTGAAGGAAAGAAGTTGATGAACTTAAATATTATGTTAATCACATAATTGGAATGTTTTCTGGAGATAGAAGTAATAATTAAAAGTAATTTTAGAGGGTTGCTTGGGTGGCTCAGTTAAGTGTCTGGCATCGGCTCAGGTCACAATTTTGCGGTTCATGGGTTCAAGTCCTGCATCAGGCTCTGTGCTGGCAGCTCTGAGCCTGGATCCTGTTTTGGATTCTATATGTCTCCCCCAGCTCTGCTCCTCTCCCTCTATTGCTCTGTCTCTCTGTCTCTCTCTCTCTCTCTCTTTCTCTCTCTCTGTCTCAAAAATAAATAAACATTAAAAAATAATGATTATGGAGACACGTTTATTATTTTCATTAATAGGTATGGAATACTTACTAAATGTTATACATAGAAGTTCTGGCAACACAAAAATGAAGGCAACACAGTTTCTGCCCTCAAGTACCTATTAGTCTGGCAAAGAAAGCAGCACACACATTGATAGTTTTATAGATCCATGCTTTCTTACGTTGAGTGCTATGGGAACAGTAGAAACTGAAGTATTAGGGAAGGCTTCCTGGAAGAGGTGTCATCTGAGCTGAAATCGTGTCTAGAACAAGACGTATCAAGTCTAGCCTGGCTGACGTTTTTTTGCAAATAAAGCTTTACTGCAACCATAGCCATGCTTATTCATTTCCGGGTTGTCCAGCACTGTGTGCCGTAGCACTACAGCTGCCTAGTTAAGTTGCGATAGGAACCCTATAACCTGCAAAGCTTCTGGTCCTGTTCCATTAAAAAAAAGGTTCTAACCCCTGTTTTAGAGCAAAGGGGAGAAGAAAAGCCATCCTAGAAAGTAGAGACAGTATGATATATGGTACTCTTCGAGGAACTACAAGGAAAAGATTAAGGCAGAGAGGGGATGTAGTATGAATCCGGAAAGGTGGGCAGGCATGAGATCATTTAAAACTGTGTATATCATTTTAGGGAACTTGAACTTCCTCCAGTTCAGGGGAATCGATGAAGGATTTTAAGCAGCAGTTCTAGGATCAAACTGGAAATTTAGATACATTATTTCTGCTTCTTTCATAGAATCTAGATTTGAGGGGCAAAAGGGTATAGGAAAGGACACTGTTAGGAAACTTTGTAAGAGTAATTTATGCAAGAATTAATGAACCCATGAAAAGTTTGACCATAAACTTATGAATTTAATATTATATAATCATGAGGTGTATTAGAAGTATACTAAGGAAAGATAACTACAGATCGTTCAGTCAAAATAAGCAAACTGTATGCACAAACATAGAAAACATACATATTAGTGTATACATGGAAAGAAATGGAAAGAATTACAGAAAACTGCTTAAAGTTTTTTCTTTGTTTTTGTTTTTGTTTTGTCCCCTGAGGGAGTAGAATTACAGGTGAGAATCACTTTAACTTTTATAAGTCTGTAGTCTTTGATTTTTTTTTACAACGAAAATATTGCTTTTGAATCAGATTTTAAAAGCTAACTTTTTAAAAAAAATTTTTAACATTTATTTTTGAGAAACAGAGAGAGACAGAGTACAAGTGGGGGAGGGGCAGAGAGAGGAAGAGACATAGAGTCTGAAGCAGCCTGCAGGCTCGGAGCTGTCAGCACAGAGCCTGACGCGGGGCCCGAGCCCACAAACCGTGAGATCATGACCTGAGCCAAAGTCAGACACTTAGCCAACTGAGCCACCCACGCGCCCCCCAAAAGCTAACTTTTTAGAGTGATTTATGAAGAGATAGAGGTTGAGAGCTCATACCACGACTGAGGTCAGGAAAGGAAGGTAAGATGAATAGAAGGACAGAAATTTGGGAATGAGTTAGAAGTTAAACTGGCAAAATGTGCTAATATGGGAAGTGAAGAAGAGAACAGAAAATGTGCCTAGGTTCCTGGTTTGGGTAACTTTTGTGAATGTTGCATCAGTTATTTAATAAATATAGAATGAGGGAAACTTTATTAATTGTTTATGGTGTACAAGGTCTTGTGCCAACTCCACTTAACATATTTTTAATACATTTAAACTGTGAACAAGTGATGGAGGAATTTTTATTGTTGCCATTATATAGATAGCTAGGAACTGAACAAGGAGGGTCTCAGGGATTCCAGGGCTCATGAGCACTCCTACCCACAACATTTGGGGTTTTTTTTGTTTGTTTTTGTTTTGTTTGGTTTTTCAATTTTAGATAGAGCATGAGCTGGGGAGAGGGGCAGATGGAGGTGGCGGAGAGAGAGAGAGAGAGAGAGAGATAGAATGAATGAATCTTAAGCAGGCTCCATGCTCATCGAGGAGCCCAGTGCAGGTCTCAGTCCCATAACTGTGAGATCATGACCTGAGCTGAAATCAAGAGTGGGACACTCAACTAACTGAGCCACCCGGGCGCCCCCAACCCACAACCTTAAATGAATTTTTTAAAGCTTTTCTATGGCATTTTATTTATTTATTTATTTATTTATTTATTTATTTATTGGGGGGAGGGGGTATATGTATATGCATGAGCCAGGGAGGGGCAGAGAGAGACGAAGAGAGAGAATCCCAAACAGGCTCTGCACCGTCCTCTCAGAACCCGATGCAGGGCTCAATCTCCACAACCATGAGATCATGCCCTGAGCCGAAATCAAGAGTTGGATGCTTAACAGAGTGAGCCATCCAGGTGCCCCTTTAATGATTTTTTTTAAAGAACATTATAGATGGAAAGACAAAATCAGTTCAGAACATACTGAGTCATCACTATCAAACGTTTCATCTACCACGATAAGCTCTCAATAAATGAAACGAAGAAAAGGGACTGCAAACTATGTTCTAACTGGTACTGCCTGTTGAATGCTGGGTCATCAGGCTGTGGGGATATGTGGCCACTGCAATCCCAGTGGTTATTTCTAAGTTTGTGACACAGGATTGGCTGACCTTGCTTCAGAACTTGCTGTGACAGGCACAGTAAATAAATGTGAAAAACCAGTTAGCTGATGGCTCACGAAAACACATGAGGAAAAGCAGAGGTTTATTTTTTCTACCTTCTCAACATTTCTTTCCCTCTGTAAAAGATTTGGTCGGATGTTCTTGGGATGCATTGTTCTGATTCACATGGTAGGTAGGGCCAACATACAGGCCACCAGTCTGGTGTGTAGAGTAGACTTTGGGGAAAATGGAGTTTTTTCAGGTATTCAATCTGAGTAGTTGAAATGCGTATTTGACCAGTCTTTGAGACCCATTTAAGTGATGCCTATGATAGTGTTATTGTGTACCCATCATAGATTTCTCTTTTTCATGTTGCTGTGTAATAAAAGATATCTCTAGTTTACATAACAAAAGCTTGAAATTGTGCTAATGTGGACTTTTGGACAGGCTTAGTTTTTGCACATACCCTAGGACAATCTTGTAGTAAGAGGACAGCCACATAAAATATATATCTGAACTCTCTTGTATTACAGAATTTTTCTTGTTCGGAATATCCTTGACATTACAGCTGGCAGAAATAAAATCTGGTATTTCAGATCTGTTTTATCTAAAGTCTTTTCGGCTAAAGTCACATGCAAGAATTGACTTCACAGCTACTAATTTTGACGCCTTTTAGATCTGTATGGAAGTGTGTGGTGTTGAAGCAGCAAACTAGTGAGTGCTGCCTTTTAGATATTTAGTTTTATGCGTAGTTAAGCACCACCCTTGTATATTCATCTATATTATCTAGTACATGACACACTGTTGTAGTATGTATAATTTTGTCATCTTTATTTCCCTTTGTATTCATTTTAAGCATCTAAATAAATTGCTGAATTGTGCTTAATGTAAAAAAAGAAGCAGCAGCTCACTGTTAATGGATTTTATTAATCACTAAAGTTAGAAGAAAAATAATATTGACTATATCAAAGACTTTGTTTCTTACTTGTGTTTGGACACCTGATATACTTGCGGATGCAGCAAATAATGCACATTAAAAAGAATTCGAATACAGCAAATTTGATTGAGATATATATGGATATAGATAGATATCTGTATCTATCTATCTATATCTATATACATATGTATCAAAAATCACAGGCCTGATTTTGTTTAACTTACTGAATATCTGTTGAGTACTCACTATAAGCAAAGCATAGTGATGCTACGTTTTTGCCTACTTTAACTTTTCATGTGTCGAAAATTTCACTAGGGCTAGGAAGACATGAGATTGTAAAGGCGCTGAATTTTCCAAGCAGATCTTTGAGCTGATTCGAGTTCAGGAGGCATCTAGAGTCCTTCATGTGCCTGTTTTTCATCAGATTATTACTATAGGTTGTGTTGAGAAGTTCTTGGAGAAAGTGTTCCTAGTTTTGGGTAGGAGGGTTTGGGGGAAAGGTATGCCGAGCCTCCAGAGGACATGCAGTGGGCCTTTGTAAAGGGGAGAATGACACCCCTTCCACTGAGGGAACCAGTTTCTCCCTGTGTCACTTCACCCTGGCATTCAGCCACCAGAGGGGGCACGGACCAGAGTGAAATAAATTCTGCCAGCTGCCTAGCAGGCTTGTCCAGCTAGGAGTACCATAGCCATCCTCGCTGGGAGGTGGGAATAGAGCTTCATTTCCCTCTTAATGAGTGACTAAGTAGTTCACTAGCAGCTATGGTTATGTGGTCCCCAGTGAAAGCAAAGACAAGGCCTTCAAAGCTTCTAAAAGGGGCAGGAGAAGGGGCTGTAAAATCTGACCTGAAAACATAACAGTGGTTTTCCTTAGTGCCATGTCCCATGTACACTTTACTTTCTCTACGATGTAATTGATTTTTATCCAAATACAGACCGGGGCTTTTGGAAAAGAGAAATCAGGTTGTTGAGATTGACCATTAGACACAAAGTTTGTACATCGCATTGAAAAAAAAAACAAACCAAAAACGTGTGTTTGACACAGTAAAATACATTCCCTCTATGCTCATTGTAATTCACTTTATAGTGACTTGCTTAATAGCATAACATATATCATTTATATTGCTATCCTTCATGCTTTTAAACTGTAATATCCTTTCCTCAATGACTACTTGTCAATTTCACTGATCTAGATTTGATTTCATAAATTAACTAGGCCAATTAAGTAGAGAGTTATCATTAGAATAAGAAGTGGAAGCAAATAAATATTAATCTTCTGTCTCCGAATGTCAGTATTCCAATACAACTTTGATCATACTTGAACACTACTTAATGGAAAAAATACACCCCTCCTTTGTCAATTCAGTATTACTCAATTTAAACATTTATGAGCATCTTTCATTCATTTTCTCATTCCGAATCCATCTTTCTTTGGGGCGGTTACATTTTTATTCTGTTAATATAAAAGTGGGAAATGAGCAAATACCAGAACTTGATTAGTTAAGGATTCTGATCTTGCCTGTTTGCTTGACTTTTCCTTCTTCTGGTCCCTTTGCCTGTGGGATGTTTATTTCAGAGACACAGGAACCACATCATATAGAGAGAGAACAGTAGTTTGTCTACTCTACTTCTGTGTATCACTCGGGTCATTTCGTCCCCCTTCACAGACTTTTGGAAACCACATGGAGATGAAGTGCTTGACAGAGAATAACATTTTAAATGCAGCCTCTTTCAAAGAGTGTTTCTTTTAAAAAGCTTAGAGTCAGAGATTTTTTTTTTTTTTTCTTCATCTCTCATTTAAATGATTCTTCTTATACTATCAGCACAAATCTCGCTTTGTCTTCCTTGGAGATGGAAAAGAGTTTGTCAATAGCTTTTTCATAAAAATGCCCAAATGCAATTATAAAATCACCCTGTAGTCTTTTGTCTGCCTCTGCATTTATTAACATTAACTTCTTTCTCTTCTTTTTTTCTAGATCCTCCTTACAACCTTTCATCTTTGGGGGAGGGTGGGAGAGGTTGTTCCTCTTGGAACCCTATTGATGTCTCCCTCCTCAATGATAGAAACTTTAGATTGCTGTGGTAAAGGCACATCTTCCTGGGTTGTCTGTGAAAACACCCCAAGAGGACATAATACGGGGATCCGTGGGAAAAATCACCCGGGGATTCCCGTTGTTGTGTTAACTCTGCTCTCACTGGGCATCTGTAACCCTGAATAGGGGTGACTTAATCATGTGCCACACACACAACACATAGCACAGGCAAGGTCGCATCAGTAGCTTATGGGACATTCGGGGCACCACGAGGGAGGATAAGACGGGATGTACATTGGCCTGCTTGTTCGGATTAAACATTTTGCATCTAGAAGCTGGCAAATCAGAGCTTCTCTCTCTCTCCAAGTTCACTTACCCCTCGCAGCCCTTCAAGCCTCAGTAGTTTTACCATAGTAATAATTTTCCACTAAGAATTTTAAACAAGACTTTGCCATTGGACATCCTTTGAAAGAGTTAGCTTTGCCTCACTATTTTTTGTAACTTGCCAAATCACAAATAAAAGGGTCTGTGTCCTCTAACGCTTCTTCTCTGGTCATTATCTTGGAAAATATGCAGAGTCTGGTCCAAGTAGAGTGCTCCCCAAACCTTGCTGTTACTTTGAGAATAGTTTTAATGAGGCTTGCAGCCGAGCCAAGCTCTCCTGTTGGGTTATTATTTGGGCATGTGGAAGCCCTAGTGATTGATCTGTGTGGGGGAACTGGCAACATTCGCATGCCCTCTGGGTAGAGGCAGAGCCTCCAGCAGGAAAAATTAGGGAAAGAGAAAAAAAAGGAGAGGAAATGTTTATCACCCATCTCCTAGCATTTTATGGCAGTGTTACGGTGAACTGGGAGATGGATGTGTATATTCATGGATTTTGCACCACTTTAAGCACTAATAACATTAAATCAACCTTAATACTTCATGCCAAATGTGCTCTAAAAGAGGGAATAATGGGAATTTTTGTTGACTTTAGTAAAGCATCAAAAGTTACACTGGAAATGCATAAAATGCTACAATGCAGAGGTCACAATTATGCTAATATCATGATAATGTAAAATATTAAGTCACCAAAATGACAGGATTTACAACCAGCTATCCTCAGTCCCCAGAAACCTTAGCGATAAGCTTATGGTAAACACAACAGCCTGTCCTCCCAAGGAGTCTGATTACAAATTTAAATATGTATATGATTAGAACTCTGCCAGTATCCCACCCCTAGAGACAGATGAAGTAAAATTTGATTTATATCATACCTGAAATCTATTGTGTGGAGGGCACTCGGTTTTGCAGAACCGCTACCAGGTCTGATGAATTTTGTGTTTAGCAGGTTGCTTGTGGGAAAAACAGAGACTGCTATTAATGATGGTGAAGAGCCCTGTAATCTCATGAACCAAAACTTAAACATTGATACAGAATAGTCAAATATTTGAAAATAGAATGCTGATGACGCTTGTGTTACTGTCCTTTTTTTTTTTTTTTTAATATCCTGGTTTTCATGCTGAGGTCCAGGATTGAAAAGCCTTTACCCTGAGCCTTAATCTCATGGCCTTCAATTTACCTTTAGCTCTGTGGCCCTTCGATCACATTAAAGTCTCTCCTTTCATGGAGTTCTTGGGATGCACTCACTTTATCAGTGGTCATAGTTATCAAATAGGGTAGAGCCCTCACGGCTCTGCAGCTTTCCTAATGATTCTCAATTCTGGCCAAATAATACCGACTTCTATTTGATGGAACAAAGGTCATTATAGCAATAAAAGGCAAAGGAAAATAATACGCATGCAATGAAAGTACACTGTTATTATAAACCGATGCTCTGTAGGAATTCTTTGTGCTGAGGTCCTCATTTCAGCTAATTTCGTTAGGCCCACTGAAGTCTGTAAATGCCTGTTCATAAGGGGTATGCCTTTCCTTTTCAGTGTTAAATGCGTGCAGGTTGCCTGAACTGATGCTTCTATCTCACTCTGGCAAGGGTAATGAACATATATGCTTTATAGTCACGTATATATCAATTATTGTTTGTATGTATACTAGACATCATATATATATGTAAGTACTATCACTAATTAGTCTGTACCAGAAGAATAGGGACCAGCCTCACCCCCAAATGGTGAGGCTGTCAGCTGGAATAAAAGGCACTGCTCACCTAGATGCTTAGCCGGGCCACCCCTTTAGCCGCCTGTCACTCTGTCACATCATTAGTGATAATGTTATCGATGACATTAAAATAAAAGAAGTTGCCCCCAAAGGAATTCCTATTTGTGTGCTGTTAACAAGAGCTCTAAAGCCATGTTTTTTAAGTGCAGCTTGCATTCCCCAGAGGGTACAGCAAAGTTCTTAGAGGAGTTGGCAGCGTCAAAAGAACACTGAAACTCTACGGGCACTTTTCCTCGGTCAATCCCTCCATCTTAGCAAGAGCCAATCAATATTTCTTGATCTCCAATTTTGCGCAAAACTCTGCTTGTGTGCTTAACCCTTCTGGCAATCCCCTTCTTTGCCAGTTCCCTCTTTCTGGGACAAAAGGAATGTGCTTTTCCTCTTAACAGGATGGAACTTTTGAACATATGTATTTGCTTCAATTCCCGAAACATTGGTTGGGGTCAGAGGGTTCTATCATATATGTGTATGTAGAGTATGGGAGAGATATTTCCAACATTTTCAAAATTATATTTGTTTCTAAATAAGTGGTATTGTTTTCCCCCCTCTCTCAGGAGGTTTGAGTTGGCTCTCTTCCCAAACCAACCTTTTGGATAATAAATTCCTTTTGAAAAGAAGCACGAAACCCTTTTGAGGTTATAAATAGTATATGTGGTGGAAGAGAAAGGATCATGTAATTGTAATGCAAAGCCTGAGAGAGGTCTCTGGAATAAAATCGGTCTTCTTCCTCAAAGTTAGTAACATATCAGGAGTTTATATTAGAAGACATATTTTTAATAAGCATCATCAGTTGTTCTCTGCCTACTTGCCTCTAGTATAGCCTAAGTGGATTTGGTGATATAGAGATACACATCCACAACTACAGCTCCAAAAGCAACTCAGAGGATTCAGCAGTCTACTGCCTTTGTGGGCCTTTAGACAGTCCTCTTTAAGGCAAATGACAGTCTGGGGTTTGTTCAGAAAAAGGAGAGGATTTTGCTCCTGCCTGGAGTTCCTTAAGAACTCCGTGGCAGTTAATTCATTTTCGTTCTCTTTCATCACCTCTTCCTCTCGCCCTCCCCTCCTGCCATTTTCTCTCCCTGCCTCCTTTTCCTGTTCCTCCCTCTCAGCTGTCCCTATGCACATCCAAATGTACACCTTTAAAAAATTCACTTCTCAAGGTGCATGGGTAGTTCGGTCTTTTAAGCATCCGACTCTTTTTTTTTTTTTTTTTTTTTTTTAAAGTTTATTTATTTTTGAGACAGAGAGAGACAGAGCACGAACGGGGGAGGGTCAGAGAGAGAGGGAGACACAGAATCTGAAACAGGCTCCAGGCTCTGAGCAGTCAGCACAGAGCCCGACGCGGGGCTTGAACTCACATACCGCGAGATCATGACCTGAGCCGAAGTCGGACGCTTAACCGACTGAGCCACCCAGGCGCCCCTTAAGCATCCGACTCTTGATTGCAGCTCACTCAGGTCACGATCTCGCGGTTAGTGAGTTAAGCCCCAGGTCATGATCTTGCGGGTCAGTGAACTCAAGCCCCATGTCGGGCTCTGCACTGACAGCATGGGGCCTGCTTGGGATTCTCTTGCCCTACCCGCCGCCCCCCCCCCCCCCCGCCCCTCACTCGCGTGCTCTCTCTCTCTCTCTCAAAATAAATAAATAAACAAAAAATTACACTTCTCAGGATGGCCTATTATCTTCCCCACTATTACCCTCTTTCCCCCAAGTTTTGCGCTTTGTTTTTGGAAGGCATTTTAAAACTCTGAGGACATAAAACTCAGTCTGTCATTGTGGCAGTGGGGTCCAACACATCCATAAATGTCACAGAGGTGTCAGCCCCTTACATCATAACTGCAGTTCATTTCTCTGCATTGACAGTGATGCTTCTACCAGGCAAGGATTAGAATGGGCATATTTCCAGATCTTAATTACATCAGGCATAAGGATGAGCAACAGCATTTTTCTTTGGGGGAGAAGAGGGGAGGAGGGGGAGCGAGGGAGGAGAGTAATGCTGAATTTGGCCATCTAGAGCCTCATGTGTCCCCGTTTATCAAGAGATAATAGGATTAAGCTAAGCTATGGGACTTCTCTGGCTAATGCTGCCTTCAGCAGGGGTCTAATAAGGATAGATATAATTGGGTAAATGACGAATAAGAATGAAAAAGTACAGAGTATAAGCACAATGCTTAGGAATAAATAATGACAAATTGGATTTTGTCCAATCTCTGCAGACTTGGTTAGAATCTGGCATCCCACACTGAATTATAAGGGGCAACATCTATCTTTCTTCTGGCCTAACTTGTCTCTGTTCATTGCAAATACCCGAAAGTATCCTCTCAAGTTTAACTGGGGTCTATCAGTACTGCTCATTTGAAATCAAGTAGGAAGTGTTAAGGAACGTTCAAATAGGGTTAAAGAAACAGAGTAAATTAAGTGCCTCAAAACAAATGTGACACAAATTAGAGTTTGTTTCTTTGACCCTTATCCATTTACGGAATTTACCCCATTAACAGCTAGAAATTTATTTTCACTTTCTTCACCTCTCTAAGAGGAAAGCAAACATATAACATAGCCCCAAAGGAGTAATTAATTAGATCATTTGCTGACATGGATTTGAATAGTTTATTTAAATACAATTCTGTTATTTATTTATTTTACAACATTATGCAGGAGGTTGAAACTCCTGTTCTAATTTGCACTTAGCAAGCATCTCTGAAAAAATATCACAGTGAAGGAAATAAACAAAGAACCCGTGATCAAAGGGCCACATTCAGAAATGCATAAAAGAATTTCACCAGGATGAGTGTTTCAGTGATTAAAAAATAAGGGATTGGTTGAGTTGAGGGGCGGAGGGGAGATAACAAGACTGTTTGTTTTGTATTCCCGTGGGCATACTTTAACAAATATAATGAGTTCATTGATAAGCTGCTCTATAAAATGGTGAGGGAAATTTTAAAAGTAAAAGGTGCCAATGTAGGTAAGAGTGGTATAATGAATATGCAGATTATCACAACAAAATGAAGACTGCTTTTGAAAATAGATAGTGAAAAATTCATGAACTCAGAAGCATGTTTTTTTTAAAAAATAACTGTGCAACCTCACAAATAAAAGTTGTAAATTTTCCCAGAAAAATGAAAGCTTCTTCCAGTTTAATTTCAAAAGCTGGGAGTGAAAGTAGGAAATTAGTTCACCAAAGATGAATATTGAGTCTATTCTAAAATTAGGTAAGGTGTGGGGGGAGAAAAAACATGAGATGTTAGGATACTCACATTCGGTCCCTTTAGATAAGTAAATGGCCTTATGAATGCTTGTGGGTATGATTTAAATGTTTTCATTCAGTGGGCATTTAGGGGAATCCCTGACTAGGCCACTATATATGCACCTTTATTCCGCCAGCCTATGGTCACTTCGAGGATAGAACTCCGAAGAATTCCTCCCCCATGCTGTTACCCCATAGAGAGTTTAAAGATGAGCACAATTGAAGAACAATGGAAATACTGAGATGACATTTCCAAAAGGGAGTGGATAGTAAATATACTTGCAAAATCATAATTTGAAGAGATCTGACGCACAGAGAACATTCCACCTGCCCCTTGCTTCGAAGCCTCCTTTCCCTTCTCTTCTACCTCGAGCTCTTCGTCCACGTGTCTCTCTCCTGGCCCCTTGTTCCCTGCAGACCCCTCGTCACTCATGCCTCTCACACTGTCTCCCCTTTACTCTGTCCACTTTGTCTCAGCAGTTTGTCTTCCCTCCGCTTTCTGTTTCTCGTGCTCAGTTGGAACTAAAGAATTGTTCTGGTATTAGTTGAAAAGTTTTAAATGCAACAATTATGTAGTGAAATTAAAACATTTTCACAAATATGCGTATCATGGGGCACCTGTGTGGCTTGGTTGGTTAAACATCCAGCTTCGGCTCAGGTCATGATCTCACAGTTCATGGGTTCAAGTCCCGCCTCAGGCTCTCTGCTGACAGCTCGGAGCCTGGAGCCTGCTTGGGATTCTGTGCCTCCCTCTCTCTTTGACCCTCCCCTGTTCACACTCTGTCTCTGTCTTTCAAAAATAAACAAATGTTAAGAAAAATTAAAAAAATAAATATGCATATCATTTTAAAAGAAAGTGGTCACACATTCTTTATTTTTTAAGGAAAAAATACAGGGCGAGGTGAAAACACTTGTTTTGTGATCTAGTTGTGGAAGGCAAAGGAGGACCTAAGACAGAGAAATTTGCCCTGTAAGGGTATTTGTTAACTATATGGGCTTGCTTTTATATTTTAATAACAACAAGTTGGTGGATAAATGACCAATCTTGGCTAAAATAGAATATTAAACTATGCAAATTTTATGAAGCTTTGGTATAATTTAGAAACAAGTAAACAGGGATTCCTGGGTGGCCCATCAGTTGAGTATCTGACTCTTGGTTTTGGCTCAGGTCATGATCTCACAGTTTCATAGGTTTGAGCCCTGCGTTGGGCTCTGTGCTGACAGTGCAGAACCTGCTTGGGATTCTCTCTCCCTCTATCTCTGGCTCTCTCCTGCTCACACTGTCTCCATCTCACTCTCAGAAAGAGAGAGAGAGAGAGAGAGAGAGAGAGAGAGAGAGAGAGAGAGAAAGAAAGAAAGAAAGAAAGAAAGAAAGAAAGAAAGAAAGAAAAGGGAGGAAGGAAGAAAGAAAGGGAGAAAGGGAGAAAGAGAAAGAATGGAAGAGGTGAACAGAGCGAAAGAACCACTGACTTCAGCTGACCTCTCCCACAGCGTAGTGAATGAGCAGGGACCTGGGTTTCATCAAGTTCTAAAGGCGAAGTCAGTGAGACTCTCACACCAGCACACAGAATGCCCTCCACACAGCAGACACTTAACGTAATGGTAAATGATGAGGGCTCATGGTATCAGGTGAACATGCGTGCCACAGGGCTTACGTAGCTTCTACAGGATTATGAAACTGCTAGTGGGAACTGGTTGTCACCTCACATGCTTCCCTGTCACCAAGCCACCAAATGAACCAAGTGCCTGTCTTGAACAGCTTCCCCCCTATGTGAATATGTTTCTCTTCTCCATCAAAAGTCAGCTGTGACTGACCTCCTCCTACATGGTGACAGCTTTGCAAGCATATTCCTACCAGAAATGCTTCCCCCATGGTTTTCCCCCAATAGTTAGCCCTTTAATAAGGTTGCATGTTTCTGTAGCTTTATACATGCTTCCAAATTCCACTAAGGAATTCCATGGTAGATGTTCACTCAGTAAATATCTATTAAGTGCCTACTGTATGCCAGGTACTGTTTCTAGTTTCTAGAGGTGCAGGGATGAACACAACAAACAAGTTCTGCCTTCATGGAACTTACATTTTGGTAAGGGGTGTTAGACATCAAATAAAATAAATAAGGCAGGGGGCACCTGGGTGGCCCGGCTGGTTAAGCATCCAACTCTTGATTTTGGCTCAGGTCATGATCTCAGTTTGTGAGTTCGAGCCCCATGTTGGGCTCTGTGCTTGGGATTCTCTGTCTCCCTCTCTCTCTGCCCCTTCCCTTCTCTCTCTCTCTCTCTCTCTCTCTCTCTCTCTCTCTCTCTCTCTCTCTGAAAAAATAAATAAAGGGATCATATGGTATGTTGGACGGCAATAAATTCTATGGAGAAAAATAAAGTAAGGAAGGAATATGGGAAAGTGGATGGCCTGGTTACAGCTATGATTAGTGACGGAGGTGAGGAAAACTGAGAAGTGGTTAATAAACACTGGGGAGTGGTGGGGCAACATAGTCTCTTCCCACAGACTAGATTAGTGTCTAATCTAGTAGTTAGACCACAGTTAGCAGTCACTAAATATTTGGTGAACAAATGGCAATCTATATTTGCCTGGTCCCTTCTCCTCCTTTGGAACATTACCTCATGGAAAGCAGGAGGTACTGATTGATTCTCTTCTTCCCATGGTGTGTTTTACAGAATTTGACTGACAAGAAACACTGGGTGGTGGCCAAACGCCTGACCTAAAGATAAAGATAACCCATAAGGCTGTGTAAGAATGATAACACAGGCCTAGGGGATCCTCACACAAATGCTCTTATAAAAATTAATTTCACTCGTTTATGAATATGTGGGGAAATGGGTAATACTTAGGGGATTTGGATTTCAAAGCCGTCACCCAGATCACTTTCACCTTTTCCCTGGGTTAAACTACCTGGTCAGTAAACCATTGTTAGTGGAAGGGGACACCATTAGCAAAATAGTTTAGACCGATGAAAAGAGCCTCACTCCAGAGATCTTTACTGAACTGCTGGCCTGGTATATGGCTATCATTGAGAGAAATAAATGCAGTCCAGGACTGTTAAATTGTAGAGCAGAACACATCAAGGCAAGAGACATTTTGCCTACATTGGACCACTCGCAGACTTCATTTCATCGATGCCCTGATGGAGCACAGGGGGAAAAACTAACTCCATTCACCTGGAGTGTGCATGATCTTTATTAAAAGGACATAACTGTTTAATATAAGATTGGAAACTCTGCTTTTGGTAAACAGAACTGATTCATTTATAGGGTTAGTAAATAGTTCCATTGGAGAGGCAAATAATTATAAATGTGCAACTGTAAAATAAAATCCAGAGATTCAGGCCAGTTCTCTCATGGATAGACAGCTTTTCCTTGCTGGGATGGTAATA
Organism: Panthera onca; assembly: GCF_046562875.1. NCBI lineage: Eukaryota > Metazoa > Chordata > Mammalia > Carnivora > Felidae > Panthera > Panthera onca. Next base: position 82,856,508 of record NC_138344.1, read on the forward strand.
AGAATCTCTTAGGATTCCTCATGTGCTTAGCCCTCATCTTTGAGTAAAATTCTGCAGCATTCCAAATTATCACCAAGAATCCATCTTCCTGAAGATGAGACACCAGGAGCAACAGAGATTGGCTAAACAGGAGATGTTTTGAATGAAATGCATAGTTTAATCACATTCTACTTTCAGAAAACTACTTCATTTAAGTCGGTGCTTGCCTGGGGTAATAATTTATGCTCCACACTTGAGTAATCACCAGGAAGATTGCTCGGAACCCATCCCATCACAAACATAGCCACCGATATTCATGGCCTAAAGTAAACTTGTGAAAACTTTCGATCTACATAATCTCAGCAAAATTCAGACCTCTGATTTGTCAGTCTCCCCCCCCCAACCCTTCACCATTTTGAGATGCGGTAATTGTGTTTTTTATGCTTTATATTAGCATGTGGAAGTGAAGTTTGTTTTCTTTTCTCCTAATCAACAAATTTTTAAAGGTAGTACTTTTGAAAGTTAAAGATGCTCAATTTTCTAAATTTGTTTTTTCACATGAAAATTGAAATCTATGGTAGGTCAACACAGATCATTTCTCTTTCAGTTTGAATTTTCTCACACAATCTTCTCAGCCTTGGGTCTCTCCATACTAGAATTTCTCTAAAGCCATAAAGCACACTTGGATTTCTCTTTGTTCTCAACTCTGTTTTTTCTGCCCCTGGGAGGGTCGTCACGTGTGGGCATTCAGGTTGTTTACTGAACCTAAGGAGTCCTAGTGGATGAGTGCTGGTGGCAGCCTATGTGTCCTGTGTTCTGTTTATAAGCAGGGAATGGTGTCAAGCAGGACACTGGTAGAGGCAGCTGGAACAGAGGCCTCATTTGGGCTCTGGAAAGCAACCCCAGGCAGAGCAACCAGACCTCACTGTACGGTTCTCCAAGTCATACAACATATAATAATGTTAACATCTTTTACTTGAGTGAGGAACATACTTTTCTAATTCTCACAAAAGGCATATGTAACCCAACTGCTGCTCTGGTATAGATGCAATTCATGGAGGAAAATAGAAGTTGAATGGTTTCCCATTGTCCTCAAATTCTTCCTTGGGAAACTGTCCCTTCTTCCCAGCATCCTTCAGCTTTGTCTTAATTTTTCCTCACCTAACTAACCCCCAGGCATGCCTTACTCTCTTCGTTACCACTATGCTACCACTAAGACTTGCAGAAAGTGCTGTTACTAAATTACCACAGAAGCTAACATGGTGTCATCAGATAGGTAGTCCCGTCACTTATTTAAGCAGTGGCAGTGCTGGGCTAACAGCAAGGAGACTGAATTTGGTTATAACGTGAGGCTCTCGATTCCCTAAACCTCACTGCGCTGCTGTGCCCATTCTGTAATATAAAGGGAAAATAATTGTCTCTCAGGTTTTCCGTTCTGAATCTCTCAGGTAGTCTTGCTTGACTACACGTTGTAAGTGGACTAGTCAACCAACTTGGTCAGAGTACATTCTCGCAGCCCATACGCCTGTGTCCCAGCATGCTCAGAAGCCCGGCAGATTTTCAGCAGACATGGCTCCTACTCCGATGGGCCTCTAGATTCTCACTTTTACAGTATAATTTTTCTTCACCTAACCTTTAAACTTTCAAGGTATTAGTTACCTCATCAATCCGGACCAAACTCAGACATTTCACTAAAAGGAATAGAGACAAAAAATATCACTTTCCTGATACTGTTCAGCAATTTTCAAGCTACTTTGGCCTCCTATTGGGAGGCTTCATGCTTGGTTTGTTTATGCTCTCAGATGAATCCTCAGTGTGCTTTGAGGTGTTTATTCCAGTGGTTAAATTTGAAGAGGTGAAGAAAAGTCAAACTCTCCCCAATATTACCTAAGAGGAGTCTAAAATAATTGGTACACATTGAAAAATATCTTACATCTGAGGAAGGAGGAGAAGGTTCCATTTGTTCATTATAGCAGAATTTTCTAGAATTCTGGGCCAAAGAAACTATAGAATAAATTTACCTCCCCCACCCCACCATCAATTGTAAGGGTGCTGATTTTTTTTTCTTAGTGCACATAACATATATTATTTTTTAATATAATTGCCCACTTGAATTTTTGTTTCATATTTCTTCATTCCCTTAACCCAGTCCCAGACATAATAGTTAAAATTAGTGGATCATCTTTCTGAAATTATACATTTTAATTATGATTATTTGATAAGCATTTCAGACATACTCACTCATATATCACATAAAATCAGAAATAAGTATGTATATCAATAGCAGTTTAATCCCAAATGGAGGCTTTATTTAAACTATCAAGGACTTGATTACAGGAGCTTCGAGATTAGAAATGAGATTTACAAGTGGCTAGAGGGAAATATTTAAATATCTTTGCTAGAGCAAATTATAGTCATTTTTTAAAAGACTTAAAATATGAGTGAACTGAGAATTTCATCTAAGATATTCTATTACCGAATTACACTTTTTTTTGTCATCACCTCTTTGGCTATTTAGAAAACAGCTTGACCAGAAGCAAGGAACATCTATTTTGCATTTTACAGCTAGCAAAGCAAGCCTTCTGTGGAAAACATGAGCGCTAAGTAATTTCCTGTTTAAAATTCCACATTAAACTTGGTGGGGAGGAACTTGTACTAAAAGAACTGAAGAAGTTTAGTTTCTAAATATCTTTAGCTTCAGAACAATGCTTCTGAGTTAGCCGTGGAGTATTGAATAGTAATCTCTGATACAGTGGCATTTATCTTTCATACTTAATTATGTCTACATCATCTGTTCCTAGTACCACTCTGATGGCACTTCCCACAAATCAGGCTGTGTCCTTAAACTGCCCAGCATGCTCCTAAGTTACTGAAGGTCTTCGTACTTGACATTTCTACTTTGTGGAATCCCCTTTTCTGGAAAGCTATATATCTGGTACCCTTACTTCGTACAGGTCTCTGTTCAAATGTCCTATCATCAAAGATCTTTCCTAATTACCCCAAAACAAAGGAGTTTCCTGTATTCCCAGAATTTCCCATCACCTGTTTGCTACTTTGGTTTCTACAGCGTTTATTGGCCTGTGACAGATTACATAATTATTTGATTTTTGATGTTTGTTAATTGTCCATCTCTCTCCAACGAGATCTGAGGCTAACCTGTTCTCCTGTATTGTTGTATCTCCTGGGTCTGCAAGTATATGTTTGTTGAGTGAATGGATTTGGTTCCAAAGGTATATATTTATTAAGCATTCACTATATATAAGACACTGTTAAGTGATACAGGAGTTTTGAAGCTGAGTTTTTCAGGTTACCCACGAGAAAGAACAATAATTCAAACACAAAGGAAAACCAGAAAAATAGCACAAGAAGGGTCCAGTCCAGGTGCCGTGTGTATCAGAGAAGAGAGAACGTGTATGTAGTTGAGGTGGCCACTAAAGGAAGAAGGCAGCGCTTCCGGAGAAACCGTGACAGCTGGGCAGGAAGAGCTTTTGCTGGCTGAGGTAACAAAGGAGGATATTTCAGGGGTGAACAAATTTAAGCCAAACAGAGAAATAAGAATGTTATGTCTAGGAAGTAACATTTAAGTGAGGCTTGGCCTGTGTGTGGAGTAGCGGGTTAGACGGTGGTGAAAAAGAGACTGGGACTCTTGTGTTGGTGCCCGCTGTCAGCGTGGAGAGTGAAAAATTATTACGCAGTGAGGCAGTGGAGATCTCTGAGGAGACATGTGATAGGAGCTGGGCTTCCAGAATATTAACCTGGCAGTCATGTTGTGGTGGATCAGAGGAGAAAGAATAAAGCCCAATTAAGAGTGGTTGCTATTTCTTAGAGCAGAGAGGCTGCGGCCTGGAAAGGAGGAGGTGGAAATAGCCATAAGAACTTGGAAAAGTAAGGGATGGGAGGGAGTTCACAAGAAAGTGATGGCGTCCAGCTTGCATAGATGGGAGGGTTGTGTTGCTATTATAACTTTGTTGCAAGTATGATCTCATAGGAAAATAAGAAGGAAGTCCTCATTTGGAGTGTGAGATGGTCCATTTATGTAGGGACGGTGAGATTAAGATACCCCAAGCTCTCTGGGAGACAGGGCTATCGAGGCATTTTAAAGTATGAGCCAAGCCCTGTAGACAGGGTAGAAGCTAGAGGTGCGGACTGAGATGTCAAGTGCATGGAGGGAGACTGGTGAGATAGTCAGGGGGCTGCCATAGCTAACAAGGCAGCAGCAGAGAAACCAAGGAGACCCCACTAGAGAAGAAGGTGTGGAGGCAAAAAGAGAAGATCTCCAGAGAACTAGACAGGGGTCAAGGAGGGAGCTGCAAAGAAGAAACCCAATCATGGGTAGAAAAGGTATGGATGGTCAAGAGACTCAGTGCTACCAAGATGGTGAAAAAGATGAAAAGCAAGAAAACTAGTCCCGGAATTTAAGTTTAATTTTGTTGGTCACCAGTTGCAGAACAGTAGGTATCTAGAATGGGGGGGGGGGGGGGGGAGGGGAGTAAATGCAAAGCATAAGTATTTAAGGAGAAAATAGATGAAAACAAGTGGAAATATAAAATACAGGTCATTTTTTCATGAAACGTTTAGATTTTTTTTTTTAACATTTATTTATTTTTGAGACAGAGAGAGACAGAGCATGAATGGGGGAGGGCCAGAGAGAGAGGGAGACACAGAATCGGAAGCAGGCTCCAGGCTTTGAGCCATCAACCCAGAGCCCGACGCAGGGCTCGGACTCACGGACCGCGAGATCGTGACCTGAGCTGAAGTCGGACGCTTAACCGACTGAGCCACCCAGGCGCCCCATGAAACGTTTAAAGAACAGAGAAAAATAAAATGGCACTAGAACAGAATACTATTTTTTTGACTAGAGTTGAGAAGCATATCTATCACTAGATCCAAAACAATCAGGAATCTGTTACAAAAAGCCCTTCCATTTTATTTCACCAATAATCTTTGGAAAGTGGTAGGATGAGGATTGTATCTGCCTTTGAAAGACGAGAGCCAGGATGCTAGGCAGGATTCATTCATTTGGCATGCCATGTCCAGTGTCTGCTGCATACCAGGCACCACGCTAACTGGTGGTGATTCAGTGGCAAACAAGAAACCGTCTCTGTCCTGACTGGGCTTACGTTCTAGGAGAAGCAGATAACACATACACCTGTGTGTGCACACATGCACACAACAAGGTGATACGCTGTGTCAGTGCTAGCTAGGAAGGTAAGAAGGGGCTGAGATAGAGGCTCAAAAGGGAAACTTCTCTAGATAAGGTTACCTCCTCTGCAAAAATGACATTTATGTAGAGAACTGAAGGGTTAGAAGGCACAGAAAACACCAGAGTAGGGAAAGTGGATTGCAAGAGAGAAAACAGCACAAAAAATAGCCTCAAGGTCAAGAGATACCTGAAGGTTGGGGAAACTGAAGGGAAATGAACATGACTGTAGGCAAGTGGACAAGCAAGGTGGTGGCCCAAGATACATTTAGAGAAGGAGGGGGATCACTAAGGGCTTTACTGGGCCAACATGTCTTTGGGTTTTATGTTAAGCATGACGTAGAGCCCTGAAAGTGTACTAAAGTAGGGCAGCGCTCTCCAGTTTATGTTTTAGGAACATCATTCTTTTGTTTGCCATGAGAGCTGGTTACACAGGAGAAAGGGGTGAGGGGAGTACAAAGAAAGGGGTTAGGAGGCTCTTGTGGGCATCCCCAAGAGAGAAAATGGTGAGCGGAAGTAGGGCAGGGCAGCGGGCATAGTAAAAAGAGAAATGTTTCAAGATGAACTTGACAAGTAAGATTAATACTAGTTGTTGGTCATTTGCCTATTTGGGAGGGCAAGAGAAGAGAGCTGAAACTGGCTTCTAACCTTGAATTGCTGGGCAAACGGTGGTTCTATTCACTACGTGGGGGAGGAAGAGAAGGAGGAGGGCAGCTTTGCAGTTACAGAGGTCCGAAAGGCCATGTGACAGCCACTTTGAGAGAGAGTTTGGTCTGTCTCCTCACAAAACTAAACATACCCGTACCAAACAATCCAGACATCACACTCATTAGTATTTACCCAAATGAAATTAAAGATTATGTTCACACAGAAACCTACACAGGGATGTTTATTCATAATTGCCCAAACCTGGAAGCAACCAAGGTGATCTTCTGTAGGTGAATGGATAAATAAACCTGTGGTACATCCAGACAATAGAATATTATTTAGGGCCAAAAAGAAATGACCTGTGAAGCTATGACAAGACATGGAGGAGTCTTAAATGCATATTATTAGTGGAAGAAGCCAACTTGAGAAGGCTACATTGCTTTGATTCCAACTATATGACTTTCTAGAAAAAACAAAACTGCAGAGACAATAAAAAGATCAGTGGTGCCAGTGGTTGAGGTGGTGGGAGTAAAGATGCATCGGTGGAACACAGGATTTTTAAGGCAGTGGAAATAATCCACATGACACTATAATGGGAGATACGTGACATTCTACATTTGTCCTATGCAATATACAAAACCAAGAGTGAGCTCTGAGGTAAGCCATGGGCTTTGGGTGATTATGATGTCAGTGTATCAGTTAAAACAAATGACCCACTCTGGTGAGGGATACTGATGGGAGACGCTACACACATATGGGGACAGGGGACATATGGGAAACATCCATCCTTTCCTCTCCATTTTTGGGGAACCTAAAATTTGTTCTAAAAATAAAGTCTATTTTAGGGGCAGTTAGGTGGCTTAGTCATTTAACTTTTCAGCTGACTTTTCAGCTCAGGTCATGATCTCACAGTTTGTGAGTTCGAGGCTCGTGTCGGGCCCTGGGCTGACAGTTGAGAGCCTGGAGCCTATTTTGGATTCTGTGTGTGTCTCTCTCTGTGCCCCTACCCAGCTTGCACCCTGTCTCTGTCTCTCTCAAAAATAAACATTTTAAAAATAAATAAATAAAAATAAAGTTTATTTTTAAAAAGGGCCTTTTGGAATATGTTAAGTCTGAGAGGACTTAAGACATCCAAATGCACATATCAAAAAGGCAGTGAGATATTTGAGTCTGGAGGTTAGAGGAACATTGTGGTCTGGAGAGATACATTTAAGAGAGACCCATGTCAAGAGGAGATTCAAAACCACGGAAATGGATGGGAACACCCAAGAGAGATGAACAAAGGCACAGGACTGGGTCATGGTTTACTCCAATACTAGAGGCCACGGAGGGAAGAGTTTGGGTGGGACCTGAGGAGGAATTACGTTAGGAGGAAATCCAGGACTAGGATGATAATATAAATCTCTTTTTTTTCTTAAAGTTTTTAAAAATGTTTATTTACTTTTGAGGTGCCTGGGTGGCTCAGTCAGTTGAGCGTCTGACTTCAGCTCAGGTCATGGTCTTGCAGTTTGGAGTTCGAGCCCTGCATCGGGCTCTGTGCTAACAAACAGCTCAGAGCCTGGAGCCTGCTTCGGATTCTGTGTGTCTCTCTCTCTCTGTCTCCCCCTCCCCTGCTCATGCTATGCTTCTCTCTCTCTCTCTCTCTCTCTCTCTCTCTCTCTCTCTCAAAAATAAATAAATAAAATTTTTAAAAAATAAGTAAAAAATGCTTATTTACTTTTGAAAGACAGAGATAGAGCACGAGTGGGGTGGGGCAGAGAGAGAGGGAGACACAGAATCTGACGCAGGCTTCATGCTCTGGGTTGTCAGCACAGAGCCTGACGTGGCACTCGAACCCACAAACTGTGAGATCATGACCTGAGCTGACGTCGGACGCTTAACCAACTGAGCCACCCAGGCACCCCAGATAATGTAGACCTCTTATTCCCAATTCAGAGTCCCTTGCTCAAAATCCCATCCGTCATTTGCTTCATTACACAAATACACCTAAGAAGTAAATTATATGACTGTATCTTAAACTTTGCTCAGAATTCTGCCTGCCAACACTCACTTGAGCTTTTAGATTAGCAGTGCCCATTGTGTGGCTTGGAATATTATTGGATCACAGCTATTGGAAAACCTCAGAGGAGTGACCAATGCTCACATTGTCATTCTTTTTCTTTCTGTGTCGCTTGTCACACCCTCTCATCCCCCACCACATCACACACCGTCTGAAAGTCTCCATTTCCAAGCACAGCGTAGATCTGACACGAAGACACTACACTGGTGCCTCCAGATTAGTCTCAGAGGGAGGCTGTTCAGTTCCTAGCAAATTCCTCAAAATCTGGCTTTAGAGACCAAGGCAGCTCAAAATGAACACATAGATCAGGTAAGAGATATTGATTTGTCAGATACATGAAAAAATATAGATGACATTTTCTTGAATGGGGTCATCACATGCCTAGAATTGCCTCAGGACTTTACGGGGTTTTACTAAACAGGGCTGTTTGTCCTATAGATGGGAATGTTTATTCCCTTTTTTGCCTGTATATTGGATGTCACCCTGGGCTGGAAAGCCAAGTGGAGAGCTTCCCTGCTGTCTCTCTGGCACAGTTGTAGGTGTGCCTGGAGCTGGCAGAACTGGAGGAATGTGTTGGGTTTTAGTTTACATTCTCACCCATTGGTACTATATGCGTTGGAGGACTGCTTTCCATATTGAGGCTCCGTATGAAAGTGTAAAACACCAGCATGTGCAGTAAGTGTGAATATGGGCAGTGATTTTGCTTGTTCTTTTAAAAGATGCTCATATTACAAAGCAGACAAGCTAAAAATTGCACCCATTCTGCCTGATCACTACAGTAGTAAGCTCTTAATCTGCTTCGAAGGTGACAGTATAACTGCTAAACGTGCCTTTCAATAGCGTTGTGATATCGTGTCAAGGAGAGTTTTTGTATAATTGTCATATTACAGTACATTATTTTTGGGTGTACAAAATAATGGTTTGATACTTGTATACACTACAGAATGATCACAGTAAGTCTATTTTCCGTCACCATACACAGTTACAATTTTTTTTTTCCTTATGATGAGAAACTTTCAGGATTTGTCCTCTTGGCAACTTTCAAGTATGCACTACAATATTATTGACTGAAGTCTCCATGCTGCATATTATGTCCCCGTGAGTTATTTATTTTATAATTGAAAGTTTGTACCTCTTGGCCCCCTTCACATGTTTCTCCCAATCCCTCATTCCATTTTCTTCAGCAATCACCACTATGTTCTCTGTATTTTATGAGGGGTTTTTTGGTGTTATTTGTTAATTTATTTTGTTTTTTAGATTCTACCTGTAAGTGAAATTGTATGGTATTTGTCTTTCTGTTTGACATGTTTCACTTAGCATAATATCCTTAAGCTGGTCCATCCATGTTGTTGCAAATGGTAAGATTTCCTTCTTTTTTATCGCTGAGTAGTATTCTCGTGTGTGTGTGTGTGTGTGTGTGTGTGTGTGTGTGTGTGTGTGTGTAGTGTGTGTGTGTCACATCTTACCCATTCATTCATTATGCTGTTTCCATATCTTGACTATTGTAAATGATGCTCCAATGAACATAGGGGTGCATATATTTTTTCAAAGTAGTGTTTTCATTTTCTTTGGGTAAATACCTATTAGTGGAGTTGCAGGATCATGTGGTAGCTCTATTTTTAATTTTTTGAGGAGCCTCCATACTATTTTCCACAGTGGCTATACCAATTTACATTCCCACCAACAGTGTACAAGGGTTCTCTTTTCTCTGCCTCCTGGCCAACACTTGTTATTTCTTGTCTCACTGATAATTATCTATCTAACAGATACTGAGATGATATCTCATTATGATTTTGATTTGCATTCCTCTGATGATTACTGATGTTAAACATCTTTCAATGTGTCTGCTGGCCATCTGTCTGTCCTCTTTGAAAAATGTCTGCTCAAATCCTCAGCCCATTTTTTATCAGATTTTTTGGATTTTTGGATTTTTTGCTGTTGAGTTGGATAAGTTCTTTACATATTTTGGATATTAATATGTCAGATACATGATTTGAAAATATATTCTCCCATTTAGTAGATTGCCTTTTCATTTTATTGATAGTTTGCTCTGTGTGAAGAAGCTTTTTAATTTGATGCAGTCCCATTTGTTTATTTTTGGCTTTTTTGCTTTTGCTCTTGGAGTTAGGGCTAAAAAAAGCATTGCCAATACTGATATCAAGGAGCTCATCACCTATATTTTCTTCATGGACTTTTACAATTTTGGGTCTTAGATTCAATTCTCAAATCCATTTTGAGTTAATTTTTGTGCGTGTGTAACATAGTAGTCTAGTTTCATTCTTTCGCACGTGCCTAGTCAGCCTTCCCAGCACCATTTACAGAACAGACTTTCTGCTTCCTTTGTCCTAATTTAATTGGCCTTATATGCACAGGTTTATGCCTGGGATCTTTTCTTTTCCAACACTCCTTGTGTCTGTTTTTATGTCAAAACCATCCAGTGTTGATGACTGTAGCTCTGTAATACAGTTTGAAATCAGAGAGTGTGATGATGCCTCTGCTTTGTTTTTCTTTCTCAAAATTGCTTTGACCATTTGGGGTCTTCTGTGATTCCATACAAATTTTAGAATTGTTTGTTTCACTTCTGTGAAAAACGTTGCTGGGATTTTGATAGGGATAGAATAGGGTAGTAGATTTTAGGTATCATAAATAGGATAGTAGATAGTTCATTTTTAGTGTATGGAAATGCAACATATTTTTGTATATTGATTTTGTATCCTGCAACTTCACTGAATTTGTTTATTAGGTGTAACAGTTTTGGGGCAAAATCTTTAGAGGTTTTATATGTATATAAAACCAGGTCATCTGCAAATAGTGACATTTTTACTTCTTCCTTTCCAATTTGGATGCCTCTACATTTGTACTTACCTCCCCCATGTTATATTTTTGTTGTCACATTTTATATCTTTATATTTTGTGTGTCCCGTAAGTAATTTTTGTAGTCATTTATTACTTTTATATTTTAACCCTTATATTAGCCTTTATAAGTGATTAATCTACTACCTTTACATATATTTGCCTTTACAGATGAGATTTATACTTGTGTATGTTTTCTTTGTACTAGCTAGTACCCTTCCTATTCAACTTAAAGTTCTTTAGCATATCTTATAAGGCCAGTTTAGTGGTGATGCTTTAACTTTTGCTTGTCTGGAAAACTCATTATTTCTCTTTCGATTTGGAATTATAAACCTTTCCAGGTTTATATTTGGATGTGTTTCACTTTCAGAAGGCCTACAAAGTTTCTGCTGCAAAATCTGTGAAAAGTCTTATGGGAGCTCACTTGTACATAAATTATTGTTCTCTTGCTTTTAAGATTCTATAACTGTTGGCATTTTCATTATAATGTGTCTTGGTGAGGATTTCTTTGGGTTCATCTTATTTGAGTCTCTATGGGTTTCTGGAGTCTAGATGTCTATTTCTTTCCTCAGATTAGAGAAGTTTTCAGCCATTATTTCCTCAAATAAGCTTTCTGCCCCTTTCTCTTTCTCTCTCTGGGACCCTTATAATGTGAATATTATTCCACTTGATGTTGTCTTACAAGTCTCTTAAGCTATCTTTATTTTCTCATTTTTTTAAAATTTTTTTTATTATTGTATTCTGTTTAGATGAGTTCACTGCCCTGTCTTCAAGCTCCGTTACCTTTTCTTCTGCTTCATTTGGTCAGATACTGAGCCCCTCTATGTATTTTTTAGTCAAGTCATTGTATTCTTTAGCTCTGTGACTTCTTTTTGGTATTTTTAAAAATATGTTCTGTCTCTTTGTTGAAATTCTGTGTTCATTCTTCTCAAGTTCAGTGAGCATGGGGGCGCCTGGGTGACTCAGTCAGTTAAGCGCCCTACTTCAGCTCAGGTCATGATCTCGCAGTTTGTGAGTTCGAGCCCCGCATCAGGCTCTGTGCTAACAACTCAGAGCCTGCATCCTGCTTCAGATTCTGTGTCTCCTCTTCTCTCTGCCCCTCCCATGCTCATGCTCTGTCTCTCTCTGTCTCTCAATAATAAATAAACGTTGAAAAAGAATTTTTTTAATAGAAAATAAAGTTCATTGAGCATTATTATGGTCATTACTTTAAACCCTAAGTTACTTGTCTCTGTTTTATTAAGGTTTTCTTCCTCAGGTTTTATCTTGCTCTTTCTTTTGGAACATATTCCTCTGTTGCCTCACTTTTACTTGACTCTTTGTATTTACTTCTAGTTGTTAGATGAGCCAGCTACCTCTCCGCATCTTGAGAGAGTGATGTTGTGTCAGAGATTAACTTTGTAATTCAACCTTGCCCTAGCTCTTGATTGTCTCTCGAACATTTGTGATTGTCTAAGCAGCCTGATTTATTCTTTATAGGTGCCAGTGTTGAGGATGTGCCAAGACCTATCAGTATTCCAAAGGGAGGGATCTCAATCAGCACCTAATTTCAGGCTGACTGGAAGCCAGACCCTCAGGTCACAGCTTTTAAAGGATTCCAGTATAAATAGTCCTATGGGACCACAATTGTAAACCCTGTTGACTTCAGACCAGGAGATCTGGAGGTGTCTCCTGTGTGACATTTGCAAAAATCCAGGGCTCCAGATATGTGTATAAACTCCTTTCTGGAATGTCCTGGTGAGCTGTTGCAATGCCTAGGAAGAACACCAAGAAGGTACCCCCCAGCCTCTGTTCCCTGAGATTACCTCTGAAGGCTCTAGATGTGGGGCAAACCTGAATCCTATCTCCTCAGACTGAAGCTCCAGACAAGTAAATAGGCCTTTTCATTGGAAGACGGGGAGTGTGTTTCAGTTTGCTGTCTGTACAGTGCCCTGGGGGTGGTATCCTGCCAAGAATTGTCTCTGTGATTGTTACAGTTTCATGGGACTTTAGAAGGCAAAGCCCTCAAACCACCAGAACCAGGTGATAAAAAGAGAGTTTGTTGTCTGCATGCACCCACTGGCTTTAGCAAGGCAGCTGGAGAGTGCTGGGGTGGTGAGTGTATATTGGCTTTAACGGGGCAATGGGAGAGCACAAGAACCACACACACCCACTAGCTTTAGCAGAGCAGCAAGGGAACACAGGGACAAGGCCACATTTGCTGGTTTTAGCCAGGCAACAGGAGACTATAGAAACCGTGAATGCCTGTCGGTGCTAGGAAGGCAAAGGGAAAGTGCAAAAGGGATGCAAAAGGGAAGACCAATGTCTTCGTCCCAGAGAGTTCCAGAAGGCCCCTACCCTTCTGGCAGAGGCTTTAAGATTAGCCAATGAATCTCCTTCAAAGTAGTCTAGGCACGTTTCAAACTGCTACTTTGGCCCTGGAGTGGGTAAGTCTGCACACAAACCCTTTAAGAACAGTCTCTTGTTTTCCTTTAGCCCTTTGGGTCCCCAGGATGTAAACCCCATTGTTTTTCAAAGTACATATTTTGAGGACTCTCTGGTTCAAGTCCCAAGGGTTGGGGTGCCTGCTGTGCGGTACAAACTCCTCGCTCCTCAGGAAGAAGCTCCTGCTTTGTGAGATCCCTCCTGGTTGTAGGTCATTGCATGGGATTGGGCTTTTGGCAAGACAAATCTCTGCCTCTCCTACCCATCTCAGTGTCACCCTTTTCTCCTTTATTGTGGAAAAGCTGTTCAGCTGGTTTTCAGGTCTTTTTCAGAAGGAATTGTTCCAAATTAAGTGTAGATTCAGTGTACATGGGAGGGGGTGAATTCAGGATCTTTCTATGCTGTCATCTTGGGCACTCCCCACCCGAGCATTATGTTCTATTTCTCTTTCATAGGTGTTTGATGTGCATTAAAGAAGTGGTCTAGGATTGAATTTAATTTATTTGATTTTTAGTGGAATTAAATTTAAAATTAACAGACTGATTATGCATAACCTACATGCAATTTCTACTCTTTTGGAACGACTGTCTTATAGGACATGACCTCAGTCTTGATGCTAACACACAACAAACAGTAACTATGGTACTAAATACAGGAATATGCCCATATGAGAAGGAATTTTGATAGAATCCTGTAGCGAAGATTGATCTCATTGAAAGCAAAGACCATGTCGGTATAGAAAGTGTTATATCTTTTATTTAAAAAAAAAACAGTAAAACCATTCAGTAAAACCATGCATTCCAATAATGGAGAAAAAAATGCATCAGCAAAAGCCTTGCTAATAAAATATAACTTCTACTCCTTCACTTTAAAAGAATGCCCACTTATATTTTAATACTTAACAAATATGGTTCATGATTACTCAAATTGGTTGTGCTTAAATAAAACCTTTTATAACTCCTTATTAATTTTTTCTTTTAGTGGAAACACAATATTTTGTGCTACATCTTGGCAGATATGAATGTTGCTGTTTCAAGTGCAAGAAGGGTAACCTCCAGAACATATTATAAATTGGCTAGCCTCAGAATAGGGGAGATGATTAGATTGTCGAGTTTCCTGCTGAGCGGTACATGCTTGTTTTGTAATACTGTTTTATGAGTCAGAGATTCAAACAGAACATGTAGGTCCAATTCAATACCTCAGCATTGTTGATCTGCTTTTTATTGATTTTTCATCTGCTCAAATCTCAAGTTCTTGGTAGGTTTCGGGAATGTTGTAGCCAGAGGTTGCAGGGGGCGAGGGGGCGGGAGAGGGCTGGAGGGGGATAGTTTTAATTAGAAACGCATTGTTCTCACTGGAATATTGTGAGCTCTTTGGTTGCTCTTGGGTTTGGTTTTGCCATATTCACAAAGTAGGATCTTTTCCATTACAGAAAAAAGTTCTCTTTATGGGCAAAGTCAGAGTAATAGGGGCTTATAGATTTTGTGTCTGAGCATCACTGACAACAGTGACTTACCCTGTATACATTTGTTTCATGGACAGGTAAACAATCTCATATTAAATATGGAGACAGGTTGCCTATAAATTTTGAACCCATTATTTGCCTGATCAATTTTTCATAGCTCTTCTATTTTATATTACTAAATAATTACCTTATGACACTTGGAGAGAAAATTGCTAAACATTTTTATGCCATTTGAAATTACTATCTAAAACCCGGTTATATTTCCTTTTTTCCTTCCTTATCATTGCCTCTGTTAATTTTTCTTCAGTTTCCACTGAACAGTGTACAGTGACATTGTAAGTGGGTTGTACTTCCTCACATCAGTGCCTTGTTAATGCCGTTCATTAATCTAGAACCTTGAGCTTGTTCAGAGATGGTTAGATATTCCATATTTCCATGGAGTTTTGGGGAAGGGTGACAGCTTACTTACAGCTTCTGCAACCAGACCTCGTTGGTTGTCATGTCATTTTTAATACTGATAAAATGGAAGGGCATGCACGTGAACTTGGAGCCTTTGAAGGCAGGAAGAGAGGCACAGTGGCACACGCACAACGTACACAGTCATTCCGTCACCCTGCACTGTGCTGGAGCAAATCAAGTCTTTTTGTATTTGTTTACCTGCTTATTTGCTTTCTGCACCTGGCAGAGAATGAATTCATGTCCAGGAGTAAGTTCCCCTCCTAGAGAGCCTCACGTGCAGCTGCCGGTAGCAGCGCGAGTCCTGGCTACCCTAAAGTACATTTATTCTGGGAGCCCAGTCCGAGCTGACCCAAAGAGCTGAACCCCTAGTCTACAGAGTGTAAATGCAGTTCTTTTCTGTAACAGCATCTCCTTGTCTGCTCTACTTTTCTATCTTTTACCCTCAGCACAGATTCCTCAACCCTACCGTGAGTTCAAGCGTAAGACTCCAGCAACCTCAGGGGGACGATGTTTTCTGGGACCTGGCAAAAAGTTAGTGGGAAAAATCCTCCAAAATGCAAATGAAAATTACCACAAATAGGAAAGCCATTTCTTTGATATTTCCAAAACCAGTCCTCTTGGTGCATTTACTTGAAGAGATAAACATTGAAAGGTGTTTACTGAGGGATTTAGGGATAAGACTGATTCAGCATTTCATTAGGGGTTAAGGGTAGAGCCAAGGTGTCTGGATCCAAGACTAGGCTATGCAAGTTCTCCATGGGGCAAGACCATGCAAATTCTCTAGACAGTGTTGTCCGGTGGAATTTTCTGGATGACGGAACCTCTCTACTTGTACGGTATCATATGCACTAGCCATATGTGGCTGTGGAATACTAGGAATGTAGCTCATGCAACTTAAGGATTCCATTTTACAAGTTTTCTTTCATTTTAATTGATTTAAGTAGCCAAATGTGGTGACTGGCTACCATAGTTGTACAGGTCTGACATCGTAAGTGCAAAATTTGTTAAACTTTCTTAAGTATGCTGAGTTATTCTTGTTCATCTTCAGAGGACAAACATGATAAACACACTTTTATTAGTAAGAATAATACTTTATTCTTCACTATGATACTTTATTCTTCTTAAACCCATAAGCATTGCTTGTGGGAGTAAATGGCTAAGCATATTAATCTATCAGACAAAAGCATTGCCAGTATTTACACATTTTACTATGTCTGGCTGAAAATGCGTCTCGGTGTGTGCATGTGTTTTAATTCTCTCTGCAGAGATATGCACATATCCAAATGTATGGTTTGTGTAAACCAAATATCCAAGTTGTTGACCAAAATTTTTTTCACCCAGCTTTATTGAAATTAGGTAAGCCATGTGTTGTATGTTGCTATAACGGACTGGAAATAGGTCAGCTGGGCTGAAATTTGAGTTTTTCTTGGGGCTATGTCAAGAAAGTCCTATAATCAAAGTGCTATGCAAACATTCAGAGATGTTCACAGGCAAAGTGATAATCGTACTCGCTTAGGGATCTATGTTGCCTTCAATACAGATGTGTAACCCCATTAACATTAATAGGACTTACGCTCACGTATTGATGGAGAGTAAATCCCTAATTAGTAGTGAGAACTGTTATCACCCCCACTGTGATAATACCTCTGAAACATTTTAATGTCGCTGTGATAATAGGTGCATCTTTAATTTTTTTTTTTTAAACAATGCGAAAGTTGGCATACAATCAAGCATGAGATTTATATACCTGTAACTTTCACAGGTAAGTTTTTTCTTTTACTAATGGAGTCTGTCCCTGATTCTGGTATGAGCAGGTAGAGGAAGGGTTTCTTCTTTTTATTAACTTAGGAGGACGCGAATGTTTCTGTCATGCAAAGAGAGGAGGGGCTCATTCTTTTTCCTACCCGGGATGGTAATTATTCTACAAAGATTTGTGGAAGATTCCAGCGAAGGGCTAATATCTGAAGCAGTGGCCTTTCATCCCTTTTAGAATGTAATATGTAAATAGGATATTCATTGGACATGGTTTGGCTCCTCCTGGTAATGGAAGGGACAGGGATTGAGGCAGGGAGCTTCCTGTCCACAGCAACGTGTTATTGATGAGCTGGCATTTGCCCTGTGGCCCTCCCAGAGGATTGCTTACATCTATTACTCACACACATCGATTGGTTAATTTGATAATTCTATCACCAATCGGCTGGTGTCTGACCTTTCACCATGGCAATGATGGCAGGCTCTTCATTTTTACATTGCAGACCAGTTAGATTGACCTTTTTGAGGAGAATGTCAAGGTATCCCTTGATCTTAACCTGTCACTGTATTTGTTAGAACCACCCTGTCCCTTAACCTTGATTTATGGTATTTCAGCACTCAGGATATATATTGTGTTTGTTTTAAAAATTCTTCCTAACATACGCTGATCTGAGGGAGGAGGCTTTACAATTAAAGTTACGTTCCTGCCACGTGAGTTTTGTGCTCAGAAACTGGCAGCGGCTGCTTGGGGTTTTGCTGTTTAGTTTAGTGTTGTTGTTGTTGTTTTGTTTTGTTTTTTTTTTTTTCATGTGACATGTCAGTTTACACTTGTCAGGAAACTTCTCATAATCATTTTGGTGGCAAATTGAAATGCAAGGCTGATTTTTGTGGTGTTTCCTGAACTTGTTTTCTCCTGTCCCCTCACAAATTGATGAGGCTGGTAAAACCTCTTTGAATGCTTTCCCCAAATCAGTGGAACGTATTGTGATAAAGTTCTTTTGGTGCTCAGAGTTTTCTTTCTTTCTTTCTTTCTTTTTTTTTTCATGTTCCTAATTTATACTCTTGCCAGAGGGGAGAAATTGTCTTGTCTATGAGCCGCTCCTTGGGGAGCAGTACAAGGGCATCACTCTGTGACTCTGAAACTGTAGATTTGTTCTCCAGCTCGACTGGAGGCAGAATGAAAGGGAACTTCCTCACCAATCCTTCCATGTGTATTTGTACACCCACATGTTGTGTACATGCAGACACATGTGTGCTTATTCAGGCGTGCTCTGTGTTACCTCAGCCTGCTGTGAGAGACATCAGAGAGATGGTATATAATTAAGGCTCTGTCATTATCTAGCTGAAAATAGAGGGAGGAGCTAGCCCCTTGGCTTCCCTGTGACTAAAAACCAGCCAAACCAATTTCACTAAAATTTAGTAAAATAAAAACTGTGCTCCCAGGATGAGAAGTTGCATGCCAAATTTCCGCCTGAAGCGAATTTAAATGGCTGAGTTATAAACCTTTCATAAAGGATGTTTTGTCACTCACTAAAGATAAAAAGGCTCCTTTTCTGAAAAGGAAATTATCTAGGCACATAGTCTTTAGCGGGGATTGTTGCCATTTATTTAAAGAAAACACAATTTTAAATGACTGGGTTTTTGAGGACTGAAAGCAGCAACTGTGTCTGAGCAGTAATTATGTTTCATAATTTTGTTTAGCAAGTATTACATATTATATGAATAGCATCATCGTAAAAATGATTAGCATTCATACTATGCAAAATTCTGCATATTAAGAGCTCCACAGTAGTGTCCTACATACAATACATTGTAATGGCTCCAAATTATATTGTGTCAGTCAGAGCACTCTGTTCCTGGGGCCCGCCCTGGGGCCCCGCTCGGTGCCAGAGCTGAGATCAGGCCCCACTTCACTAAGCACCAGGAGGACAGGCTCTCCCAAAACAGCTTTAGAGAAACCCCTCAAGTTGAAGTAACCATTTCATCTGTGATGTTGATGTTTCTGTGTATTCTGCAAGCCTGGGAAAGTACCTGTGAATCCTGCTATGTCCACTTGTCAATGCATATGTGGTGTTGGGGTGTGAAACCGAAGGGTAGTCCCTGCATTCAGCAAGTGACCCCTTGGGGATGATGGAGCTTGTTGACTGTGATGTTTCTTCCTCAAGTCTCGTATATGGAGCTTCAGCGTCTCAAAACATTTCCCCAGCTCGAATATCAGGCTGTGAAGTGAGGTCAGTGATGTGTCAGCTGGGGAGACCCACAGAAGTTGGGAATGGGACTAGAGTCAGACCTGTACCTACAGGGACCCATCTCTCTGGTCTGAGAGATGCAAAGTTTCAAGGGCCACAAACGTGCGTATGCAAGAAAAGCTATTTTTATGGCTACTACTGTTGTTTAAAAACATGGTTAATCCATTCCGTTTTCATAATCTGTTTTTTACAGTGAACAAAATTCCTTGTAAAGCCAAAAATTCATAGTGTGTGTGTGTGTGGGGCGGGGGGTATAAGTGACCATCTACATAGTAAAACTTACCTAGAAATTTAACTTCCCCAAAAAAGATTACTGAGAAAAGTACTGTGTCCAGTCTTGATTTTTTTTTCCAGATTCAAACCTCAGAGACTTTAAATACTTTCACTTTGACTATATAAATGGGGCCCCAAGGAAAATTGAAAACTAAGTTTGAAAGCTGTTAGTACACACACACACACACACACACACACACACACACACACACACGAACGGAAGAGAATAGGAGAGAAAAGAGAAGAGAAGGAAAAATGTTAGTACACTTTCTTTGTCAATTGCCCTCCAAATCCTGGAGGATGAATTTCAAGCTTTAACCATTCTTTTAAAAAAAGAGGGAGAGGGTAAAAGAAGTCTAGACTCCACTTTTCCCACAGTGCTTAAAGGTGTAGCTTCATTATACCACCCCAACCAACTGGAGAAAGAGAGCGGAATTGTCTGAGATCACTTGAAACAGATAACAACTTTAAATCTGGTAAATCCTTAGTAACCCTCCGCCTAGCCAGGCACATGTATCTATGTCGGCATGTTTTTGATCTGCACGTGTGCCTCTTGGTCAGCTTTAAATCTGGCATTTGCTCCTGGGGCAGGGGTTTTAACCAATTGAAATGGAGACCTTTTAATCTGTTATTGATAACACACATCCATCCAACGTTAGTAACAATATTTGCAGGCTAACCAGTGTCCCACACACTCAAACATGCCGATTCCCTCTGCTGTCTGGATGTTTTCTCATTTCTCTTCATTGCCCACTACTTGTAACAGTTTATCTCTGGCAGCCTTCTCACATGGAAGCATAAAAAGAATGCCTGTTCTGTGTTTCTTTTCCTCCTCTGCCCATCCCCAGTGTCTGTTTTGCTAGTCTTGTGGAGTCTAAATAGAAGAAAATAAAGGAATCAAGGGTTCATTGCATTTCTCTTCCATCTCCCCATTACTGCCCTCCCTTGCTGATTTCTTTAACGTTTTTTTGTCTTTTTTTTTTTTTTTTTTTTTAATTTTTGAGACAGAGACAGAGCATGAACGGGGGAGGGGCAGAGAGAGAGGGAGACACAGAATCGGAAGCAGGCTCCAGGCTCTGAGCCATCAGCCCAGAGCCCGACGCGGGGCTCGAACCCAGGCACCGCGAGATTGTGACCTGAGCTGAAGTCGGACGCTTAACTGACTAAGCCACCCAGGCGCCCCCCTTGCTGATTTCTTAGGAAACTGTTTCTTCAGGGTCATAGTGCTATGTATAAGACAAGAACAAAAAGGTCATATGGGTGCATGATTAGTCTGCAGAGAAAGAGACTTTGAGGAAGGAGCCTAACACTTTGGTGCCCAGCAATCACTGAGCCATAGGTAGCCAATCAAATCCAGAGTCTGAGTTGGGATTTTTTTCTTGAGGAAATTCAGTACCACATTAGAGAGGTTTATTTTAAAATCCAGGAAGTGGGTGGAAGAAAAGGCTCTTAAGAATCCCAAGTCGTGGCAGTTTTAATTTGGAGCTCAAGTATCTCTGCAAATTTGGTTGAAGCTCTGTTTATTCCCCCCTCTGGTGTCTTTCAAAGTAGGTTTCTGTGCTCTGTGAAGAGGATGCAAGCATGAGGTGAGCCCCTTATCCTGGTTTTCCACATCTGATCAGTGCAGCCTAACCGTTCAGAGGCTGGCGCACAGGGACCACGTGCAGTGTCCATTTCACGTGAGGTCGACCCGAATGATTGGGGCTAGTGGAAGGAGTGGTCTTTGGGGCACTTTTTCTGAAACCAAGTTGTTTTTGTTTCTATCAAGAGAAGAGTTACCAGAAGAAGAATGTGGCCCACTTCATAGAATGCTATGCCAGCTTCTTTGGATAGAATTCTGGTCTGTCCTGGCTCTTTTTTACTTGGCATTTTTTCAACTCCGTTGTGAGCTCTGACTTTTTGAGACAAAACCATGTCGGACAGGGTAATCACATGCAGACTTTGGGGGTTGTTGTTTTGTTTTGTTTTGTTAAAATATGATCTCTGAGCACGTTTAAATGGTAGTCTAAACTAGATTGAATGTAATCCTGGAAAAGGAAAAACTAACAGTCCGGTGTAAGAACAGTCTGGGGGCTATCATGGGGCACTCGGCCCAAAGAATACTAACACACAAATAAAAAAGGCTTGAATTATTCCACAGGATTAGACTATGCTTTCCTACTAATAGGAACAATTTTTAAAAATTGGTATCTTAGATGATGTGGATTTTTTTTTAATGTTGATGTTCAAAACGCTATCTTTCTCTTTGATTAACTCAAGAGAAGTAACTTTTGTGAATCTAATATTTAATGTTAGCTACTAGAAAACATGTCAACATATAATTTCATATCTCTTTAAAAATAGATTCTTAAAGAACTGATGTAAATTGAAGGGTGTGTGCTAAACATACCTCTCTGTCTATCCTCTGTATTAGAGACTGTTTTAATGAAGATTTTCTTTACATGGAAAAACAAGAAGTAAAATAGAGTGAATCTGAAGATGAAAGTTCACAGTAAAAGGAACAGTATCCCTCTTAATAGTGCAGTGTGAAAGCTCAGCTCAGTAGTATGTATTTTGCATAACATGTAAATAACTTGATTAATTGTCATTGAGGGGCAATAGTATTAAAGGTGAATTTGAAATCCAAGGCTGTTATTCTCCTTAAAAGTTAGTTTTTTTTCTAGGGGCACCTGGGTGGCTCAGTTGGTTAAGCATCTGACTTCCGCTCAGGTTGTGATCTCCCAGTCCGTGAGTTTGAGCCCTGCATTGGGCTCAGTGCTAACAGCTGAGAGCCTGGAGCCTGCTTGGGATTCTGTGTCTCCTCTCTCTCTGCCCCTCCTCTGTTCACTCTCTGTCTCTGTCTCTCTCAAAAATAAACATTAAAAAATTTTTCATAAAAGTTAGCTTTTTCTTAAAATGTAATATAGTATGTCCTACTAAACATTGACAACTCTCCTTTTCTTTTTTAAGGTGATTTACTTATTTTGAGAGAGAGGGTGGAAGAGAGAGAAAGAATCTCAAGCAGGCTCTGCAGAGCCAGATACAGAGCCTGAGCCAAAACCAAGAGTCAGACGCTTAACCCACTGAGCCACCCAGGTGCCCTGTCAACTCTCCTTTGTAACAACAACAACAAACAAACACACAGCAACCTCCCTGTCAAGTTCTCTCCTTTTTCCTCTCATCTGGGTTTTTGAACATAATCTTTCAGATCTCTATTTCTTGTTTCATACTGGTCTCCTTCCTGGAATTCATGTTTCTGTAGACTTGGAAAACATCTCCTAGGTCTAGATTTCGGTTCATGACTAGGGTATTCACAGTCCTGAGGCTTTTCTGACCCGCAGAAGAGGATGTAGCCCACAGCCGCTCAGTGAGGAAAGGCACACTGTCTTCTGTTTCTTTTTTTTTTTTTATGTTTACTTATTAAAGAGAGGGAGAGAGAGAGAACACGAGCAGGGGAGGGGCAGAGAAAGAGAGACAGAGACAGAATCTGAAGTAGGCTCCAGACTCTGAGCTGTCAGCACAGAGCCCAACATGGGGCTCGAACTCACAAGCCATGAGATTTTGACCTGAGCAGAAGTTGGACACTTAACCAACTGAGCCACCACCCAGGTGCCTCAGGCACACTCTCTTAAGACCTTATTTAAGGGATCTGCGTGTTGATTTCTGATTTATCTGTTGGACTTTGAAGTATTTGATGTCACAGTATCTAGAATTTGCATATCACAAAACAAAGAGATAACTGCCCTGGGAAATTCCTCTGGAGCACATTTATATATTAAATAATGAGTGAATCATTATCCAGGGAAAGGACCAAGTAAGTAAACCCTCTAATGAGCAGCAGTATCATTATTTCATTTAATTCATCCAATTGCTCCCCATCCAAAAATTAATTTCATGTCATGAGGGTAATAGAAGAAAATAAAATACTATTTATAGGTCCCCAAATCTATACTAGCATTAAAAATTACCTTTGTACTTATTCTAACACCACAAATTCAATAGACTAAAAAGTCTGTTAAATAAAAGGCAACTGGCAGATGGGGGCAGTGGGAATACTGGAGTGACACCCCCCCCCAAAGCAGTGTTTCTCTTCTGCTCTCTTTATATCTGTGTCTAACTCGAGTTTAAATGCATGGTTTCCTTTTTGTTGTTGTTGCCTTTAACACTTTGTCTCTCTCCTCTCCTTTTATTCCTTACCTTTTTCAGTAGAGAAGGATCTTTACCTTCTGTTACATCCCTGGCATTCAAATCTAACTTTCTAATCTTCACCTTAATTGCTGTTAGCCAAAACTGAATTCCTGTCTTGCTCCCGCTCTGTTCTGACCTGACTTCTCCCTGTTTGAGATAACTCAGTTCGCTTCTGAAGTCATCTTATTTCATCTCTGGTTTTGTATGTTTTCTTCCTCTGTCCAAAATAAGATGATTGCAAAGCCAGATTCGGTTCTTGTTTTCCAGAGAGCTCCCTAAAAATAGGCTCCTTCTCTATACCTCTTCTTATCCCTGTTAGCAAATAAGTAGTTTTGTTTTGCTTTCTCAACAATATCTTCTGCAACTCTTCTCTTTACTGGCTGTGCTATTTCCAAGGCTCTGTCCTTAAATATTCATAGTATCATGTGGTAAAACCCTTTTCTCTCCTTCTCCTTTTTCTTTCATTCCTAGCCTAATAACTTACGGTGAGCTGTCTCTCCTGCCCATAAAAGCAGATTGAGCCACCAATTTGGGGCTTGATTGAATCAAGAACACCTCATCCAGGAATTATGGAAACTTCCAGGGACTTGGAAAGGTCTAAGATACTCCAAACTCAGGGGTGTCTGGGTGGCTTAGTCAGTTAAGCATCTGACTTCGGCTCAGGTCATGATCTCACGTTTTGTGGGTTCAAGACCTGCGTCGGCCTCTGTGCTGACAGCTCAAAGCCTTGTGCCTGCTTTGGATTCTGTGTCTCCTTCTCTTGCTGTCCCTCCCTAGCTCATGCTCTGTCTCTCAAAAATAAATGTTGAAAAAAATTTTAAGATACCCTAGACTCAGCTATTCACAAGGCAGCCACACTGTCACTCTGTCACCATCTTCTTCATGAGCTATAATTCAAGCAATCACTTCAACAAATAATTTGTACTAAGCTCTCTCAGGATTTATTTTTTGTAAAATTTCAAGTTATCACAATATAACCAGGAATACACACAAAATGATGGCAGAAAAGAATGCTAATGCAAAAACCAAAAAAGAATTGACTAGGCTATATAACAATGTTAACAATTACAATAATAATTAGAGTAATACCTATATTATATAATGCACATGATGTAACACTGTAAATAGCCCAGTACCATAAATGGCCTAGGTTTCCATTCCAGTTGAACCACTTACTAACTCAGAGATAAGATACTTACTCTAACAGTGAAAAATAATAATGCTTATTCCATAGAACTGTTGCAGGGATTGGAGAAAATATATAAAAACATATTGAGCATGTGGTAGTTGCTCAATAAATGATCAATAAATAAATAAATAAATAAAAAGACCCTAATTGGTAAGATAAAATGTTACCTTTGGATTCCATGGCCCCAGCATGTTTAGTCTAACCCATTGAAATAGAACTTCCATAGACCATGCTGTTCTATTTCTTGATTCTTTGTAAAAAAAAAAAAAAAAAAAAAAAAAAAAAAAAGAAGAAGAAGAACATGGCATTGCGAAGAGCCTTACATCCTTATATATAGATTATTGAGACTCATTGATAATGTGATTCTTGAAAACATACATTATCCACAGAACTTGGTGGGAAATACTACTTGACACATGGGTAAAATATGCCCTCGGTCAGAAAAGATGAATTGGAGAGAAAGGAAAGAGGGAATTACTCCCAACTGAAACTTTTTCCTATTCTGCTCTGTTCATCTTTTTTTCTTTATTTTTTATTTTCTCTTTTTAGAGAGAGAACTTATGTTGATGTACAAGGAAACATTCATCACGTAATAGGGAAGGTCTGATTGTCCTTTTATAAGCTGGTTGATGGAAAGGATACCTGAACATTTTGCATAATGTCCCATGTGCAACTTACCTACATATTATTCACGGGTTGTGAAAATAAATCTCCATCCAAAACTATAACTGTTATTCTCCACACCACCTAAGGTATTGACCACTGCTTCCAAAAATATCCATGCAAAAAATATGGAAAAGCTTAGAAGCACTAATGCCTGAAGTGTGATCTTTTTGGGGAAGAGAGATGTTGAGTTCCAGTGGATCTTGAGTCCCATGCTTGATCACAGATTGAATCCCAATTATATGTAGAATGGATTGAGCAGGCTGCCATCTTGAATTCCTCTGTGAACTGACTTACACTGTGAGGCCTTTTTTCCTTATGCTGTGTGTTATTGTGTCTGGCAGAAGACTTTTATATTGTATGTGCTTTGAACACTTCACAAATACCATAGAATATGTAATGCATTTACAAAACTACCAACAATAAAAGCTGGCATGAGCTTTAAGAAATGTGATTCCCAAGACTTTTATATTTCTAATCGTATGCAGAACAAACTGGTTTACTTAGCTTCCTTGGCATATGGGATGGAAATTCTCTAACAGTCCCTATGTGGCATTTAAAATTGGCTGTCCATTTTAAAGGGTAATAGCCTTTTGGCAACAGAATTAAATGAATTAAATTGTTAGACTTGAGGAGTCTCTGAATTCATATTTTTTTTCAAACTTGCATCCTTAAGTGCTGACTTAAGAAAATGTTTATTCAACACCTACTATGTGTTGGCACTTTTTCTGGGCATCAGAGAAGCAATAGTAAGCAAAATAAACATGGCCCCTGCAATATTGGTGCTTATAGACTTTGGAGGAGTTACAGACAAGTAACTAAGCACTTAGAATTTATGTTATAATCGCAGAAGACCAGCTTGCCATGCAATCTTTTTGGAGGAACACCCAACAACCCAGACTTGGAAGGAAGCTGACAACCACAGAGATGGATTAGTATTAGGCAGAACTGGTGAGGGGAGAACTAGCCAATAATTCATGTCTCCCCAAAATAAATTAAATATTGTAGACAAATATTTGCCTTCAATAATTTCAATATAAATTTTAGAAGCTTAGCAAGAATATCAAGTTAATATGCACAAGCAGTTATTCAAGTATCATGAGAAGAGCATTATAAACACTTTTGATAAAAGATTACTAATAACAGGAAAGCATATCAGCCAGTAAAATATTGACTCTAGAGAATTAACATAGTTTGACATCTAAGACTATAATATATATTTAAATCTATAACTCCATATAAATATTATAGCCACAGAGTAGGTCTTAAACTAATAGTGGTTGACTGTTTAATGGGAGAAAGTGGAGAAAAGGTATACACTATCTAGGAAAAAAAAAGAAGTTTCTTCTTCCCAACTTTAGCAATTTCTGTTGTGATCCCCTACAGACATGCTCCTCAGAAAGTTTTGAAGAAAGCCTGCTTGCTAGAAATTCACACAAGGTAAAATAACATATGAGTTATTAAAAGGTCTTTCAGCAGAACTGGGATTAATTTCCATATCCCTCAGGAGCCTATCTGCACTCCCTTATCACACAAATGGAATTTTGGTGGGTGGGTTAAAAATTAGTTACCAAAAATTAAATTAAGGATAACTGAGCCATACTCAAATCAACCAGATTTGTCTTGTTTGTTTAGTGGTTTAAAGCAGGAAAGAACAGATTTTTCCACATTAGAAAATGTATTTTGTATCTCCTTACTGTCAAAAATACCATGTTGAACAGAAATACACAGCGGTGTTCAAATAACCTAATAGCCAATGGCTTCTGAGGCTCTTCATTATTAACCTCTCCTGTCCTGGTTGCCCCTTTGACTTTATTTCCCATCACTTTCTCCTTTGGCCACTTTCACTGGCTCCCTGACCTTCTTGCTGTTTGCTTATACCAAGTTCATCTTCCTTCGGGACTTCCCATTACCTTTCTCTCTCAGGACTTCCTCCACCTCCGTGTCCATGTGCTTTTTTTTTTTTTTTCTTCTTTGAATCCTCTGATCACATGGCATCTTACGTGAAGATTTCCCTGGCACCCAATATAAAAGAGCAGCCCAACCCCACCCCCTATCTTCCCACCCTGCTACTCCTTTACCTTCCTTCTTACCTGGCCTTATTTTTCACCGTTACCATAATTGCCACCTGAAATACTATATACTCGTTTGCTGTCTGTCTCTCCAAACCAGATATAAGCTTTGTAAGGGCAGAGAATTTGCCTGTATTGTTTATTGCTTTGTCCCCCAATTCTGAAACACAGCCTGTGAGTATATTGTAGGTGCTCGATAAATATTTGTTGAATGAATGAATGTTAATTCCAAAGAGACATCTTTTCATGTAGATATAGACATACAGGACTTTCTGCCATCTGCGCTGTTAAACATAAGTAAAAGCTATTTAAAAAGAAGGATTAAAAGGAAGACTCCTTGGGGCGCCTGGGTGACTCAGTCGGTTGAGCGACTGACTTCAGCTCAGGTCATGATCTCACAGTCTGTGAGTTCGAGCCCCGCGTCGGGCTCTGTGCTGACAGCTCAGAGCCTGGAGCCTGCTTTGGATTCTGTGTCTCCCTCTCTCTCTGCCCCTAACCCACTCGCATTCTTTCTCTGTCTCTCTCAAAAAATAATAAACATTTAAAAAAATTAGAAAAAATTTTAAAAAAAGGAAGACTCCTTATAGTTCACAATTAAAAGTATTGTCTGCTTGTTTTTATAGTGCCAAACACTCTCCACTAACTGTTAAAAAATAAAGTACTGGTTATAACATCACAGTCTGACATTTTTCCGTAACAACTACCTTCTAAATAAATCTACAGATTTTGCATTCATATTGTTAGAGGTTATGCTTATGGACGACATCAGTGTATGGTAGGGGTCCGTAAGCCACAGGTTATGATCCACTTAACCTTTTATCTCATGATCGTAATAATCATCCAATGTTTATTGACTCTCCTGTCACAAGGAGAAAAAAACTGAGGTCTCATTAGATTACTGTGTAAGGAGACAGTCCCTACTCTATTCCCACATACTTGAAGTAGAAAATGTATGTTTTCTATTTTCTTTTGCTACACACCCTAGAAGTTCATATTTCTTGAGTTACTGACTTTGAAAAGTTTCTCCCGTTCAATTGTGAACTTTCTCATGATCATCCCTGAGGAGTTTGAACCCAGCTATTTGTCTTTCCAGTCTAATCAGGCCAAAAGATATCAACAATAAACTCAAACTGAAAAAAAATTATTTTGCTCTAGGAGAAGTTATAGAGAAAAGCCATCTCTACCTCAGCACCTGAGTTACTGTGGGTTTAATGTTCATTAGGGACTGTGATGTGCATTTTATAGAGTTTGAATTTGTTGGATTACTCTATGCTCATTCAAAGATGTAAGAATAATTCTGGTATGTTGGGATGTTAGCCAAAATGGAGAATATAAGGACAGAATGCAATCATTGGTTAATACAGAGAAGTTTAAGAAAGGGAAAGTGTCATGTTATGCAATTTGCTGCTGCTTGTTTTCCTTTGTTTCTAGTAGTATCTATTCCTGACCACATAAGAAAGAATACCTTAGACTGCCATCTTGTGTGGGAATTAAAAGAACTGGGCATTGAAGTATAATAGACTTTGAGAATTTTATGTCTGTTCATTTCTGGCCAATGGTACTTGCTTAATATTCTCAGTGTTTCTGATCTTAAAGATGGCCACTCCCTCCTCTTACTTTGTTCACTGAGTTGCTCACAGTGTGGTTTCTTCTGAAGCATAGTCAGATTATTCGAATATCTAACTAGTATTAAGAGGCTTTGCAAGTTTTCATCTTCAGATGTGAGTCCCATTCATTTTTAGCTTATTCTCCACACCATTCTGGAATATACCCCAACCATAGAGCATGGAATTTCTTTCCAGTTGCACAGGATTCCAATTAGCCTGTTCTCTTTGCAAAATATTCTTGTATTTTCCATAAATATCAAGATTTATTTCAAGATGGGCAGTTTTCCTGTGACTCTGCTATTCTCTTTTGCTTCTGGTTTGAGTCTAGACTTTTTGTACTTTCTTTTTACTTGTTCTTGGTGCAAATATACATGTGCACACTTCTCTGGTTATGATGTATAATCAGTTCCCATCTTTGGGGTGTGTGTGGGTGGGTGTGTGAGTGTGTCACAGTCTCTGTCATTTTTAAGACTAAACCTTCCTTCCCCTACTCCCCGACTGCCCTCAGGACCATGAGAGGCTGAATTTGCTGACAAGGGGCTCTTCCATGAAAACACTCATCTTGCCCTGGAAAAGTTTGCTAAGATTTCATTCGACTTCCTAGTCACCATAGCAGATAATGTTGTCATTGTTCCTTCAGGAAGAAGCAGCCTGCATTCAGGTTTCCAGTTTCCCATGCTATGGCAAAACCAGCAGAGAAATCTTTGCAGCCCAAAGGAACAGAATAGAATTTACAACCAGTTTGCTTGGGCAAAGGAGCCAGCTTCACACACAGTGCTTGCCATTTAATTCAGAACAAAATCGTAGCTGTCCTTGTGATAATTTGAGAAATCATTACTTCCAGATGCATTACCAAGTGCCTATGGATTTGAAGCCTGGATTCCCCAGAACTAGAAACAAGCAAAATGATGCCTTAAAAGGGTTATAGGGTTATAGTGAGTAAGAAGATGCAAGTTTGAGGAATGATAGCCAGTTGAAGCCAAGTTTATTCAACATGCTGTTGTTTACACCATGTAAATCCAAAACCCTGTAGAAAGTCTTCTTCCCTTTTGCTGAAAAGGGCAAACAACTCCAGTGTGACTCCTCAGTGTCCAAGAAGCCAGCACGCGCGCGCGCGCACACACACACACACACACACACACACACACACACACACACGAGACTGGTTGGCGGCAGGCCTCCATCATCCTCCCAGGGACTCAGTAAATGGAGAGGCTGCTTAAAGCCATGAAGGGGAGAGGGATATAACATTCTTACTGCCCGAGTGAGAGCAGATAAGATCTTTTTAAGGTGCATTTTATTGTTTTCATGACCCACACAATTTCCTAGGCTTCCCTTAACTGTGGTGTAGCTGCGAGAAGAAAACATCCTCGTCTAGCAGGGGTCAGAGGACACGGAAAGCCTGGGAATCTAAAAGCGCAGCCATATTTCTGGTGAGGCTGGCTCACTCTCATCCTTGGGCACCCACCCCTTGTCAGGCCCCTGGCATCCCTTTGCTGCCTTGGGATCTCTGTCCCTGTGACCTCCGTTTGTGGGAAGGTAGCATCCTGCTCATACTGTAAGAAGCATTTTACTGATTGAGAGGCTGGTGGCCTATTTGTTCTTCTCAGGAAAGTGTGGTTTAACTCAATAGAGCCTTAAAAGGTTATTTGACCTTTTTTTTTAAATGAGACTACGTCCTATGTATAAGTAGAAAGATTCAGGAATCCTAAGCGGGCGGTATTATTGGCATTATTTGATTAGAATCGAGCCTTGATCAAACGTTTCATTGTGTTATCTCTTGGCAAATCACCTTGTGTTAGTGACTCTTTTGTTTTTATTTAACTTGTTACATTTTAATATGTAATTTCCCCATACAGAGTATAAACCCCTCAAAGGCAAGAAGAAAAGAGAGTCTAAGAACTGTAAGGGACTCGAGCAAACATTTATATTAATCTTTTGCTTCCTCACTGGTTCCATTTTACAAATGAAAAAGCTGAGTACCCAGACTGGCCCTGATTTGACTGCTAGTTGGTGGCAGACAGAAAATTATGGCCTGGATCTTAATTTTAATCTCACTCTCCTCTGCAACTCTCTAGTCTAGTTCCTTCAAGTACAAAATGACCATATAATCAAGTGCCTGACAGGGTGGGTTTGCAGTCTGGAGATTGAGGCTAGAATGAGCACAGGTAAAGATAACTCTCAGGCAGGCAGACCTGGAGGAGGGGGCGAGGCTTCGGCGGGGCTTCAGCTGGGCCTCTGTAATAGGTACTTGGAAGGGAGGAGCGACAGTTCATTCCACTGGTCTTTGGTGCACTAGTGAGATGGCTGACCTAACGTCAGGAGACCTTGCTGGGCCTTGCAGTGAGGGCAGGACTGCTCCAAGGTCCTCAGGACTCCCTGTGCTTGCAAGAGAGTTTAGAAGAGCCTACTGGGTCTGTGGTTATGACTGTCATTGGAGTCTCTTTCATGCCAGGTTCAACTTAAAGGAAGAATTGTTGTCGTTTCTGAGTTGGCCTTGTATATTTGTTTTCCAACGGAAAACGTAGCATCAACTCTAAGGTCTACTCTCCAAAGCTTTTATATCCTGAACCCTGTGTGTGCACACACTTCTCCTTTCCCCTCCCCCAACACACCCCAGGATAATAAAAATCAGAAAGGTCTGCCAAAGTGAGAGAGCTCTCAGGACATGCTCCTCCATAAGAGCTTTGCAATTTCCAGCGCAAGCTGGAGCAGTGCGATGTGGTGTGTGGTTGGAAAAGCAGTTTGTTCTCGGCTAATGATGGCTGTGGATTCTGAAATGAAGCCCAGCAGGTGGGACAGTGGTACTCAATTTTCAAAATCTGTGCCCTAAAACGTGTTTGCTTAAACCTTGTCTCCACCACCCTTCAGGGGCCTCCACATCCATCAAAACCAGACCCCAGGAAAAGGATTCAAGGCTTCTATTTCTTCCTGACGCTCTCACAATCGCCAGTATGATTCAGAGGTTGTCTGGAAAGTTCAGTGGCCAAAAGTTCCCTCCTTCTCCCCAGAGCAATAAATTAAATCACTGCCAGTTCCCAGAGAGGGGTGGGGAGCAGGCGGGCACTGGCTTTACTTTGAAAAAGACATGTGATTCCTCATAGCCATGACTAACAGCATTATGTCATAGGAATTCATTTTCTCGAAATAATACACGGGTAAGGTGTTAATAATGTTATTGTCTGTTTCTGAAAGCCCTGAGTAAGGCAGGGGGAGTTTGCATTTTCTGCATGTTGGGAGATTTTCATCTTTGCAGGTTAAGTCTATCACAGACTCTTAGATTGGCTCTGGGTAGCCTGGGCTTGCTGGCAAAGTCCCTCCTGTCCTCTCTGAAGTGCACTTGGGTGTGTTACATAGGTTTGTTGGGGTGTTAATACGGTATTTAGAAAATCAAAAGGCAAAAGGTGGATCCTCAAGCAATCGATGGTTTGTGCGTTGTTTATTGATGTGTCAAATACCTGGGTTCCCCCCCCCCCATTCTTTTTTCAGTGATCATATAGGCATGAAGGAGAGGGGTTAATTTGTTTTAAGCTCTCACCTGAGCACTTCTTTAAGCGAGGTACTTCCAGCAGTTTCTGAGGGGTTCTGTGTCATTTTATTTCGTTTTTATGCTGATGTTGAGTGTATTATTTACCAGAAACTCCCCATTTCATATTTCCTTTATTCTGAGGTTGTTTTTCTTCAAAAAAAAATATTCACAGCATTCAGGGCTCCTGAGTGGGGGGAACTCCCTGAGAGCTATATCTCCCTGGGGAGAAACAGACAATACAGTTGTAAATTCAACAGACTTTACTAAGAAGCATCAGGGTCTTCAAATCCAATACATGATCTTTCCTTGTAATTGAATCACCTGTTATTTTATTGCTTTGTTTGATTTGATCAAAACCTCAGCAACCAAATCATTTGTATTGTAGATTATACAACTTCCTATGTTTATTTCCATCACTTTTGATCCCTTTTGGCATGTTCCACTGGATCATTCCATTACAACCTGTTTTAGAAAAATTGCCGTTTAATCAATAAGAAAAAGGCCAAATTTCTGAAGAATATTAAAGGACATAAAATCTCACAAAAATCTTGATTTTAAAGGTGTGTTTGGTGACATTTTTGGCATGATTCTTGGGGGTACTGTTGTATCATCTTTGGTGGTTAGATAGATGATGGCCACAAGTTCCTTGTGCATTAAAAAAAATGTGATGGATAAAGTCTTGATTAAAACGAACAGAGTCCTGCTCACTGGTAGCCAATGAATTCTGCCAAGAATGCTAGAGGAAATAAATGGAGCACCTGAACTGAAGAAGGGTCGAAGAGACAGAAGCATGCTTTAGTAGCAAGACTACTCATTCTTGTAAGAAAAGAACTAAGTTTTTTCCATAGGGGGTTTGCTGGGATGGCAGTTGTTTTTGCTTTTGTAGTATTCTACTTCCTTGCTTCTCAGTGTTAGCACGCATCGGTCACCTGGAGGGATGTTAAAAACCCAATTACTGGGTCCCACCCTCCGAAATTCTGATTCCTTTAGGTCTGGGAGGTGGCTGGTCAACCTTCCGGTTCCTCCTCACTCTGCTGGTCCACCCATCACGAGCTGAGTAGCATCACTCAATTCAGAGATTCATTTTTAACAGGTCTTCCACTTGCTTCCGAGTCTCTCTCATTACCACTGGGACAGAAAGGATGCTTCTGCAGTGAGGGAACAACATAAGCCTGAAAAAACACTGGGCTGAATAGTTTTAGTCTTCTTTTCTGTGCTAACTTGTACTTCTTTGTTTTCGGCATTTTTAATGCCGTACTAATTTTCAATTTCAGATTTAAGCCGGTTGGCTGCATGCGTTTGTAAACAGTTTTTCACACCAAATTTGTAGAGCATCTTTTCTCCAGCAAGGAGAGTATAGTCTGTGACATGGTGTGTTGCCTTCCTGCCAACACGCCAGAGTAAAGAAATCCGTTCAACACTCTGGGAAAGTTTTGTAGGACTCCACAGTGTTCCTGCTTTGATCTGAAACGAGACGAAGCTGACATTAGTCATGTATTTTACTTTAGACAGCTACTTCCAGATTTGTCGGATCAAAATATCTTATAAATGACTCAAATGTTATAACAAATGGTTCAAGCCTCATGGCATTTGTGGAAAACAATTTAATGGGGTCCCTGAGCAGCTATGGGATAAAGAAATTTGAGTTATGAACTCTAGCAGCATTTTGATGTGGGGATTGTATTCCGGTGTGTCCCTGTGTGTGCTAAGAAGTATTTCTCTCTCCGTAGGAGAACTTCTGGTTTCTTCTGTGGCAAGGTCAGAAAAAAACAGCCTGTAGTTTTCTATAGCTAGGCAAGGAATTTATTTCCCGTATATGTGAAACTATTATGTAGAGCCTTAGATATTTTTTATAGAATTATAAAGATGGAACCAGCCTTAAAGAATATCAAATGGAATGTCCTTATTTTACAGAAGAGAAAAAAAGAAAATAGAATCCAGTCCCATGCTCTTGATATGACCAAACAATTTTTTAATGCTATTTCTAATTTTATTTTTTTTTAATTTTTTTTAACATTTATTTATTTTTGAGACAGAGAGAGACAGAGCATGAACGGGGGAGGGTCAGAGAGAGAGGGAGACACAGAATCTGAAACAGGCTCCGGGCTCTGAGCTGTCAGCACAGAGCCCGACACGGGGCTCAGACTGTGAGATCATGACCCGAGCTGAAGTCAGATGCTCAACCGACTGAGCCACCCAGGCGCCCCTGCTATTTCTAATTTTAGATGGTCTTAAAAATTAATTTCAGGGTGGATTCTT
Source organism: Panthera onca (assembly GCF_046562875.1). Taxonomy (NCBI): domain Eukaryota; kingdom Metazoa; phylum Chordata; class Mammalia; order Carnivora; family Felidae; genus Panthera; species Panthera onca. Next base: position 82,891,355 of record NC_138344.1, read on the forward strand.
AGGAAAAAGGACTTGTTACCCCACTGTGTTTGTAATTCTGATGTTTTCTCCAGCACAAAGAATTTTAGCTTGAATTAAATGGGCAGAAAGCCAGTCTCCCTAGCACAACTGTCTTTCTATTTGGTCAGTGGTAGAGCTTTGAAGAGGGTGAATTCAGCTCTATTCACCCACTGGCAGAAGGGTTGTAGGGCACCCAGCCATGTAGCATCTAGACTAGGTAAGTATACTTACTTGTCATCATGTCTAACATGGGATTGAAAAAATATTTTTCACTTCAATATTTGTGAGCTAAAATCAGGAGACGTTAGGATGGTTCAAATTCTAATGAGTAGTGAACAATACCCACAGAACTATCTGCAGTCCCCTACTTGCTGACAAATTAGGGCCCTAATATAAGGTAATCAAACTAACACTAACAACACAATACTAAAAGCTATGGTTTTTTAAGTACTTATGTGCCCGGCACTGTACTAAGCACTTGGCTTGATTTGTTTTCTTCTGATGATCACAACTGCCCTATAAGTACAATAGGTATTAGTACTATAATTACATAATGCTCTTAGTACTGTTACTACCCTCTTTTTGCAGAGGAAAAACCATCGCTTAGGAGGCCAGGTAACGTGCCCAACTTCGCACAGCTGAGAACAGTAAAGCCAGGATTAAAAACCGGGTCTTTCCATCACGCCAATCTGTCCTATTTCCAGTAAACTTTGCTGCCTTCCAAGGGAGAAGGGAAGATTACGTTCTTGTGAACGAAGAGTTGAGTACAGATTTAAACCAAATGGACACGTGGTTCTTTCTTTCTTGTTTCCTAGCATTCGCTACCGAGTTTTCTGACCAAGAAAAGGCTCACATTCCGGATTTTTACAGGACTTGTTATGAAGAGTCACACTTTCTTTTTACTAGCCATGGTGAATGGGGGAGAAAAGAACTGGGAGGGGCTGGGGTGCTGGAAACCAGTGGGAAGAGAAGTCCTACATGCCCAGGCTTGATGAAAAGCATCTATCCCAGGCTCAAGAGTAATTGTTTAAGAATTCTTCATTCTAATAAATTCATATCCACAGGGGGCCGGTTTGAGATATGATTAGGTCACAAGTGAAATGAGTTTGGTGGTCTCAGCATAATCCCTGTCGGACGTTAGTTCACTCACAATTGCGTGCGGTTTTGTCCATGTCTGCATTATTGTCTGCTGCTACTCAGGAGATACTCAGAATTGAATTAACAAGGGGCCTCAGGTCAGCCGAAAGGTGTGCGGAGGTAACCTCCGGTGTAAGGAATAGTGCCTTGTCAACGGAGCTGCCCGTGGACAGGGCTGCCTGTCCCTCACCTCTGTAAATCCAACCTCCTGTCCCTCTCAAGTAGATAAACTGTGTGCTCTCCAAGTTTGCAGACTCTCAGCCAAGTGAGGTTATCAGAGTCATAAATAAGGGCCGTGCTCGTTGCACCTGCTTCACAATCAAATTGATTTGGCCATCTGAACTTCACTGAGAGTGTTTTGGTTCCCACATTGGTTATGTCACTTCCTTTAGTGAATAGTCTCCCTTAAAAAGGCTTACGTGAATTGATTAGGAAGCCAAATCTCCTGAGAAGTTAAAAATAAGTTACTTTACTTAACCTCATTAAGAAAGTTCCACAAAATTTACTAAATTGAATTTGAAAATATAACATGAAATAAAGCTCCATCAAATGACTAAAAGATCTTATTGTACCTTATTCTGAAAACTTGCCACTCTATCATAAGAACCTTTAAGATTGAACTGACATACCTGTGATTATTTAATTATATGATTATTATAAACTACTGGATAAATTACCCATTAAAGTCATTTTTAATCCAATTAAAATCATGACAGTTCTAGTTGACTCAATTCACTTTCCTAAATCATCAGTAGAAAATACTGTAGAATATATTAAGCGCCCTACAGTTACATCTTTTTGCACAGTGTTTTAGAATCATGGATGTTTAGGGCTAACAGCGACTTCTTATTTAGTCCAATCCCATTTTATAAAGAGGAAATTAAAGTGCAGAGACCCTTAGTTGCCCAAGGTTACACAGCTGATCAGTGACAAGAGACCCTGATCTCTTCATTTTTAGTTTAGTTCTGGGATCATCAGGCCAATTAGTGTTACATTTTTTTCAGCTGTCACATGCACGTGCACGTGTGTGTGTGTGTGTGTGTGTGTGTGTGTGTATGCATGCATGCATACATGATAGCTACAGCCAAGCCCACCACATACCCCTGGTTTATATCCCGGGCTGCATACAATTCCCTGCACTCTGGCTGCAAATTCATCCCATTCCCTTCCACTCAGGAAAATATATGGAATGAAAATGAACCTGAAAGGCATTATTGTAATTATTTTAAATGGGCATATTTATATACATACACACACATTTATAGATGCATTTATATATACAAAATCATTCCTAGACCTTGAACAGATCACATGGCTCGCAAAGCCTAAAATAATCACTATTTGGCCCTTCACAGAACAAGTTTGCTGATCCCTGCATTGGACCATTCTTCTAATGCAAGGAACATAGGGTCATATTTTTTTGTGTGTTCTCTTGGTCTTACCATAGCTTATAAGTGCATCTTACAGACACTTTTCCCGGAGATATTGCTCTTCATGGATCACCTCCTATCCCCCTTATGCCCCTACTATCTTTTTTTCCTCTAGTTTTAAACAGCTTTGTATTTTTATTCACATGTCCCCAGAGATTGGCATAACACATTGAGGATGTACTTGTTTAATAACTGACATGGATGCAAAAGTCTGTACTGAATACGAAGAAAGTTCTATAATAACTGTAACCTTTGCTTAACACTTTTTATGAGGCACGATAGAATACATACACACTGAATTCTGCATAGCATCTCTGCTAGTTTGCTAAGTAGGTATTTCTCAAGCCCATTTTACAGATGAGGAATCTGAGGCTAAGAACCCTTACTCAGGGTTACATAGCTCATCATAGCAACTGGTGGCAAAGTTGGGTTTTGACGGTTTTTCCAGAGCCCGTGTGTTTTACTTTCCTTAGATATGATGTGTAATATTATAAAATGAGATAGATACTGAGAGGATTGGAAAATCCTTAAATATTTCCACTTGCCTTTCGAGGGGGGGTTTCACAGGAGACTCTCAGGATTTGAAAAGGAGAGAAGCATCCTTTCCTTAGTCTGTTTTCATTCTTCTACCACTTACTGAATGCAGGGTGTCCTGTCTCCTCCCCATTTTCCCACTGAAACTACATACTATGGAATAGATGGCAGCTATTCCATTTTTCCTTTTTGGGAAGAAGTCCTTGGGCAAGTTGCAAAACCTCTCTGAGCCTCACTTCCTTTTCCTTCAAGTGGGGCTAATGATAATTAGTACCTCCTAAAGTTACTGTGCTTATTGGCTAGGTATATATGCAATGCCCATAGAATGCATCTTGGTATTTAGTGAGCTCTTAATTAGATTAGTTAAAAATTATGGTGATGGTTGTGATAACTGTGATTAAACTAAGTATTCTTCTGGAGAATTACCATAGAATTTTACTAATTGCTTCTTCCCTGCCTAGCTTAGGGGCGTGTACAGCATAAAGAAGGCATAGTTAAAGTGGTCAACTGTTTTGTGGGGGGAGGAAGATTTCTTCATTCTCTCAACTCCTCCTTCTGTATTCTGTATCCACTCTTAGTCTCCCAGCATGGAATTATTTAGTTTACCATCTACCAAGGCAGAAGAATGGACTGTATTGAATATAAAAGAGGTAGTGAATAAATATTAAACAATTCTGACACTGCTGATGGAGGAAATGCTGTGGCTTCTTGAATTAGGTATTCCTTATTGACTTCCTGTGCTCACTGAAAACCCCCTAGTGGTTTTGGGAAAGTTAGCACCGACATGTTAATGTTTATGATATTGGCCAACTTATAAATCAGGTAATTATATTTTGCTTATCTTAATGGGATTTCTGATGGTTCTTCTCTACTCATCCTAAAACAGAGGTCAACAACCCCTAGCAAAAAGCCTCAGTTCAATTCCCAAAGATTCCCTCAAGTCTATTTCCAATTCACCGAAAGACTATTGAAATGACAGTCTTCAAATATATTGCCTTTGCGTGGTGCTTCACAGTTTATAGTGTGACTTTCATGTGAATTATGTCATTAGACCTTTACAATATCACAGAGTTATGGAAGCCCAGAGTTTGAGGGAGTTGCCTGCCATTATGGTAGTTAAGTGAGCTGTGGGCAGTTTCCCTTGGATATCTCACTGTTTCATGCTTCTGGTCCTTTGTTCATATTCTTTCTTCCTGAGATGCCCTTTCCCTTCCCTCTGCTTCTTTACCTGTAAAGCTTTTCCTTCAAGGTTCAGTTCAGACCTATTACTTCATTTAGGGAAGGTTCTCTGACAGCCTCTGCATCCTGCCCTGTTAGCTCATCACCTCTTCTCTGTGTTTTGATCATGCCTCATGCACCAAGGGCTTAGGCTCCTTACTGCATTTACCACCCTGCATCACCATAATCTCTTGATATAGTTTCTCATCTAGCTCCCACACCCAGACCTTACTGTAAGCACCTGGTACTGTTCTACAAAGAAGTGTTTTTCATTGACCTTTTCATTCCCAGCACATAGCACAGCATTGGGCATACGATAGGTCCTCAGTAAATGTGTAATGTAGGGAATGTATCTAATTCCCAACCCTTGGCCCTCCCCAACCCACTAACCCCCAAACCAGTGTAGTGCCCTCCTCCCAGCCCCAGGCAGCTGTTGAACATCCACCATGTGCCAAAGAGTATAAAGTGAAACCGGATGAAACAACTCCTGGCTGATGGCAAAAGATGCCATCTCTCCCTTGGGGAGTAATAAATGAAATGGCGGAAGAATGATTTCATGAAATGACGTATCAAGTCCCAGTTAAGTTCGTTGTGTATTCAGAGTATGCATGCTGAGAGGATGCAGGCAGCTCAGGCCACCAAACAGCCTTGTTGTGCCAGGAGCTTTTCCACTGAGTTGTTCATAAGTGGATACAGAGGCCATGCGGGTAAACAGCCTGGGGGAAGATAAATCATGGGGAGCAGCATTCAGGACATCGGTTGGATGGGAACGGTAAGAAGGATTTTCAGTTTCAGGGTGCATAATTGAGTTTGATATTACGACGGGGGTGCTTACATGACCATGAATCAAGGTGACTTGAGAGCCTGACCTACCGAGCCCTCGCTGTCCCATGCCTTTGAGAGAAGGCCAGGACTCCACGTGCAAGAGTGGAAAGCAGGAGAGCTGTGTGCTTCAACACAGTGCCTCCTCACTCTGAGCTAGATCCCTTTCCCCTTTCCCCTCACACCCACAAGGTATACACACATGTCAAGGATGTTGTATATGTCATCATGCCTTTGCTAAAAATAAATACCCTCAGCCTGGAGTAAATTCTCCTCCCTCCAGCTTTCTCATCCCTCTAGCTAACTTCTGCATACCCCTCAGGGCTCAAGTCAAGTCTCTGACCAGCCTCATCCCAACAGACTCGGCATGTTTTGGTTTTACTCTCCTTTTGTGCTCATGTCCCTTTTGATCCTACTCAGCCTCAGTCTCCCAGCCTGCCATCCCAGAGCTCTCAGGCCTTCTCTGAGCTCTGTTTGTTCTTTCTCTTCTCTTCTCCTATTCCCCAGCTTCCTTTAGCTCCCCTCATCTCCTTCCTGGGTCTCTGCCATGCTTATGTTCCCATTACCCTCCAGCAGCTGCTGCCTACCTTCCAGAGGTCCAATAAGTAATCCAAGTCCTGGCAGCTGCCCGAGACTTCACCGATGAGGTTGAACGGTGGAATCGAGTTGGCATGGAATTTGAGGTCGGAACCATCTGGGTTCTAATTCAGGTTCTACCACTCCCTGGTTGTAGAGCACAGGAACACTAAATTCTCCAAACCTCAGTGTGCTCGTGTATAAAATGGAAATCATAGTACAAATACAGATGCTGTAAGGTTGTTGGTGGATTAAGTGAGATATAAGGTACTTGAAACATAAGTACCCGGAAAACGGTGACAGGGATGTTCCCGTACCATATATTCCTCACAGCTATCATATACATCCCTCCCTTTGGCCAACTTTGGTACATTTTGAAATAACTAATACCCACATTTGTATTTGAATCCAAATAATGCCAGTATTCCCTTTTGCAGTGGCCCCAAGCAGCTCCACTGAGCTTAACAGTTACCTTCTTGGGATATTTGTTTCTAAGTAAGGGACCAGTCTTTGCACAAAGGTAGGGTTTCACCGTACTTTGATTGTGTCCATACTAGTTGAGAGGGAGAAAAGTGGGGGAGCCCCAGTCAGCTCCGAGGACTTATTAATGGCCTTAGCTCTCCTTCCAACATCTTTGCCCTACTTCCCTTTGGATTCGTTGTTGGATTGATCCCCTGAACCCAGAGGGGTTCCAGTGTAATCGCTTTGTTCCGTCTTCAACTTATAAAAGATGTGGAGGAGATTGGATCAGGGTTGAAACTCTGAGCTACCACTATAGTAAAAAGGTCGCCTTCTCTTGCCCTCAAGAATGAGTGAGTGTTTCTCCTGTTATATAGTTTCTGTGCCTCAGAGGGGGCTACACTTCAGTGGTGGATAAGGTGACCCTTATGTATTGTTTATGCCAAGAAAGCACTTTGAGATGAAATGTGGGTCCATTAATCTCAGATGTTGCGCGTGCCTCTTTGCTGTCTGAGTTTGGTTGTTTTGTTTAATCTGCTGAGGGAGGTTTGTTTTGTTTCTTTAAATCTGTGTTGAAATAAGAAGAATTCCACATTTACTGGGATTTATCTGTAGGAAGAAGAGAAGTGAAACTGGAAATGTTTATCCCTGGGAGATTTGTATAAAGTTCTGTCAGAATGAAATGGGCAGGAAAGATCGAGGAAGTGATAAGTGCTGTTTCAAGTTTGTGAATTGAATCAAGTTTCAATTATGACAACAGTTAAACATAGTGATTTTTCTGTGATTTCAGAGGGGAGAAAAAGCAACACAATTATTCCTTTGGCGGTGCCCGATAATCTCCAATACTTTATCCGTTCTCACTTAATGTCTCTACAACCGGCATGGAGACGTACGCACAGCCTGCCGTGTGTAATAAAATGGTCAGCGTCAACACAACTCCTGAGTGGGAGGCAAGGTGAGGGCCATTGCTCAAGAGAGAGGTGCTGGGTACTGTACACACGAATCAATAAGCCAACTCCGAATGCTGCTAGATAGTCATTTACCCTTGACAAAACAAGCAATGATAATTGGATGATAATGTGGTAATTTACCTTTATACATTTTACCCTTGTTAGATTTTTAGAGGTTATTGTTGTATCTGATAAATTTTAGGGTAGAATTCCAGCTTCTTTTTCTGTGTAAGGCCAGTGTTGTCTGAGGCTTCGGCATTTTGCCACTGCTTCCTTCAAACAACAGGATCTTCTGAATTAGCACTTGCGTTGTATTTGTATCTAGTAAGTCAGACTATAGTTTCCAAGGTGCTTTTCTATTCTAGGGAAATCTGTGGGGCACTTAACCTACATTAGACCTAAGAGGTCCGAGGGTTCTTCAGAAGACAAAGAATTTCCAGATACTTTCCTTGAGGATGTGTCAAGGGCAATACAGACAAAAGACTGATGTCTCCTTTAACAGCTTGATAAGTATCTCAGGATATTCTGCAGGAATCAGTTCTGCTTCTACAAAGTACTGTATTCCCATTCAGCATGATATGGCTGAATATGTGTGTGCTACATGTGACAATGGTGAAGACGTATCTTTGCCCTGAGGGCTGAGCACTGTAACACTGCTCAAGCGATAGGCTGATAGAAGTGATGATTTAGAGAGATGATCTGCTTTAAGAAAGAAAGAAAGAAAGAAAGAAAGAAAGAAAGGGAAAAGGCACATTAGAGATGTATAAGAATTAAAACTGTGGCTCTCTGTTTATCTGGATTTTATAAGTTCCAAAGGCATTTCTATTCGTGGCATCAAAATCCCTTGTAAAAGTAAAGTAAATCATTCTTGTATGGACCATTTTTTTCATGTTTTTCTATTGAGACATCTTCCCAACTGAGTTTCTTATTGAATTGTATTTCTATAAGGGTATTGTAGGTTAGCAGCACATTTTTATGGTACACAAAAGATGTGCCTTCTGAATTTCCAATGCCTTGCATATTGTTCCCCATAGAAGAAACATCTCGGAAATGCTAAATAAATCAAAACAGAAACATTTGGCTCTTGACTTGCTGCTGGTGTTTTTTTTTTTCCTCTTTCGGTTTACATTGGCTGGAATATCCATTACGATCCATCTTACCTATTTGATTAATTTGTAATAAATCCGGCCCTTTGGAAATCTCTTGCTGCATTGCTAGCTGGGTTACTCTTGTAGAGGGTTTATTTAATATGTGTCTCTGTGTACCTATATGAATGAAAATTTCATATGGTTTAGAAGCCTTTAAAACACACACACGCATATAGTGTTTGCTCTGAATTAAATGCTCGTATTTGACGTAGCCTTGTAGTAAAAATCCATAAACGTATGGGCAGACAAAATTATTTAGAGGAGAGATTCTTTAGAAATTGATGTGACACATGAAATCATTTCAAAGGATGAAACATCATTACATTTTAGATGACCAGTAAATGTAATTATAAATACTGGATCAGAATCCTTAGTTCTTGTCTTAAAAAAAAAAAAAAAAAGTCTTCTACTGATGGCCTGTGTTATTTGAAGTGCCATAGCCACCTTGCAGGGTTCACCTTCAATTTGATGCAGTCATGTAGTTGCATCCCTGTGGGTGAGAAATGTTCCTCTCCGAATAACTGTAGCAGCATAGCAGGAATAGTTTGATACAACCTTCTCTATATTATAGCAAGATAATAAAAATGCCTGTACTCCTAACTCTCACCGTGCACTGAGGAGGGCATAACAAATTCATCTTCTGCTCTTGGAAATAAGATCAAGATAGGAAATAGTACCCCCATTTTCCAGACAAAGACATTTAGGCCCAGAAAATCACATTTACAAATCTACGTTAATTGTCTTTTATAGCAAAATTGAGAGAACATAGGACGTTAGCTATTTTGACTGTAAATATCCCATTCTACCCCTTGGCTTATATTCATCACCCCTGTGAAGGTTAAGAAAGCAAAAGAAAATGATTTTCCCACATGTGTGTTTTGTGTTTGCTGAAATAAACAATAAATGAAATGTTTGCTCTGTGGGAGAAAGGAAAGAGAGGTTAATTGGCACGTGCTCCTTTCTTATTCCTTATCTGAATGTTTTATATCCATATGTGATGTGGAAATATAGAAGACTCATGTTTACTGATTATCTCTTCTATGTCTTTCTTAACTTTGCCACCTTCTTAGAATGTCCATGAACCATGCAGCCGTTCAGTTCTAGCCATATTCAGAACCATACCACATTCCTCAGCACTTGAGATGGTTAGACAAAGACCCTGCCCTCAGGATTACTTACAATCCAGTAGGGGATATAAAACAAATGTAACAGTAAGTAAGTCAAGTCAGCCTGAAGAACTTATGGTGTAGATCCTATGTTTTAGTGACCCAGAGGAGGGAAAAGATTCTTGTTCAAGCTCAGAAATGCTCCCTGAATGGATCTGGATGGACTGGTATGATGAAGATAGGTGATGAGAGTTGAAAGAGAAAACAACAGGGCTCAGGGCATGGGGACTAAAAATCTTGGGGGTTATAGAAAATAATAAAAGAATTTGGGTCTGGTGTCATATTCCTGGAGGGATAGAGGAAATCTTAGAATTTACAAAATGACCCTGGCCACAGGGAGAATTAAATTCTTCTGGGGCACCTGGGTGGCTCAGTTGGTTGAGCGTCCGACTTCAGCTCAGGCCACGATCTCGCAGTCCATGAGTTCGAGCCCTGCGTCAGGCTCTGGGCTGATGGCTCAGAGCCTGGAGCCTGCTTCAGATTCTGTGTCTCTCTCTCTCTACCCCTCCCCTGTTCATGCTCTGTCTCTCTCTGTCTCAAAAATAAATAAACGTTAAAAAATAATTAATTAATTAAATTCTTGTCATACAGAAAGCACATCAGCACCTGCCTGTGATCCAAGATGGGCCTGCCTCTTGGGGCCAGGGCCACAACAGTCCTACACATTGGGACAAGACAAAGAAGACAGAAGGAAATGTGGAGAACCTGGAATGCCAGGCTAATGGATACTATTAAGTCCCCCCACCACAACAGATCCTACTACAAGGCATACAATGGCCAAGAACAACTATAACTGTCTTTAATCAAATCCCTACTCTGATTCAGATAGAATATTGGGAACTTGATTTAGGTTATCTTCTCATATTTTGCTGTTGCTTAACTGTGAGGTTTCAGCTTAAATGTCACTTTCTCAGAAAGGCCTGATCTGACTGAGAAGGCACTACTCCCTCCAAGCCCCCCTAACACTCCACAGTTTCACACTATTCCTTTCCTTCATAACACTTAACACAGGTTTTAATGCTCATGTTTTTGTGTGTATATGTGTTTATTGCATCCCCTCTTTCTAAACTATAAGCTCCATGAGGGCAGGAACAAGATCTGTTTTGTTTACCACCCAATTCCAGCACACACACATGCACATGTGCACACACACACACACACACACACACACACGTATATATAGTAGGCACTCAAAAATTGGTTACATGTTAAGATTCATGACAACCTAATGAAGTAGGTACCATTATCTCCACTTTACAGAAAAGGCAATTGGCATACAAAGAATTACTTGCCCCAGTTAATCTGTAATAAAGAGAACTTAGACGTAGATTCAGACCCAGTCTGCATGACTCCAAAGCTCCTGGTTCTTCCTTGACGCATCATCATTTCACCTTTAACAGGAAGATGAAATCCATGTTAGTTTGATAGGGCTTCCTTCAAAAAGTACTACAAAATGGGTGGTTTAAATGACCAAAATTTATTGTCTAGTTCTTGAGGGCTAGAAGTCTGAGATCAATGTTTTGTCAGGGTTTGGATCCTTCTGAGGAATGTGAGGGAGAGTTCATTCCCAGCCCCTCTTAGCTTCTTGTGGTTTGCAGCAATCTTTAGCCTTCTTTTACTTGTTGATGGATCACCAGCTTCTCTGCCTTCATGTTCACATGGCATTCTTCTGGGTGTGTGTGTCTGTGTCTAACCCCCCTTTTCTTTACAGGGACATTAGTCATATTGGATTATGGCCTAACCAATGACCTCATCTTAACTTGATCATGTACAACAACCCTATTTTCAAAAATCACATTTTGAGATAGTACTCCAACATATAGACTTGAAAGGTGTACAGTTCAACCCATGACAGTATCTATATATGGGATGACTGACTACTCTCAAAAGAGTATAGTAATAGTTTTTGTACTAAATATACTATTCTTAATGTAGGAAGAAAGTTCTGAAAAGAGGAGATCAATTTCCTAGTTTTGTCCCAACATTAAAGTTTGTGTCATTTAGTCCTCTTATTTATCTATTTATTTATCTAAATGTTTTATTTATTCTTGAGAAAGAGAGAGAGACAGAGCATGAGTGGGGGAGGAGCAGAGCGAGATAGGGACACAGAATCCTAAACAGGCTCCAGGCTCTGAGCCATCAGCACAGAGCCTGGTGCGGGGCCCAAACTCACAGACTGTGAGATCATGACCTGAGTTGAAGTCAGATGCCTAACCGACTGAGCCACCCAGGCACTCCCATTTAGTCCTCTTTTTTAAAAGACCATGAGAATCTCAAAGATTGTGTAATCAGGAGTTGAGAACATGGATATCTTATAATTGTGCAACTTAGCATGGAAAGAGTTAAGCAAGAACAATATTTAGAATCATCATACCATATAATATTGCTAGGCTACATTTGGATGGGTCTTATTTTATTCTTATATCTTGAGAATTTTATTTTATGGAAAAAGTAGTGTTTAAAAAGTATTAAAAATTCTCAGTAATATATCTCTGCAACCAGAAGGTAAAAGTTTAGCGTGTTTCAATTTAGTTTCTATCTCCTGGGGTGTCAGAGCACAGTTCTAGGCTCTAGAGAGAAGGTACAGTTTCAGATTCATTTCTTTCTGCAAATTTTGTTCCTTATGATGTGTCATTTCATTATCTCAAGAATTTACCCTATCATATTTCTGAATTTCTTAAGTCTAGGGACAGGCAACTGTCTATCTTCAGAGAAGAGAACTTTGAAACATCAAGTCATAGGACACATAAAGCTCATTAATGGAGGGAGGTTTTCTCTAAAAATTTTTTTAATTTTTTTTTTTAACATTTATTCATCTTCGAGAGACAGAGACAGAGCACAAGTGGGGAAGGGTCAGAGAGAGTGAGACACAGAATCCAAAGCAGGCTCCAAGCTCCGAGCTGTCAGCACAGAGCCCAACGCGGGCCTCGAACTCACGAACTACGAAATCATGACCTGAGCCAAAGTCGGACGCTCAACTGACTGAGCCACCCAGGCACCCCTTCTCTAAAAATTTTTAATTTAATTATTGAAGATTAACACATAAATAGTTTTTAAGGTAACATTGGAAGTACGAGTAAGAATCAGGAGCCTAGAACCATCTCTTTTGTTTTGTTTTATTTTCAGCCATCAGACCAAGATAACTAATAGAGGGGAAAATGAGGGATTAAAAAGAGGAAATGGGGAATTAAACGATGACAAAAAGAAACAAGAAGAGACAAAGATGAAATGGAGGGACAGGCAAGTTGGAAAAAAAAATAAAGGGAGAAACAGGAAGTTGAAATGAAAAAAGAGGAAAAAATCTGAAGATATTTAAAAAGATTAAAATAATTATTGAATAACCAACCTAGTTTAACATAATTTTTATAATTATGAATTATGAATACTGTGTTTCCCTACCAGTATTCCAAACTTAGAACTCAACCGGGATATCTGGAATGTATTTCCTCACTCCTGACTTTTCATGACCATTGGATGTAAATGATTTCCTTTCACTTATATTTAAACTGGATTTGAAGGTACAAATGGTCTTAGGAATTAGCAACAGATGAACTCGCAATATATAAAGTTATTTATATAGTTAAAAAGAAAACTCTATGAAATTTTCCTCTTTCCATCTTCCCATAAAATACTGTTTATGTTACACAGGCTTGCAACCCCCATTCCCCCACTTTTTTTTTTAAAGGAAAGCAACTTATCGGGCAGATTTTTCAATGTATTTGAAATAGAGGATGGCTATAACTAGAGTTGCCTTTGTAAGAGATATTTTAATATGGATAGTCAGCTCGTCCAGGCTGATCCTGTAAAATAATAAAGGAAACCATTGGTGAATTAAACAGCTTGTTAGTCATGGGGGATCAGTGAATAGGGTTCTCCTGGGGTTCAGTATATGGAGAGGTAGCAGTGAGATCAGGAGAAAAAAATCAAACTAGTGGTTAGTGAATATATATTAAGGCATCCTGCAAATGCAATGTAGGAAATAGCTTTATTGCAGAGGCTCAAGAATTTAGTACCTTCCACTTTAAGGATCCAGATCAGAGTTTAGTCTTGGCAGAGCCAGGCAAAGTGTTCAGGAGTAAGAGAAGTAGCCCAGGCCGTTTATCATTAAGGCCAGACTATGAAAGCCTCACTGAGTTTCCCAGCCCTCCAGTTCTCTTTGTGTTGATGAAGTTACTCATTTGACGCCAACTAATGCTCATTAATTTTTTGTTAGGAAAGCAAGGTCCTTCCAAACCTTCCATTCATCCAGTGAGTATGGAGCACCTGCTATGATACAGTAAAGACTGCAAAAATAGATCCCATAGTTGTCCTTAGGAAACTCATGCAGCCACATGACTTAAATACTGAGTCTCAGTTTAGCAATGCCTTTCTGGTTATATGCACAGATAAGGAGGAAGTTCCTTGACCACCTCAGGGCTTGCAGCTGTTAGCATTCCTTCTTCCCCACTCATAACTGTGTCCTTCTTGATCCATTCCTCCCTCCCTGCTAGTAGCTGAACAAATACTAGGGCATGAATCATTTTCATGGGTTGTATTCCAGGTACTCCACCCCCCACCAAGTGGGGAAGGTGTGGAATTTGACTCTCTTTCAAGCTATGTCCTATAACCTGCATCCACCTGTCTTGCGACATCAATCAGAGCAAGGGCCCACATCCAGACTTATTATCTTAGGAAGAAATCGCTGGCCAGCCCAACCACATGATTTGCATGTTGATGCCCCAGCTCTAACAGGTCCCTGTAACAAAATAAGTCATGATGCTCTCTCTTTTTCTCAGGAAAAGTGGTCACTTTACCCAGACTTAAGATTTTCTCTGGAAAAAAATACCATTTCTTCCTGCACATGAGTTTATGTGCACACATACATATACACAGTAACTGCAAGGTACCAAAAATTGAAAAGATTTGAATAAGTGTATTGAGATAATGATCACATCTCATGTGAAAATGAGGATTTATGAATGAATAGAAAGGATAGATGCACAGAATTCTGCTTTCCTGTTAATTCAATAACTGGTTTCCGAAAGATAGCTACAGAAAACCAAGGAGAACTTGGATTTGGAATATGGGGATTATATTTTTAGCTGGGTAAGTGTTTGAACAATGCTGGGATTTAAGGCACTTTCAAATGCTGGATCCTGATCTGCCTGCCAGAGAGAGGCAAAAAAATTGGGGGCTATGGCTCTTTCAGCAGAAACTACAAGGAATCCAGGAATTTTCATCTTGTCCTAAATAAAGGAAAGCTAACATCCTGGCCCAAAAATCTGCCACACCTTTTCATTAATAAACAGTGTCATTTTTTTTTATCCTCAAGTTCTCTTCAATAATTTTTTTGTCCCTTCAAGGGAATGTGAGACACTTCCTGCTATGCTGTAGGGATGAAAAGAAGAATAAGACGCTACCCCTGCCTTAAGGATACTCACAGTCTAGTGGGAAATATAGAAACATTAATAAATAATCATGCAGAGGTTGATAAATGCAACAATAGGCTATGATCAAGTAGGGACTTGACGGAGAGGAGGGAGTAGACCTAATGCATCTGCAAATTTAGAGGATGCCGAGTGGACAAAACTTCTTTTTCGAAGTAGGATCTCTGAGAAATCTTCATGCTTCTGTCAACAAATATGCATCTGCCCCCAGCCTCTTCCCAATGGCTGCTGGACGAGGCTGTGAGAAAGTTGCATTTGCTCAGTGGACAAGCAAGGGAGATAGTAGGTTACAATGTCCGTGTGTCCTGTAATAATTTAACGAGCAACTGCCACAGATCCCATGTGGTGACTGATGTCACTGAAAAACTGGTCAGGATTTTAAACTTCTAATACAGCAGCAACAACAACTGATACTTATTGCTTGCCATGTTCCTTACTGAAGAGTGGTCACATGTCACATTACTTCTTACAACAGCCTTGTAAGTGTGCTCAATGAAGAATGTGAGGATCAGAGCAGCGAAATCATTCTTCTTTCACTTTTTCCAAGGTCACATAGCTGATATGAGGCATCCTACATTCAAACACAGAGCTGTCTGACTTTAGATTTCTTATTCTGTCCACTGCTTCCTCACACCTCCACCTAGACCAACACAGTTACACAAAGTAAAATATGAACACTTTAATACTGGGGTTAAATGTTCTCTTTAAGTGATGGAAGCCTTTGGAGGTCCTTAAATGGCCATGCTGCTCCTCACTATGGTGTCCTGATAATCATCTGCTGGTGTTAAGAAAATTAAAGTTTCTTCATGATAGCTTAGTTTACTCAAGGTGTTTTGAGTGTCTTAACATTTTCCTAACTTCCTTTATCTTGGAAGGAAGAAAGCCCGCGATGCCTTCAGGGTGCTAAAACTCTGTATTTATTGAGAACATGCCTCAAGGGTATTTTAGACTGAATAAGCTCATAATAGTGGATATTTCCTGAGCAGAATCTAGGTTAAGAAGCTTTGCAGGCTAGTCTGTATAGACTGATACTAACTTTTCTATTAAGTAGGGCAGACTGAAAGACTGTTTCAGAATTTGATGATGGATGAAGAAACAACGCAAAGGTGACACTGTCCTACATTTGTAGTGGTGACATTATCGCTTCCTTTTCCTTTGTGATGTTAAGTAATGGGCATCTGAAAGAGGGGAAAGATTTGTTTCTCTGTGTGTGTGTGTGTGTGTTTTCTCTAAGTATGTGTTGGCTGTGGGTGAAATCCAAAGCAAGCTGTAATCAAAACTGAATTTTAAGCTAAGAAAAGTGACTATAGTGAACACCCCCAGAAGACTGGTCTAGAACAGAAAACAATGGCAAAGTGAGCTCTATGAAGTTTCAGCTCCTGGGCAAGGAACAGAGAACACAACACAACATTACATTGGGGCATAAAGTACTATTCCATTGTCTTAGGAATCACCAAGTGGCAGCATGTTCTCTTAACATATTTTACTAATATGAAAGTTGCAACTGAAAGTTCAAAAACTATGTGTTGAAGAACAGATTACAGGGATGCGCCAGGCATCTGTCCCATTCGGTGAACAGGCCTTGGAACAGATGTCTCAAATTTCTTCAAATCCAGAACATGCTGTCCAATTTTTTTGGTGGTAAACATACTTTTTTTCCTTTTTGTCACCGCTCACCAAAGTATTATATTTAATGCATAAAATATGTAAATTCTTAAAGCATCATTTTGCTCTTTAGTGAGTTTAGATATTACAAAACGGTTTAATTATAAAAACAGACAGACCTAGTCCTGGGACCTGTGCAGCTAGAAATAAATGTGCAATCAAAACTGCAATTACCTGCAGAATTTAGTGTAAACAGATCAGCAATCACATAACAAACACAGGCTAGTTTGCATTCTGATATGAATACAGTTAGATCCAAAGCAATTTTCCTTTATTTATCTTAGCTGCTCAGCATAAATAAAGCAAGGGCATTGAAGCAATTAGCATAATTAGAGTATCGTGGTCAGGCCCTGTGTGATTTCAAGAGACGTTTCACTTTAGAATTCTTTTTCCCATACAAGAGTTTCCCTGAGCCACTAAAATATCGCTTTGGGCATTTTTGTATTTCAAATTTGCAAGTTGTCAGTTTGAAAAACCCTTGACACATGGATGTGAAAGCATCTCACAGACAGCCACAGAAGGTATACCCTCAGCTTTTCATTACTAAGAAGCTGGGGAATTTCCTTTTTCAGCTCTTTCTCCTACTTGACGTTTAACCCTAGAAATGTCAGTCTTAATTATTTCCATTGCCTTCAAATTGGGTCCAAGGGTTAAAGACAACTTGTTCCAAAAAAATAGGGAATGGGAGTAGGAGGGAAGGAGAGGTTATACCATAGTAGTAACTGAGCTGTTGCTACAAGAGCAAAGGCTCGGCAGCCAGCTAGCTACTGGTGATCTGCTGTTCAGTAGCTCCAAAGAATAAGGCAGCAATCAGGGTGGGGGGAGGGGCTGCACGTGGTTTACTAGCAGGATGCTTGGGAAGCATGGGAAATGTTCTCGGCATGGAAAACTGGTGATACTAATAACTAAGAGATGATAAGATTGGTTCTGTAAAAACACAAACAGAAGAAAAGCATTCACTTTCGTTTCTGTTTTTTATTATTCTTTCGTGCATGTGAAGGCACTTAAGAAAGACTGCCTTTTAGTTGGAAGCAAGAAGGTGCTGGCCCTGGGCCATTCTGTATGTGGTGGAACTCATTCAGTCCCATCAAAGTCATAGATAGGTTATGCTTTCATTCTTTCTACAAAATTATTTTTAAAGTTAACATAGAGTAGGATTGAACCCTCTTGTATGTGTTTATATGAAATTTAACACATGTTGAAATTCACATAACCACCACCACAATCTGGATACAGAAAAGTACCAGCACCCCCCAAAATTCCTTCATGCCGTCCCTTTGTACCCCACTGTCCTCTTACTCCAAACCCTGGCGACCACTGATTTGTTCGCTTTCACTATATTTCTGTCTTTATGAGTAGGTCATTTAAATGGAATCATACAGCCTGTAACCCTTTGAGACTGGCTTCTTTCACTCACCAAAATGCACTTAATACTCATAGCAGCAATTCATAGCAGCAATTCATTGCTTTCTATTGCTAAGTAGTACTCCATTGTAAAGCTGTACTATAGTTTTGCTTGCCCATTCACCCATTGAAGGGCATTTGCATCGATTGCATTTTTGGCAATGGTGAACAAATTTGCCGTAAACATGCACAGAGTTTTGTTTGAACGTAGGTTTTCATTTCTCTAGGGTAAATATTTAGGAGTAGAATTTCAGAGTCGTAAGGTAAGTGTGAATTTAACTTTCTAAGAAACTGTCAAGTGGCTATGCCATTTTGCATTTCTGTCAACAGTGTTGCTCTGCCTCTATCAGCACTTGGGATTGTCAGGATTCATTTTATATTATCCTCTTCTAATGGGTATGTAGTGGTATCTCTTCATGGTTTCCATTCGCATTTTGCTAATGGCTGCTGATCTTTTGCTGTGTTTATTTGCCATGTGTATGTCCTCTCGAGTGAAGTTTTGGCTTCTCTGGTGTCTTGCCTGTTTTAATGGGGTTGTTTGTTTGTGTTCTCAGTCTTCATTTATCTTTGCAAATGTTAGGAAATCTCAGCTATGTATCCAGTTTTCAATGATGTTTGTTAATGCAAAACCATTCAAAGACTTGACTTTGGCCCATACAAATCATGAGTAAAATTCAGCTCAGTAAAACCAAAATTCCAGGATTAAAGGACTAATAAAAAAAGAAAATTGCTGTAGAATAAGCCCACTCCATTACTGAGCTTCTGATTTTTTGATCTTTTTCAACGTTGACTTCTTTTTTAAAGAAAACCTGTGACCCAGTCTTAATTTCTTCTTTCTTTGGCCTCTTTCTATCCTATAGCCCAACGGTAGCCAACATTTACTCTGAACTGCAAGTTGAACATTCTTTGCATCCTGGGAAAGTGTATAGCTCTTAATCAGTTTCTCTCAGAGCTGCTGGGATACTAGTTTAGGGAACATTGGTGGACAGGAGATGGAGTGTATTCTTCCATTGCAGCTGATGTGCTGGGCAATTTGCCTATGCCACTTCACAAAATCCTGTGGGGATAGGTGTTAGCTCTGCTCTACAAATAAGAAAAAATCCAAATTCAGAGAAAATAAAGGACTTGCCCAAGTTCATAAGGTTCATAAGCACCCGAACCCACTCTGGAAAATTTCTTTCTGTGTTATTGCTTAGTAAGCAGAAGTCTAAGATAAGTAATTATCTTAGAAGTAATTACATATGAGCCTTTACTCCATGCTGTCAACAGCTCTGAGAATAATATATAAAAGTAGGTATTGTTCTCTACTTTCCCTTTGAAAAATTATTTTGCTGTAATGTAGCAAACCCTTCCTTCCTAAAAACAGGATGGTAAACTAAGATCTGATCATTCTGCCTCAGGAAAGAAGAAGTGACCCTCCCCAGTCTAAGTTGACTCCCAAATTTTGTTGGTTCATAGTCCTAGAAAACCATGCTTACCCTTTAAAATAGACTTTAAAAATGATTCTGAATTATCTAAAAAATTCAGTTGTTTTCATGCAGAACCTCAGAAATTAAACCGAACAGCATTCCTTATTTCTTTACTTTCATAATTAAAGAACTAAGCATGGTAAACATGCTAGAAAAACTAGAGGAAAGCATTTTCATTTTCTCATACTGGAGAAGGCCTTCCTAACGAAAGAAACCCAGGAGTCACACAAGACTGACAGAGGTGATTACTTAAAATCTAAGTTGTGTACAATGAAAAATAGCATTAAAAAAGTTAAAAGACAAATTGTAGGCTGATAGAAAATACTTGTAACACATAAAACAAAGGATCAGTATTCAGACTATATAAAGCGATCCAACAGTTCATGGAGATCAACATCCCATTAGAACATAGTCAAAGGATAGTAATGAGAACGTCACCAAATAAATATAGATGATTAATTGATGGCGGAAAATTACTGAAAGTTCTTGCCTCTCAGACTGACCAATATTGAGATGACTGATAATATCAAATATTGGTGAGAATGTGAGGAAAGTAACTCTCATTCACTCTTTTTTTTTTTTAAATTTTTTTTTCAACGTTTATTTACTTTTGGGACAGAGAGAGACAGAGCATGAACGGGGGAGGGACAGAGAGAGGGAGACACAGAATCGGAAACAGGCTCCAGGCTCTGAGCCATCAGCCCAGAGCCTGACGCGGGGCTCGAACTCACGGACCGTGAGATCGTGACCTGGCTGAAGTCGGACGCTTAACCGACTGCGCCACCCAGGCGCCCCTCTCATTCACTCTTGATGACACTGCATGTTTCTATCACCTTCTTGTAAACAGTATGGTGGTGGGGAGGGGAAGACAATTTGGCAACGTCTAATAGGATTGGTCAAGTACTTACATTTTAAAGAATTGTACAGTACAGAAAATTTAAAGGGAATCCATTGGTGTATCACTTATAATTGCCCCAAATTTAGAAACCACCTTCAAATGGCAAAATGGTTAAATACATTGTGTATCTATACTACTGTTAAAAAAGGTAATAAAGCTGTGTGCTAACATGAAAAGATATTCAAGGTGGATTGTTGTACTCAAAAGCAAGTTACAGAGTTGATGTGTGTGTATGTTTATACATATCTATGAGTGTATATATATATATATACATATATACACACACACACATATATATGTAACATGTATATATGTGTATATAAATCTAAAATCCTACCATCTCAGTAAGATTAAAGTTTAATGGGAATGCAAAAATACTGATTCACATTTTGTTTTTAAATAATTTTGCTTTGATCTTCAATAGGAGTACATGCAGAATATTTTTAATTGTTTTATTTACTTATTTTGAGAGAGAGTGTGCATACATGTGCAGGGGCGGGGCAGAGAGAGAGAGAGAGAGGGAGAGGAAGAGTCCCAAGCAGGCTCCATGCTGTTAGCATAGAGCCAGGTTTAGGGCTTGATCTCATGAATCACAAGATCATGATATGAGCCAAACTCAAGAGTTGGATGCTTAACCAACTGAGCCACCCAGGCACCCCCAGAATTTTTTTAAACCAATACTTATCAATGAATTAAAGAGACTCTTTCTTCTTAAATAAATTTTGAGTGGTATTCTGCCTCTATATAACAATGTGTACTATTCCTTTAAACAGTAAATGTTACCAAATCTTTTTTGGCATTTTATTTAGTCAGCTAGATATCATAATAAGAACATTTTTTAGTACATTTTATTCAGTGTCATAATCTGATATAAAATCTATAGGGCGAATTTATGGCCTACCCCTTAACTATTATTGGTCAATACAACCCAATTAATAATACTTTCAGATTTCTGCTGTGCAGTACTTACTGTTTTACAGAGTAATAGAAAATATTCCTCGGGTGCCTGGGTGGCTCAGTCAGTTCAGTGTCCAACTCTTGGTTTCAGCTCAGGTCATGATCTCACAGTTTGTGAGTTTGAGCCTCATGTCAGGCTCCATGCTGACGGTGTGAAGCCTTCTTGGGATTCTCTCTCTCTCCCTCTTTCTCTGCCCCTCCCCTGCTTGTGCCCTTTCTCTCTCTCAAAGTAAATAAATAAACTTTTTTTTTTAAGAAAATATTTAGGGGGGCGACTGGGTGGCTCAGTCGGTTAAGCGGCCGACTTCAGCTCAGGTCATGATCTCATGATCCGTGAGTTCGAGCCCTGCGTCGGGCTCTGTGCTGACAGCTCAGAGCCTGGAGCCTGTTTCAGATTCTATGTCTCCCTCTCTCTGACCCTCCCCCGTTCATGCTCTGTCTCTCTCTGTCTCAAAAGTAAATAAACGTTAAAAAAATTTTTTTTTTTAAAAAAAGAAAAGATTTAGGGCGCCTGGGTGGCTCAGTCAATTGGGTGTCTGAGTTCAGCTCAGGTCATGATCTCACAGTTTGTGAGTTCGAGCCCCACATCGGGCTCTGTGCTGAAAGCTCAGAGCCTGGAGTCTGCTTCAGATTCTGTGTCTCCCTCTCTCTCTGCTCTTCCCCCACTCATGCTCTGTCTCTCTCTCTCTCCTTCAAAAATAATTAAAATATTTTTTAAAAATTTAAAGAAAAGATTTATTATGTCAGGTACTTTTTCTGTATATGAACCATGGCCTGCTGGAAACATCAGCCAAAGTGATCACTAAAAAAACTGTTAACACTAAGCCCAGAATGGGCCTGATTTGTATACTGTCTTGGAACCTATCCTGAAAATGATAAACAATCCATTTCTTCATATTGGAAGTCAGGCTTTTGCAACCAAATCCCTTCAATAATACAATCACTAGGAGCTGGGTATTGTAGAAACATGTGAAGAAGTCAGGAGTGTAACTGGAATAGTTTTGAGTGGACAAGTATTTCCAAGCCATGGCTTACCATCACTTTTCAGGTAGCAAAGTCCACAATGGTAGATAATGAGAAAGTGTCTATTGCCCCTTGTTATATGTATAGTGGGAATCTACTGTAACTTCCTTGTTTGTAAACCTCCATGTGGTGATTTAATCTCTTCTTTCCTAGGAACCTAGTTCATATTTCTTTCTTCCTGAAAACAACCAATAAAAGTTGTCTAGAGTTTCCACCATGAGTACATAGTGTGTGCTATGTGAAGACTTCATATGTGGCTGAATGTAAACTCTCTAGCATACTCTAAGTAGAGACTCCTATGGGTGTGGCAGAGCAAAGGATCCTGCCAAAAGGCAGTAGCCACCTTAGCTTCAGAAATGTCCTCTTTCCAGAACAGGTACTGTGAGTTTTTTCAGAGCCCCAGGACAGAATGCTTATAAGATGAATATATTAGCAAGGAATAGTAGCAATATAACTGGGTATTATTCTCAGAGGATTCAAAAATTAAAAAAAAAAAAAAAACTAAACTAAACTAAAACATGGGTACCTGGGTGGCTCAGTCAGTTGAGGGTCAGACTTCACTCAGGTTATGATCTCACGGTTCATGAGTTTGAGCCCCACATTGAGCTTTGTGCTGTCAACTCAGAGCCCGCTTCAGATCCTCTGTCCCCCTATCTTTGTCCCTCCCCCACTCACGCTCTCTCTCTCTCTCTCTCTCAACAATAAATAAAAAAACATTTTAAAAAATTTAAAAAAAACTAAACAGAGCAAAGCATTCTTCCCATATGCTCTGTCCTTATGGAGTGATGCCATTAAGCCTTTTTGATACTAACAGGCAAAGCCAAGTATAGTATTTACTCAAATTTTATAAGGGGGGAGTATGAGAGTGTGTATATATGTGTGTGTGTGTGTGTGTGTGTGTGTGTGTGTGTGTGTATATATATATAGTTTATGAAAATTAGCACTTACATACTAAAAGAAATCTGGATGGAGACCTCAGTTTTGAAATTTTGAAATCTCTCTCTTCACTAGCATTCTAATGCAGCATCATTAGGAATATGCCTTTATAGATGGGCTCAAAATTTATTTGACTAAAGACTAGTATAAAATTTGGTTTTCAGAAGCAGTAAAAAGGACATTTGAGTGTGGTTTCTGTTCTAGGCAGAGAGCAAATGCAAGTCTTGCAAACCTTTTGGTTGAATAACTTCTATAACAATCTATACAGTAGAATAATATGGAGCATGTCTTTTAAAACTATACATGTAGAGACTGTAAGTTTCATGCAAAAATAGGCTACATCCATCTTGTTCAGTACTGTCTTCAGTATCTAGTGCCAAGGTCAGTTAAGGCACTAAAGCAACAGTTGCTTAGTAAATACTTAATGAATTGATCAGTTAATTAACATAACCACCAGAACATTAATGGAATTTATTTCTGGATTAGGGGTGCTTTGTATTTCCCTATTTTTGTTCATTTGCATGTTCTAAATTTTCTAAAATGAGGATGAATTACTCTTCAAAAAAGAATACATTTTGCCATAATTGAAAGGTTCGTGGAATCCCCTTAAATTTTTAAACTTGTTATATGAATAAGTATGCTCTTTCATTTACAAAAAATCTGCTTGTTTAGGACATAGAGTTGGGGATTATTTTTCTATCATTATTGATAGTTTTGTACAGATCCACCCATACTCCCCTGTGCTGTCCCCCCATGACTAAGAGTTTACATTCACAGTCTGCATGTCAGGCTTAGGAACCCTCTCTTTGACCACAGAACCTTGTAATCTCTTACCTGGGGCCTCAGGTTCCTGACTTTGGGCTCATGACATTGAGGCAGCTGAGCTAACCCCAACTGGGGCAAGTAAGAGTTTGTAATTAGACCTGAGGTGAGCAGGGCTGAGTGTTTACTTTCAGCCACCTGCTTTTGTTCCATGGCAGTACTGGAGCCTTAAGATACATAGAGAGAGATTTGGGGCATAACTATGTAAAGTGGTGGTAATGACACGTCTCTGTTGAGGTTATTATAATCTTCAATTCCTATTTAAAAATCCTTAGTGATAGGCTCAACACAACTGCAATTATTATTAAAAACTTTTGTTTAAAATGTTATTTAGAATATCTTTATTTTCTATATGGACTACGATAATCACAAACAGTATAGGAATAGAGTCATAATTTATAACTATATATAGTGTAGATTGTATTTTTTCCCAATGAAATGCAGAGATGCAGAAAAATTGCCATGATTTGTGTTATAACACTGGAGTCAGAACTAATACTGAGGAGTGTTTTCTCAACTTGATGCGTGGGCTTTAACTATGCAGCTCCCATCAGCACTAATGGGAGATTCAAGGCTAAATGCCAAGGATAAAACTGAGACTATAATGCAAGCTTTGGATGTGGTATAATTGGAAACTGATTTTCATTGTGATTTTTTGTGCTATTTTTTTGCTTTTGGGGTTCCCGCTATTATACTTTTAAAATTTGATTTTTCAGATATGGTAAAAGGTAACATTTAATAATAAATAAAATATGTACCCAATTTTTTTGTATCTTTGCCAGTGAAATGATGTAGTGGATTAGAAATCCAACTGAAAGATAGAGCCAAAGGTTTGGCTAAGATATTGGGTATGTGTTGCTTACATAATATCTAGAAAATTCAGCAGCTACCTGTCTATTTGAAAAAGAGATTGGTGTACATTTTCCTAACTGTCTATCCAATTACCAGTCTATTTTTCCTGAACTATTTTCATACATCAGTGGTATTACTATATTATGAAAACCAATGAAAACCCTTGAACTATTTTACATGGTCATAATGAGCATGAGTTGGAAATTAATATATATAACAGGAATAGTGAGTAAATATGATGGTACATATCTTCCCTCTCCCGTAGACAGTGTTTCTATACCCCCAGAAGGAAAATTTAATCTTCTGTGGCTAAAATAAATGAAATCTATTTCTCCTGCTTGCTTAATATACTTAAAATGAGTAGATTTTGTCTACTTTAATATTTAGGTGTTCTTTGTTTAATCATTTCTGTATTTAACTGATGGCAGCTGCCCTAACTTAGGGTACACTAGAATGTGCCAACCAATTCACTTTTGAGGACACAAATTAAACACATCAGTGTTTCACTTGGGCATGTTCAAACAAAAAGCTCTTAGGGTGTATTATTAATAGTAGAGTGGTAAATATAGGTTTCAACGCAAGCATAAACTTTTCATTGGCCAGTTGTTTGAGAACATGGCTAGTTCATACAGCAGTGGCCATTAATTGGAATTGCAGTTTCCTTATATTGAAACCTCTCTGAATATAAAACCTATATGCCTCTAAGACCATCAACCTTAAGTCTCACATTGGGAGAGCCATCATAGGTGTTAATGATGTTCAATAAGCTGAGAGAGAGAGGCATAAAGGAGCACCCAACCATGATCATATATATTGGACACTGTATGCCTCAGTCAGATGGAGTAAATCACTAATTCCTCAACTGTATACCCAATCCCCAGAACTCCACTGTGAAGCCACAGCTGCCCAGAGAGTAGGCACTCAATTGAGAGTAGACAGGAAGAGTGTTGAGCTCATAAGTGAACCAAGACACCTGTGCCTGGGGGAACACTCTTTTGAGAGGTGCCACAAAAGAAGAGAGAAAACAAGGGGCACAGGGTGTATGGGGTACAGAGCACTGCTTACCTTGAGGGTCCAAGTTAGCAGCTAGAGTCTTGAGCTGGTCTGTCAGCCTCAGCCAAATGGTTAGCATAACTTTCAACTATTAACAAACCTTTAAGCTTCTATGACCTAATTTCAGGTTGGGGTGTCATGGGCTATAACCCTGTGTAGACCAATTTTCATTTGAACACCAGGAAATGAGTGGATGAGTCTTCTATATACTTGTGGACAATCAACAAAGAAATTCCTTTGTATTTATGTAATGTCATGGGTGCCAATTGGTTGTCCTCATCACATTCAGTTTTTCCTTAGGGACCCTAGTGTTAGGCCCAAACAAGGCTTATAGCCCCAAGGTCTAAAGGGCCTGCTAATTAAGGACTGCGTGCATGCGCACGCACACACACACACACACACACACACACACACACACACACACACACACACACCAGAAAACAAATCACGTAAAACTGAAAGGATCTTGAGTATCTCCATTTGCTCAGAGGTATATGACTAGTCAGGACACCTTCTCCCTGCTCTGTTGTGCTGTGAGCCCAGGAGGGCCCAAACCAAAACATAATAAAGCTCCAACATCCCTGCATTCAGCATTTTACAAATCTCTTTGGAACAGAAGAGTAAATAATTTCTTAAACAGTTTGGCTCTTAGAGTAGTCAGTCTTGGACAGCTGTCAACAGGAAACCCCAAGTCATCTCGTATTAAACTCTGCTATCACAGAGGGACCTGTCACCTAAACCTTGACATAGGACCTATGAGAATTATTTTTATTTTTATTATTAGAAAGCACTGACAAGTATTTGGAAAAGCTGGGGAAACCTAGGAGAATGCATTCTCATTTCTCCTAAACATTGTGTTTATTCACTTATTGAAAGCTCGTTTAAAATAAGACAGATTTTCCTCTCTTAGTAACTTGAGAAACATCAGTGGCAAAAATCACTGGCTGTAATGCAGTCTTTGGACAATTTAGCACTACTCTTCATAATAATTGTAAGAAATTATATTTTTTCTTGAAAAATTCATTGAGCCTTACCATCCCAGCATTCTGCAATTTATATATCTGTCATCAATTCACATAAGATGATAGAATTTCTATGACAAAGCATTTGTGATTTTATCTTTTTTTTTTATGTGGTCTTGAGTGGTATACTATTTTCCTTATGCAGGCAACCTCTCCAGCATCATCTAGCTGACTCTTATTCTTTGTGAATCCTGCAGACGGAGGGGGTGTCAGTGAAGCACATTTATTTTAAGGGGTAGAAGTGGGTAGGGAAAGAGATTGTGTAGGGGAAGGAACCTAGCCCCCATCCCCTGTCCCTAAGCCATCCCGGCTTCCTCGTGCAGATGCCCAGCACAGTTCTGTGCATTGGCTGACCCAGCTGGAAACAGTGGTCCCAGCCCTGCTGTCCTGTCCAATCTACTTTTCACTGAAGGAAGAATATGTCTGGAGCCACAACTGAGGAAGTGGACGGCAGGGGTTGAGGGCAGGATTTTTTCGATCACCACTGAAATTGGAGAGATATGAACCTGAACTCTTAAGAGGGAGGTGATCTGGTCTCCAGGAAGGCAATTAACCAGACAAGGAGTGTGGGAATTAGGGATCAAAACTGTGAGGCGAACAGGTTGAGTGGTCTTAGACAAGTTACATTTAATCTCAGAGCCTCATTTGCCTTATTTCAAGCAGGGGCAGTGTTAGAATTAATTAATTTTGCAGGGTGCTTTGAGATCCACCGATGTGAGACTAGGGCAATGCAGAAGGAGGTTTTGTGTTGCTGTTATTCTTGTTCCTAGAAACATGGAAGCTTCCTCTTATTTTACCAGCCCCCTTGACTCCCCACACCTGAACAGTAAGAAAATGAAAGTAACCTGTTGGCTGTATCAATCAAGTATTGATTCAATTCATTCAAACCTTGCCTCAGCTGTGTCTCTGAGCACAGACACTGTGTGATTCTGTTAACATTTTCTGTGGGACTGAGTTTTCAATGATTATATTCTAACCTTGCTGTTATTTCTGAATTTTATGCAGGGCTGATGATTTCACCATCTTGGCGTTGGTCTTTCATTATGGGTTTTTTAGGATATTCTTCATGCCTTGTCGTAATACTTCTCAGGGAAGCTCCCTGAAACTTTGCAGAGTCCCCAGAATTTGACCTTAGGACTGAAAAGATTTGATCTTTCTGAGGCTGACCACCAGTGCAGCCTCTCTCTGCCCTGACCCCTTTCAATTTCTCTCCTTCTTTTTGGCACAACACAAATTTCCAAGTTGTGTATGTTTGCTTGTAAATACACCACTCAGCTGTGTTCCCATCCTTTGTGTCAACAGGAAAATCCCCTTGTTCTATGTTTAGCTTGAATAATTACCAAACTGTTTGTAATTAGAATGTGAGAATGTGACCTCACAGCAATTTTTTCATTTCCTTTCTCTGTATTTAATACATTTCAGAAACCAAAAATACCAAATCTGTCCCCCCTTTTTTTGATGCTTATCAGTAATGGAAACATTGCAAAACAATCAGCCCAATACCTATGCTTTGTTCATTTATTGCCTTCTCTGAAGATAAATTGACTGTACTCAACGCTCTTCAGCATTTTTCTTCACCTAGATATTATTGCCTTGTGCAGCCACCCCAAGGTGACTGTTATCACTTAATTAAATCCTTGCACGCTGGGAAGAAAAAACAACATTGTTCCTCCATAACCCCAAGGAGCCTATTTTTAAGCCACTAAGCCTTTTCCCTGTTTTATTAACTTATTCCTGGCTACAACAAGACATACTTTTGTTGATGAGCAAAAGGTTGTATTAGCTTTTTATTTTCTGGGTAAACTTATCTATTCTCTGGGAAGAAGGAAGGCAAAAAAGAATGGACATTACAAGGGAAGGGAAAAAATGGGGTCTCTTCAACCTCCCTGATTCTAGTAAAGGTCTCTGTAAACACCATGCTGGAAACTAGAAGCAGGGGATTCAGGAAAGGGAATGAGAAAATAAAATGTAAACATCAAATGGGAACAAGATTCTAAAAGTAAAATGACGTGTCTGTCTATTGGGGGAAGCATG
Organism: Panthera onca; assembly: GCF_046562875.1. NCBI lineage: Eukaryota > Metazoa > Chordata > Mammalia > Carnivora > Felidae > Panthera > Panthera onca. Next base: position 82,920,356 of record NC_138344.1, read on the forward strand.
TGGGGTAGAGGACGCCACTTTCAAGCTAAGGAAACTAGGCATAGATGTTGTATGTTTGTTTGTTTGTTTTTTGAAGAAGGAATGATTTATTGGCACTTCTTTTGTTGCTGTCTAGAGTAGAATCTCTTTATTAACCTTTTGTCTAATGTGTTTATTTTTTTTTCCACACTTAGGTTTCCTTCTTTACCTTATGTTACTGGGCATCCTTTATCGGTCAGTTCTATCCCCAGTTATGTTTCAAGGCATCAAAGAAATACCATTAGGGCATATTTAGGTGTGTGTGTGTGTGTGTGTGTGTGTGTGTGTGTGTGTTGCATGTGGATACATGTGTGCACATATGTGTACGTGTGTGCACATGTGCTAGGAACCTGTAACTGGCAGATCTGACTGAGGCACTTAATATCCAAAAATTCACTTGCTGCAAAGGGACTTATTTGTTCACACGTGGTAAATTATGTACCTTTTAGTTTGTTTCTAGTCCATTACATCATGGGCCCAAAAATGGGTTGTCACTTCTAAGATTTGGACCCAAGCAAGCATATGTGTTTATTCATGATGGTAAATCATTTTACCACATGCTGTGCTCACCAACAGAGTAAATGCTGCTTAAAGCTGCAATATTGGCAAGAGTAGTTGATGCTGTGACAGGCTAGGGCTGGATAGAGACCCGGTTCTTAAATAGATAATTAAGATATCTGAACTGTCACCAATCACTGCCCACAGGTTACACATTTCTCAGCTTCATACATGGAACACACGATTGTGCATGCTGCCTCACTCCCTCTTCCAGTGCAAGATACATTCACTGGCTCAGTGTGCCTGTCTCTCAAATGGGAAAAGCAGAAACATCTCTAGGATCATGGGAGAACGAGCCCAATAGTGCCTGTGAAGATCCCTTTAATGAAAGGGCCACGTGTACAAATGACAGGAATTTTTTCTTGCTTGGTGCATAAGACCTTCCACTGCCTACTTGGAGTGACTGAGAATCTTCATGAGCTGTTTCTGGGATTCCGGTCAGATCTGCAATAGTTTCCATCCTGCTAGCCAAATGGATGCCTGTGGGGATGTGTATATCTTCCCACTCACTGGAGTGCACTGGTTTCCTTTTTTTCCTCTACAGGTTAATTTCTTTTCCTTTATAATAGCATTATAAATATCTTACTGAGGCAGGTTAGAGCCCTTCAAAGACGGTGCCCTTTGTAGGAGCCACCCATTTGACTTTGACCTTGAACAGTGTTCTTAGTGTCCTCATGTAGGTAGTATGGACGCATATACATATTTGGTTTCAAACTGCAGTTTTGTTGGTGAGAAACTCTTGCTGGCTTTCTCTGAACAACCTTAGAATATGACATAGAATCCCAGCGTGAGTATCATTTACTGTTTGCCCTCCTCCCTCCACCCCCTCGCTCCCTCCCTCTCCCTTCTCTCCAAGTTAGCCAGAGTCATTCCTAAGCCATCCTTCTCAAAGGTGTATATCTGGCCTTGCAGAATGTCAGAACAGGAGGCAACCCGGCTGTCTTCAGTCACTCATTTTTGTTCTTAATAATCTTTACTGTTGGGAAACCCTTCCTTTTGCACCCAGATTCTGCTCACTGCCTTTGCCCTTCATGAAACAGAAAGACTGGTTGCCAGCCTCTGTGGAGGAACCTGGCGTGTACTCAGTCACCTCTGGGTCTCCTCCGGGCTGAATAATCCAGTCCATTTAACCATTCTGTAAAAACCTTATGTTTCAATTATCTATTTTTTCAGCTCCCTTTTGAACCCTCTCCAAATTCTTCTTTTTTGTAAAGCAGTGAACCCCAAAACTGAATTTGAGACCTGAACAGTGCTGAGCAAAAAGGAATATGAGCTTAGAATTCTAAGCTTCATTGTCGATGGTTTCCCTTTGCAGACATTTAACTTAAAAATATTGAGTCATGGTGGGGCGCCTGGGTGGCTCAGTCGGTTAAGCGGCCGACTTCAACTCAAGTCATGATCTTGCGGTCCATGAGTTGGAGCCCCAAGTCAGGCTCTGTGCTGACAGCACGGAGACTGGAGCCTGCTTCTGTTTCTGTGTCTCCCTCTCTCCCTCTGCCCCTCCCCCATTCACGCTCTTTCTCTGCCTTTCAAAAATGAATAAATGTTAAAAAAAAATTTTTAATATTGAGTCGTGGGGCTTCTGGGCGGCTCAGTCCATTAAGTGTCCGGCTTCGGCTCAGGTCATGATCTCGTAGTTTATGAGTTCGAGCCCTGCATCAGGCTCTGTGCTGACAGCTCGGGCCTTGGAGCCTGCTTTAGACTGTCTCCCTGTCTCCCTCTTTCTCTGCCCCTCCCCACTCATGTTCTGTCTCTCTCTCAAAAATAAATAAAACATTAAAAAATACATATATTGAGTTGATCAGTCACCCCATTTAAAAGAAGAACTGGGTGGTATATGCACACACATACAGGCAAACACACACACACACACACACACACACACACACACACACAATGGGAGGGAGGTGTTAGCCTTTTGCAGAGCCCAGGAGATCAGGAGACACTCCCTAAGACACCATGATCTCTACTTGTTGAGCATGAGGCAGCCTGCAGCCTTGAAGTCTCTTATGTGACTCAGAGTATGGGTGTTATTTGAGGGTAAGCAGAAATAGACTCAGACAAAGTTGTCAAGTGGATGAAAGGCTTCGGCATCAGGCATTTTCTATTTTCTTTCCTTATCACCCTCAGACATGGCCTCCTGGTCCCCGCATGGGTGAACAGGCAGGCCAGGGCTGGGCACTCAGAGGAAGTAGCTAGTGAGCTAAAGCGTGTGGTAGACAAAGGGGGAACCTCAGTAAAAGCTGGTTCCTTCCTCCTTCCATCTCTTCCTGTACTCTTACTCCCTCGGTTCTCATCTGGAGAAAGCTTAAAGACCATCTTCTCACTAGCCCATACCCACTTTCATCTACTTCCCATTATCCTTGAAAAGGAGGCAGTGGAAACAGTATAGAATTAGTATAAAACCATCACAATATTATTATGTGTAATCGAAATTTTCTAATAAAAATACTGTATTATTCTTTACTGCTCAATATCTAGAACATTGCCCTTTCTCACTTCACATTCTACTAGATCTTTATACCAGTGATAGGTTAGTCTGAATGAGTATTCGAACACAACTGATTTTTCTGGGACTATTAGATGCCTGTTGCCAAGATCTTTTGAGCAGAGAAGAATTGCTTTTCTCTATATTTGCCTCAGTATTTTTTATTGAGTGTATGTTACTGAGGTGAGGTTGAAAAGGGGAAAAGTTGCCTAGGAATCAACCTAAGTGAAACAATGCACCCGTGGAATGAGGTTCACCCAGTAGATTATAATCGACCAAGGTATAGCTTAGACCATACCTAGCAGAAGGTCCCGTCCTGCCTCAATCTCTCATTTGGCTGACATCACAATCAGAGAGGACAACAACCATCTTCTTATCCCACGTCTGCTTTGGACATCACCTCGAGCACACTACCTGTCTACCCTCTATCCCAGGGAACTCTGTATAGGGGAACAAAGGGTAGCGATTTGATGCCAAAAAAGTGAAGAGTCTCTGCTGTGAAAAAAATATGCTCCAAATCTTCAGAGTCAATATACAGTGTAGCAGACTGCATTTGAGTTCCTGCTTTACCACTTGTCATCTCAATTTTCCTCATCTCAAAAGGGGACAGCAATAGTATATCCATCAGAGTAAGGAAGTGAGGATTAAGCTGGGTTAGTCCATATGAAGTCCTTCTCCCGGGGTCCAAAACAGAGGCCACCTCAATAAATTCTGTCACTGATACACATGGTATATAATAGTATTCACACACATTCTCGAATTATCCTCATTTTTAAGTGGCTATGCTTATGGAACTAAAATCATTTTTATGTCTTCATGGTTTTTTTCTTCCTCATATTCTTGTTGACATTACTGTGTTGTGCAAGTGTCCCACCCTAGATTTCCGTCTCTTTCTGGTAACTTCTACAACTCCTCAAGGTCAATGAAGTCTTTTTTCTCCCTTACAAGTATTCTGGCCCCAACTCATGTTTATTAAACATTTAAAGAGGAGTATATATGACCAGGATGGAATCTCATTTCAGCCAAGAGTCCTTTTCTTCCTTGTCCCCTTAAGTTCATATCTAACTTCATTTTAGTGCCCTTTGTGAATTACACCATTTCTTCCACATGTGCATTTCTTCTTATGATCAGGTAAAAACCACTCTTTAGCAGACATTCTTTCTAAGTCAGCATCTCAAGTCAAATAATAACCACTGTGGGTGCCATTTATCAAATATCTACCATATGCATTTATTCTAATCAACTCAACAGCTCTACTGAGTAGAATAAAGAATGTACAGGGGGCGCCTTGGTGGCTGAGTCAGTTAAGCATTCCACTATGGCTCAAGTCATGATCTCATGGGTTTTGATTTCAAGCCCTGCATCTGGCTCTGTGCTAACAGCTCAGGGGCCTGGAGCCTGCTTCGGATTCTGTGTCTCCCTTTCTCTCTACCTCTCCTCCACTCATGCTCTCTTAAAAATAAACAAACATTAAAACATATATTAAATAATGTACAGACATTGTTCTTTACATGTACATATGAGAAAACAGTAAAATCGCACATTCAGAATTCCAGCTCAGGTCTGTTTGAGTCCAAAATGCATGTATTCGTTTTCATTGCCTCTTAAAGATTTTGAAGGACTCTCATTTCAAAGCTGGGCATAAAACTTGTCCACCTCTGGCCACATAGAGTCTTTAATTTCACTAAAGGAATTGAAGAGACAAGGCCATAATTGTCCCATCTCCTTGACCAGTGCCCCAAATCTTAGAGTATCTCTGAATCTGACCAGAGTCTTTCTAACAGAGTCATGTCTCGTGTTGAGCACAATTAGAGTGTGGAATTTAGAGGGGCCCCTCTATAGTGCCCGGTCTTTGAGCCATGAGCTGTGGCCTCTGGTATCGTCCTCCCTGAGCATTTGTCCAGAACTGTGGCAAGTGGTTCCCTGGTGAAAGCTGTAGAATGTGCTCCTTAGCAATGATCAAGCCACTCTGGTCTCAGGAGTAGTCCACCCATCTGCCTGATGCATCCTTATTCCTTCCTTAATCTTCTTCTCTGGGGGTTCCATAAGGCTCTCTGCCTCTGGAAGTCTCTTCTCCCACACCCCTTAACAAGGCCAGGAGTCTGTCCCTGTAAAGCCCCCTTTCTGATGCTCATCCAGGACTCGGATAATATCTAGATCCTTTTTTTTTTTTATGAGGACCCTGGAAAAACCCGAGGGAGAGACGTGAAAGAATTAGTTCTCTTTAAACCACTCGCTATGTCGGCAATCCTGTTGTTCACTGACATATGTAGAGAAGTGGTGGAAAGAAAGGGTCCTAATGTTTCAGCCTGTGTCATCCAATACTCAGGTACTTCTGCTTTGACCTCTCTCTGTACATCCGAGTGTTTAAGCCTAGATGTTCTCTCATGTAATTCATTCACACTGTGTCAGATGACAAAAGGGGGCACATTAGTAATATGGTTCCTTCAAAAAGTTGCTGGATAACCTGCTACACCCATCATTCTCTTTTCTGTGTCCCTGTGAGGCAAGAAGATTCAGTCTTGAAGAAGCAAGCATGCATGACTCATGGCAGAACCCCTAGATTTTACTGTACTGTAGTAAGCCTTTTGAGACAAGAATTTTTAATCCTGGTCAAAATGAAGGTTTTGTATTCCATCATGTTATTGGAAATTTTAATTGTAATCGTGTAGTTCTGTGTGTTAAGGGAGCCCGATATAAGAATTGCTTTTTGGAAATATGTGAAGGAAAAAGCTTCTTTCATTCATTGCCTATAAGGGTGTGTTGCCTTGCTGAGATTATGGAAAAGAGCTGGGCTCCCTACATTGTAGAATACTGATAATGTCAGTCATTCACTGTTGCACTGTTTTGATCCCATTAGTTCAGGTGAAATTAAGGATGTTGATAAACTGTGGAGACCTGTGCCAACATATAGTCCATCAGACCTGCCTAGTAGGTCACATCTGTGTGCCATTAGGCCACATTTGTGTGATTTTTAAGAAATGGCAAAATAATATTGGCTATACACTTTCGTGAAATGTGTCTTATGGCACAAAAGAACCAGGAAAGGGATAAAAATCTGTTGGGAGAAGAGCAGTAAATGTCTTAAGCAAGTGTGATTACCTTTAATAAGAATAGAAGGAACACACAGAAAATGATAACAGCTTAAGGTTGTGTTTGTAAAACCCTTAATATATTTTTTATTTGCTTTGGGATAAAAGTCTTCCATTAGGGCACAGAGGCCAATTTGAGTCTTTAGGGGCTCAATCCTTTAGGGGAACTCCCTCTCCTGCCTGCAAAGCATTTAAGTAGAAATTAAAGTAGGTCATCCTATTACTAAGGAGAAGCCCCCAAGCAAGACAATAAAACAAATCTTACTTGTTGGAAAAGGTCAAGACTAGAATGAACAAATCTCATTGGAGGCAAAAAGAATCTACCCCCAATATTCAATCACACAAAATTTACACTAGCCTACACAAATATGAAGCCATTCTTCGTCTTCAAAATTTGTTAGTAATCATTTCACATCTTTGAGTCATATGTACAAACATATCCGTAGTTATTTTACTGCCCAGGGTAGTTTCCACATAAAAATGCATTCAGCGGGGTGCCTGGGTGGCTCAGTCGGTTGAGCGTCTGACTTCAGCTCAGGTCACAATCTCGCAGTCAGTGAGTTCGAGCCCCGCGTCGGGCTCTGGGCTGATGGCTCAGAGCCTGGAGCCTGCTTCCCATTCTGTGTCTCCCTCTCTCTCTGCCCCTCCCCCGTTCATGCTTTGTCTCTCTCTGTCTCAAAAATAAATAAACGTTAAAAAAAAAAAAAAGATGCATTCAGAACAGGATTACTGGGCACATTAGTCAGAAATACGGCCCACATGTACCACTACAACCACACCATCCCTGCAACCATCAGCACCTCTTGCAATAAATGGATGAATACAGAATGCAAATCAATAGACTAAAGGAGAAGAGGAAAAAAGGGAATAAGAGAAAAAAGAAGTGACAAGGGGGCTGAAATGAGAACCTAGACGTTGGGGGAGAAGCTATTGATTCGAAACCTGTGTGCTGACGTTTCCAAGGTGATCCCAGGTGACATTATACTTCCTTGAGGCATCTATCGTTCGTGGGAGGCTGATGTTTACTTAAATTCTAAGATATGTGTGAGGAAGAGTTTTAGTGAGGATTCATCATTCTTAAATTATTAGAGACTTCATTAAAAATATTAATGTCTTAGGTGACAGAGTGTGTGTGGTGGATACAAGTGGGATATTTCTTCATTGTGAAGTTGATTATCTTATAGTCTTGGGATTCTGGACAGTTAAGAAAAATACCATTTTAATAATGAAAATAAGTTTTAGTTCCCATACCCATCCCTTAAAGGAAGCCAGGCAGAGGGCCAACTGAAAACTCAGACGTGGAATTTAATCAATCTATTTGCCCCTTCCTACCACTGTTGTTGGCCATTTGGATGCCTTTGACATAGAAGGTTGAGAAAGACTAAGTGGGAGGTGACAGGTGTGGCTGAAGGTATTATAGAGCTATCTGATTGAGGCTACTATAAATTCTGTAGACTAAATAGAATTTTAATAAGTCTAATAGTCATTGAGAGATGGACTGTCATCCATCAAATGCACTGAATGGTGGAATATATCCATTTTCAAATTATTTTTGTTCTAACATATCTTTAGCTATTTAAGTCCAAAGAGTGGGTAAATGGATCATTGTGCACATTAGAATTAGGCTGAGACTATTGATTCGAGGCTTCTAGTGAATGAATTATCAATACAGCCAACTGCAAATTTCATTTGGAATTACCGTGAATTGGCACATCAGTGCATTTGAATAGATCATGCATAACCTAGATTATTGTTAGAGCGAATCCCTTGTAGGCTGTTATATAACTTCAGTAAACTACATGGCCCTGAGTCACTGAAAACACTTGATATAGTGATTCCTCAGGTGTGTCAGGTAATAGAGTCTCTATGGCTAAAGTAGATTTTGGTGTTCTGTGGCACCTTGTGCCAAATAGCTCAAGACAAAGTGCTCAGGAAGTAAGTTAGACCTGCCTAGCAGGCTAACAACTATGTGCTGCCTAGCGGAAAAAAAAAAAAATCTGCCGTTCTTTGGCAAATGTCTGGGATGTCACTTACTGGTCTCTGACTTCACTAAGGAGTCCAGGAAAGGGAAAGATCCTGTGTGAGGACAGCACTTGAGGACAGAAGGGAAAGGAAAGATTGCCCAGGCAAAAACTTTTGACACTTCCTTCTGCCCTGGGAAATGCATATGGTGGCATTGTTAGCTCCATGAAATGGTCCATCCTATTTGCTGATTATAAGGGTGTGTGTTAGCACCTTTAAAATATATTTATCTCTCAGAATGCAGGAATCTCAAAGTTTATAGAACAGGTCTGTTCCTGAAAAATGGACCATTTAGTGACAGTTCATGTACTGAATCTAATTTGCCCTTTGTCGCCTGCAGTGCATTTCTCTAGTAAAAACTTTAAGACAAAACGGAACTATACCTTTTGAATGTTTTGTTAAACAAATTTGAGCACCTATTGTAAAAGAAAACAAAAATAATCTTGGTGATTATTTGACCTTTCAGTCAAATCACTTAAACAGGAAATAGCTGAGCCTGTCACGTTTGCTGCCTCGTATGCATATGGCCCATATGGTGGGTCAGAAAGACATGGAGACAGAGAGCCCAGTAGTTTCCACTGGTTAGATACATTCTTTGTCTTCTTCAAATTACCGTAACATAGCTGATTTTATATTCAAGGTAGTTGCTTTAGACTTTATCTTTGTGTTTCCGTTACTTACACTTCTCTATAGACAACTTCAGTCCCATGATTCCTATTAAATCTCAGAGATTTCGGTTAAAGCATCATATGATCCTGGAAATTCAAATGTAAAAGAGCCGGTTACTCCTCAGTGATGGCTATGAATTCTTTAGCAGTCAGGATAGTCGCTGAAATAGATCAGAAAGAGGAAGGATACTCCAATCTCATTTAATTTCCTTCTTTGCTAATGTTGTTATCCCCCAAAGTTGCCAATACCAAAAACCTCATAGGCTGGTCTGGTTCTTTCATTCTGTTCCTGAATTGGACACGTCAGAAGCCAGGATCCACAGCCAAGCACTGCTACACTTAATTGCATACATTTAGACTGTCATTTTATGTACACCTAGCACATTTGGTCCTACCACATTCCACATGCTGAATTGCTCTCCTTTGAAGGATGTCATCTAGAGATTGTCTGAAGATTTCTTACGACATTAGTCGTTACACTTTGTGTATCTGCAAGTATGTCAGCAAACAATAAACAACAATCTCCTTTGCTTCAAGTGTGTTAAATTGGCATGTGGGCTTCCTTGAAGTCCTGAATAGGATGAGAGCTCTGTGGACAAGCAGTATATGCCGGTCCTTCTCGCTAAGACTCAGCGGCCAACTGTGCAATGAAACTAAGTCAGAAAAGCAGCCAAGAGCCATAGCAAGTGGTAAACCCAGTTGTTTATCCCAAGATCATTCAGCAGCAGGTTCCCAGTTCCATCAGAATAATTGATTTTCCCATAAATGTGTATCTCTGCTTTGTATGGAGCTAAGGCATTGAAGCAGTGTAGCCTCTAAGCATTTGAAATGCACGGGAAACCAATATAAAGATTTCAATATTGTAAATGTAGGACCCAGAAGAGGTGCAATTGCTTGAAAAAGATTTCAAAGACAATCTTAAGCATTATCGAATTTCTGGAACTAAACACTACTCTCTATTATCAGTCCATCATATTTATAGCTTTATGTGCACCTAGGAAAAATTAATTATTAATTATATGAATAGTATATAGAATAAAGAAGAGAAGATCTAGTTACACTGATTTCCTGAAATTAACATTGAAGATTTTCATGGCCCACGCATTTTCCCCAATCAGAATTCCTAACTTAGGAATCTTAAGATACCTTAAGTATCTTAACTTACTTAACTCAGACTACCATAACAGAATACCACAGACTGGGTGGCTTAAGCAACAGGCGTTTGTTTTCTCACAGTTCTGGAGGCTAGAAGTCCAAGATCAAGGGGCCAGTATGGTCAGATTCTGGTGAGGCCTTTTTTGTAGCTTGCAGATGGCCACCTTCTTGCTGTGTGCTCTCATGACCTTTCCTGGGTACATGCCTATAGAGAAAGAGATAGCTCTCTCTTCCTCTTCTTATAAAGATATCAGTCCTGTTGAATTAGGACTCCACCCCTATGCCCTCATTTAACCTTAATTATCTCCAAGAAGCCCAGTCCCCAGATACGGTCACCTTGGGAGTTAGGGCTTCAGGGTACAAATTTTGGGGGGATATAATTCAGTCCGTGGCTACTACATTTGCAACAATCAAGTTTCTTCCAGTACGGATGTTTTTAATACCATTTCCCTAGAGATACCAATAAATGTTTCCTAAATGAAACTCATATGAATGCATCAGATTAATATCTAAGGTCTCTAAATGGTCTTTTAATATGCTAAAACCATTACAGGGTTCTTTAATCACTGTTACTACCCCTGACACAAACTCCTTACCTAAAGGAATATATGTACAAAGCTTTTATTATTTTCTCTTAAGGAACCTATTTTTTAAAGTTACCCACTGCCCAGTTGAACAGTCAAGGTTCAGTCATAATCAGATGTAACAGAAGTAGCAATATGAGTCTGCCTTATTATTATGGAGGATGTACTTCTAAGCAAACATGACTGCAAAACAAATTTCTGTAAAGTCATCTTACATAAAATAGTATACTTCTATATAAAATAGTATGTAATATACCAGAAGGGGGAGGAAAAAGCCCTAAATCTCAGTGAAGCACTTGGGGACAGGAAATGGGGTTATGGTCCTGGCCAGCCCCGTGGCCTACTGGGGTAGGTGCTCAAGGCTTGTTCTGGCACTTGCTGTTGGGAGGTGTTCTCCTAGCAGTTTTCTAGGCTAGTTCTTCCTCCAACGCATGAGAATTTCCTTGAGGTCTAGCAGTCTCTTGGCTGTACATTCACAAATCCAAAAAGAGACACATGCAAGGTGATGGATATGTTAGGTAACTAGGTGGGAGGAATCCCATGTGTATGTGTAGCGAATCATTATCATGTATACTTGAAATATCTCACAATTTGGTTTGTCAATTATACCTCAGTAAAGCTAAAAAATACAAATTCCATCAACCCATGCCTTTTCTAAATCAAAGACAGCATATTACAGGTGTGGGGCTTAGTGATATCAGACAGGAGTCCCCACCTATTACAGAGGGTATCCTAAGCAGGAAACTGCCTTTGCCCTGCAACTTTTTGTTTTATAAAGTTAATTTCCAACTTGGCTCATTTCCTTTGTCTCCGATCCCAAGGATGATCTTTCTTTGAAAAACGAGCTTGTGAGTTGGGTCCTTGTTCAGCTTTGTGAAACCTCAGCTCGTACAGGCCCAGTGCGTAGTAAGCACTCAACGTTGTTTTCTCAATGTATCACCCTTAAACAATAGGAGCATGAGAGTCCCTTGTGTGGAAAGAAGTGCTGGAGGAAGCACAGAATTTGAGCAGCTCCGATGGGGTGTGAAACAACTAAAAGACCCAGCAGGTGGTCCCAGCATCAGGAGGAAAAAGAGGATCCTTCTTTCTTAGATCTATCACGTATTGATGCGTGACATTGAGCGGTGTCCTTAATTTCTCTGGGCTTCAGTTTCCTTACCTGTAAAGTAAGATTAAATAATACCTCCCTCACATTTAGTCTATGCAATTTGCCTAACATATATTATTTTTCTTCATTTCCCCCTCCTCTCTGGTGAATATTTGAGTGAATTGGGCATCGTTTAAGACATTCTATAATACAGTATGATGGTATATATGTGATATATAATATATGTAATATATAATAGTATGTTCAATACATATTATAGAATCCATTCTCTATTTTCCAGTAATCTGTGATCTATGGAATGTCCAATAAACAATTAGTATCTATTCTTTTCATTGCCTTGTATAATGCAGACAACTTGAAAAACACCTAGAGCCCTCCCTGTATGTGACCAAGCTCCACGAGTGCCCAAAGCAAAGCAGTGACATTTTTTGGCCTTTCAGAACCAGCACAATGTAATGTTTATATTACTCCGGCTGGCATGGGAATTTTTTCTTTAACTTGAAAGAGAACTCTGAATTAAATGGGAAAGATGCACAGTAAGAAATTCGCTCCTGGATTCTGAAGAGCCTCTGTTTCAGTAAATTAATACACCATGTACACAAAAAGAAGGCATTTTAATGTTCCAGTGAGTATCTGTGCCTTAGAATAACTAGTGGGAATCCTCTCCCTCAGGCGTCAGAGCTTGTAAGCACCACACGGTCACTTATGCTTCCTGGAGTCCCAGTCTCCCTGGACAAGGCACAGAGGATGTGGGATCCACGTGCTGCCCCTGGTGGCTCAGAGACACAGACACGTGTGATTCCACCAAATGCTACACCCTGTCTTTATACCAGAGCCTGTTGTCCGTTTGGCTGGATATTTAAATCAAGAAATCTACATCCCTCAAGGCTGGATGTAAGGCTTGAACTAGCATCCCGGAGAAAAAAGGTCAGCACTTTGATACACAGCTCCCACAAAATGGAATTTTAATGAGCAGAAGCAAAACCTGATCTCCTTGCTCAGAAAGCAGATGTCTTTGTTCTTTTCATGTTTTAACATTTCACCAGCTCAACATCTCTCCTTTTATTCTGGTAACTCTCCTCTAAGAACTGAAGAGAGGCCGTCTGTGCCTCTGCACTGTTTTCTCACCTAAGATGTTCAGATTTATGTCTTTTAGGAAACTCTTAGGAGAGGTGTTTCGAGGCGCCAAGGTTTATTGTTAAGGAATTCCTCTTTAGTGGGAAAACAATCAGATGTGGCCAAATTAATCTAGCTTGGTATTGTGATTGGGGGAACATGTGGCTTTTGATACATGATAATGATATGAACCCATGGTACCCCTCATGTTATTGACTCACGGTGGTGGGGAAGGGGCAAAGGAAGAGACACAGGAGCCAGAAGGCTCGAGAAGATTCCTGAGAGCTAAATCAAATCCCAGACCGTTGATACATGCTTTTATCCACTTTGAGAAAATATACTTGACTTAGATTCCTACTTCTAAAAATAAAGCTTTTGTTTCTGCACAGTGCTTGATTGTTAAAACGCAGATTGCAAAGACAAAATTTGGGAAACGTTTTCTTCCCCATAAACAGATACATGTGGGCACTTCTGGACATCGTCCCAGGTTCCTTGAGGTTGCTGGGAGTCCACATGTGTGTGTGTGAGCAGTATAGCCTCAGCTCCCGAGTGCAATCAGAGGGCAATATGGCATTTTAATGAGCTCTATCAAAGTGTTATTGTATCCAAAGGCCAAAAAATTTAAGAAACATTTTTGTCTTTCTAACTCTCTTATCTGCTGCCAAAACAGAGTGGTAAGATAGGTATTGAAGCCCTGTCCTCACTCTTCAGGCCAGGCTGCTTTTTTGTGCTTGGCTTATTCACTCAGTTTCTTTCATGATGATGGAGGCTTGGTTCCAGACCAGACTCCCCTGTTTCCAGTGCTAACCCACTGCTCAGACAGCTGAAGGAGTTATTTCATGCCGCCTCCCCTTATTAACTGCACAGATGTTTTCATAGTTATAAAATACTCTTACCTACTGGCCTGCAAGCATGGTGCTGAAATACACGTTCTGTTCTTGCGCTAACAGAATTATGCCATAACAGTGAAAAACCCTGGGTTCGGAGAGAAAGTTGAGTGTGTCAGAGACTGTACTCTATCATGGATGGGTATTTTCTGCCTAGTCTAAGCCCGAATTAGAAGAACATCACAGACGCACGGTGCTTTGGATGTGGAGCACATGCATGCATTTAAATCACGTGTATCTTACTTTTTTACTGATGTAATTGTGAAATATGTTCCTTTTGCATTCATAATTAGGGGGTGGAACAGATGGTGAAGGCTTAGTTTAAAATAATCTGTCATTAAAATAACCTAGCCTACTGGTAATTCTTCACTCTAACTGGAGTGAGGTCATAGGAAAAGAGTTTGGAGTGATTTTTTTTTTCTCTTCTGCGTTGGAATGTAGAAGAAAGAACCACTGATCTCAGAGTAGTTATACACATGAGAATTACCCCTATAAGGGCAAGGTGGTAAGATTTCACTCTGCGGGATTTGGCTGTTGTGGAATATGCACAAAAAGAGAGAGAGAGAAAACTACTTTGACAAATATAAATCCATTTAGCACAAGGCATTAAACATTAGTATACCTTCAATCATGAAGCTGTGGTTAGTTTCATACCCTGTAAGGAAATAACCTCATCATTTGACAAATACTGTTAGAGGCCGTCAGCTTTTGGGGTTAAAAAACCTTGCCTTTTACTTTATATGTTACACTGATGTCAGGGGATATAAATTATAATTACAGGCATTATTATTCAGAGATGCTGTAGCTCCTGACTTCTGTATCCAAGCTTCCCTCCTGCATGTGTACCTCATAGACTTACCAGGATGTGACAAAGGAAATCTCCTATCAGCCCTGTCAGGATGGCTAAGAACTGGTTTTAGTAATAAGAAAACTGTCTTGATAAATCAGATACTAGCATGCCTTTAAAATGTCTGTTTTACTGTTTCTTCTAAGATTTTGTTCTCCATCTGCTTTGAGGGAAGCAGATAGATTTCAGCACGGCTTTATAATAAATCTTCTCAAGGAGGGACTAGCATTAACATTTGTGTAGGTTCTTTTTCATCTTAATCCAACCTTAGTTAATAATCAGAAAATTCTACATAGTGAGTAAGAAGATGTAATTAACCCTTTGACCTCGGAATCTTAATTGGCGCCTGTTGAAAACAGTGGGCAGTTTAAACAAAAAAATTAAAAAGTAGCCTGCAGTGATTGAAAAAGCTTGAAATGCAGTAGCTTTCTTGATTCAAAATTTTGACAAATTCCACAGAACTTTAAGATGAATCACATTTGGCTCCCAAGATGAACTGAATGTTTCCTTCTTCCTGTCACCTATTAAAACTGAGACAAACACATTTAGAACAGTATTGATGCTACTCTTAAAACTTTCCTAAGCAGCAGAGTACAGCTAACTGTGAACAGGGATGACCCTGAACCAGAAAGCAATGGCCGTGCGAAGAGCCACCTTGCCAATCTGCCACACACCTGGTTTCGTGTCCCATTTCCTTATTTGAAAGGACATCAAACCTGAGTTTTGGACCTTCATCTCACACTATAGCTATAACTGACTGACATGATAAATACAAAGGTAAAAAAGATGGCTAACTACCCAATTTGTGTGTGTGTGTGTGTGTGTGTGTGTGTGTATGTGTGTGTGTGTGTGTGTGTGTGTGTGTTTACCTCTCTGATGACAAACAGCTAATCTGACTAGTTGTGTTCTTCCCACACCAAATTGGCTGTTATTTTTAATTGAATTGACTGGATGCTTTGTTTCATGTAGACATAGACTCATTTTAATCTCACCAGGAAATTGGAACATGTGTCGGAGCCTCTGCCTTGCCAAACAAAACTGGCCAGTTCTTAGATCGCTGCTGCTTAATAGCATCAGATGTTCAGCCTCCAGAATTTTTGTTTCCTTGCTAGGGTGCCCAAAAACCCTCCAATATTTTAGTAAATGCATGAGATATGAACCCAATGTTACAAAATCACGATCCCTTTCAGTAATAAAGTAAAGGTTGTCTGTGGATGGCACATGACCTGCACTAGATGTTTTGGAGAACAGCAAAAGAATCTAGGCTAACTCTGATTTTCCAAATGTCAGGAGATATCGCAGACTATGTTAGACATCTGTGGCATCAGAATCTTCAAATACTCTAATAGCTTCATAAACAGGACTCTTGCAGAAAATAATTTCCGGGGTGCCTGGGTGGCTCAGTCGGTTGAGCGTCCAACTTCAGCTCAGGTCACGATCTCATGGTTCGTGAGTTCGAGCCCTGCGTCAGGCTCTGGGCTGATGGCTCAGAGCCTGGAGCCTGCTTCCGATTCTGTGTCTCCCTCTCTCTCTGCCCCTCCCCCATTCATGCTCTGTCTCTCTCTGTCTCAAAAATAAATAAACATTAAAAAAATTAAAAAAAAAAAAGAAAATAATTTCCATCTTTCTTAGTCATTCTAGCATATGTGATCTAAGGGAAAGAGCACTGAGCATGGGGGTGAACTGGGTTTACTAAGTCTTGGCTGAGCAGTTGTTTGATGTTGGCCAGATAAAGATGAATAAGACATCACCCCACTGTTGAGAAACCCAGTCTCCTTGGGACTTGAATAAGCCAACCAGGACCATACAACATCATGAATACTTTAACCACACTATCGGCGTGCAGCAGATTTAATGCTAGGTTTGCCACTGGATGACTGTATGATCTTGTCCAGCCATTTAACCTTTTCTGTGCCTCAGCTTTCCAGCCTGTACAATGAGGGTTTAGAGAACAGGAGGTTGTCTCTGTGCTAATTCCATCAGTCCTTTCTTCTCTCAGTCTTGCAACTGTCATGTGCGTGCATAAGAAGTTTTCCTGCGTCTCTCTCTCTCTCTCTCTCTCTCTCTCTCTCTCTCTCTCTCTCTGTCTTTCTATTCTGACAGCAGCACTTTAAGGTTTGAGAAGATGGGTTCACACAACTCTCTATAACTGTATGCCAGGGCATGGCCATTGGGTTGAGTGGAAAACCTGTCAAGGCCCTGTTCTCCCTGGGAGGCTTAAAGGGGGAGGATCCTAATCTTCATGAGTCATCCTCAGAAGACCTCTTGTGTGAGGTAAAGATATTTTGATGAGATCTTTCCCAAATTTCCACAAAGGAAACTTCTTTCCCTTTGCACTGGTTCAAAGCAAGATTACACAGTGCCACACTGCAAACTTGAAAGGTTGGATCTCACGAGGCTCTGGAGGGGGTGACAGTTTTGTCAAAGGGAAGGAGTCCACTAAGTATTTTGTTCCCTGTCCCTTAGCTGATTCCAGGAGAAATATTACAGAGCAAGGTGACAAGGTAACCTCTAGTGGAAGTGACTTGTAAACTCTCTTGTCATCCTACCTCCTACCTATCTTCTAACGGTGGGATTCTGTCATCTGAACAAATCTTTCAAAATGAAGTGACGATTTTTAAGTCATAAGCTGCATCTTAGTGTGGTTTGACTTCACAAACGCTGTGACCATTTCTTTCCATTGACTTACACGTATTAGTTACATAACCTTTGTTGTGAGTGGGGGCAGTATTGTTATTAAGTCCAACTGTCAAAGTTCAAATCCTAACTCCTTCACTAACTAGGGCAGACATGTCACCTGCCTTCGCAAAGCCTCGATTTCCTTGTGTATAAAATGTAGATAATAATATAATTACCTCAGATGATACTTGTGAAAATTCAAAGAGATAATACATGCAAACTGCTTAGCACATGTTGCTTAATAAATGGACGGTATCCTGACCAAAAGCTTGCCTATCATGTAATTTGTAATGTAATCATATAATGTGACTTTTGAAATGTTTTCAGAACCCACCTAATCAGACGAGGAGGTTGGACACTACCCACGGTCTCTGACCATTGGGACTCTGAAAACGGATCAGGAAGCCTGGAGTCCAGATGTCACACACATACACACACACGCGTGCGCACGCGCCCACACACACGTTCACATAGACATACACACATTTAATACATATATAAATATATATATATATTTCATATAGACATTTGGAGCTCAAAAAAGAGTTCAGTATTTTAGGAAACTGAATCTATTGCTGAGATATGAGATGATCCATTTCTCTACCAGAATTTTATATGCTTCTTCCACCTTTCCCTATTTCAAAATTATGCCATTAATTTAGTGTTGCCACATACCTTGATCTCAGAGTGGGTTTCCTGTCTTTCCTAATTCTCAGCCTTTGTAAAAAAACCACGAATCGTGGAAACTTCTTTTTCTGTGCAAGCATCGCTTGCGCAGCCTACCTGGTTAGAGATAAATAAAGGGAAACAAAAGACCTAAGGGGGGGCGGAAGGTATACAATGCACTTTGATCGCAAGCATTTGAAACAAATGTGTTCGCTGTTTGAGTGCTGGACTGCAGTTGGAGTCCATGACGATTTACACCACTCGTCACACTGACAATGCAACCTCCCTTTGGAAAGTGGGCGAAGGTTCCAGAAGCTACAGATGATGTAGAGCATCCTTCTCTCCCCACTCCCCTCCTTTTGTTTCCATTTCAGGAGTTGTAATAGAAACCAGGTCTATCACAATAAAACTTGAATATAGAGTTTTGAAAAAAAAAAAAAAAAGGATTACAGTTTGTAAGGTTTCAGCCTATAATCATTCACCCATAATGTATTGACTTTTTCTATTTGTTCTACCACAATAGGCGCTGAGAGCGAGAAGGGCATAATCCTTTATTAATTAGCAAATTATTGATGTCCACAGTAGTTCCAGTGGTGATTTTACTTGCTCTTCATATGGGGACCCTTTCTTCTCATTTCATTACAATTTCCATTCCTGTTCAGCTAATTAATGGAGAATCAGGCTGATTTAATCTCTTAAACTACTGAATCCAAAAAATAAAAATAAAAATAAAGGCAACAGCTCATAAAATCAGCACGACCTGATTTTGTACACGAATATGATGTATCTTGGTCAAAATGACAGAGACATAAGGAAGTCCTTGAAATAAAGGAAAGCTTGTGGTCTTAATTTAGGCCTTTAGTTTGTTCACGTACAGGGCCCTAGTAGAAGATCTTAGGACTTCGGTTAAACAGGAAGAAAAACATGGTTTTAAATTCAGTGTATGTTGCTTTGTATCAGATGCCCTATTAATTAAACCTCCAGCATATGTTTATTAACTTAATTATATATTTATTTTTTCCTGCAGTCCCTGGATGGCTTTGTATTTGCACTAAATCAAGAAGGAAAATTTTTGTACATTTCTGAAACCGTCTCCATCTACCTAGGCCTCTCACAAGTAAGTAAAACAATTTAGATTCTTGACAGAGATTGTGAAGCCTCCTTCGGCCTTGTGCTTTTCCTTCTTCAAGGGGTATTCTGTTGGGCGTGAATTATCACATGTATTCTTTAATGGCTCTGCCTGACTCTTCTTGCAAAGTTGGTGAGAAAATTCTGTCAGTTCGAAACGTTCGGAATAAACTTGTACTCAATAACTTTAGTTCCCCCCCTCCCCGCCCCCCCAAGGATCATTATTAATTTATTGAGAACAAATGAAGTTTCTGCCCTCAGTTGTTTTGAACTTTGAAACCTCTGTGCCCGGTAGGAGAGGGACACACTAATAGTGCTTCCCTTGTGTCCTATTACTGGATGTTTATGGAGTACCCTGCATTATCCTGGGAGCTGACACAATGACAGGAGTCATTTGGAGTCAAGAAATGCTGAAAGAGACCATTAAAATGTGTTGCAGGGAGGGTCCCAGCAAGGATCTGTTTTGCTGCCTTTGCAAATGCTTCCTAACGCTGAAAGGCAATTTCATAAAATAAGATAGCCTTTCGTTATGTGCACTTTAATTACTCGTACGTGTCTGTCAGAGGTTGAAAACAAAGAAGATGGAGGCAGCTGAGGTAAGGGACAAAATCCTAGGTGTCCATTCTTGATATTCCCCTGGAACACAAAAATTTTACTTCTGTTGGATTCCAGGGCATAGGTTGCATCTACAGAATGCCAAAATCCCCTGAAGAAAAGTTGGCGATTCCACTAATTATCCAGATGTTTTTTTTTTTTCCTCTCGTAAAAGTGCCGAACATCTGGATACTTGTGCCCATACAGGTGATTGGCTGAGTTTGACCCTTTTCATCTGGTGATTTGGCATGAGGAAAACACAGCCTCGGTGGGAGGGATTTTGTGTGTATGTGATGATCTGCCAAGCTGGATAATCTACTTCTCATTCAGTTGCCCCTTGGAGCTAAAGATGGAGATAAGATTTGTCTCTCTCCTCTTAAGCAAGACCCACCCCAGACTCATTGCTTCCGCAAGTTGGCACTGCTCTAAGGAGGCACCCAGCACGGCTGGAACAGTTTGGCTGTTAGTGAGTTTGCTGGGTAATAGCTAAATTGAGAAAGACACTGGGAAATAATAAAGAAAGATATTTGGCATTTGAGGAGGTTTGGAGGAGGGGGAGGGATGCTGCCAAATGTGATTATTTACTGTTGAGAATCCAAGCAAGGGTCCATTAACTCTTCCTTGAAGAACGCGCGAAGCTATTGGCTATAGTTTATAGACTAATTCTATTTTATGTGGGTTTCAGCAAACCAAATGATAGAAACTGGGCTATTGTTAACTCACTGTTAGCATTCTTGCATCTTATTGAAATCTCTGGTTTTGTAATAGCCTTTAATAGACTCTAAGCCTCATCTTAATCTGTTTAGGACCTAGTTTTGAGAATCTTCAGTTTTGAAACGGGTGTGCCCACTATGTGAGTATCTTACAGGACTGGAAACACCACTGTTTGTTGTTCTGCGATGCCCATATTCATCTGTTTTATGCACAGTATCCAACAAAGTTTAATAAGCCAGTGAAGAAGAAGGATGAATAATTAGTTTAAGCAGGTAAATGCTAATTAGGGAACTCCTGAAAAGCATCCATTATATACTAGCTCAAAACACATTTTACAACCCTGGTTAGTGGTGTAATCCAAATTCTGTCAAGGCAACTGCATTTTCTGTAATTGAGATGTGTATGTTTGCTTTGCATAACAGATGGCTCTGTATGCTTAGACTGATAGCTAGGAAAATAATAATTGCATTATTCTGGCCAAAAGAATATTAGCTCTTGGGTTTTGGCCATTTCAGTCAGTCCTCCTGCCAGCACAGCATATGCACATATATGGATTGGATTTTCAAGGAAATTGATGCATCTGGAATAGTGTGGCCATCTGAAATATCATCTGTTCAAGAAAGATTTGGCTTTAACCCTGTGCTGGGTTCTCCTTAAAAGCAGTATATTTCACTGCTTTTCTACTGTAACATTAAGTCAATCTTTTCTTAAAATCTGGAACAAATAATTGAGGTTTCTGCAGGGTAAAGCAGCTGTGTAGACATTTTGCAGCAGGTGGCACGTTCTGTCCGGTCATTCCCTGCTTCTTTTATGGGATGGGTTTTACAGTGTGGATCAGTAGTCAGCAAGGCAGCATCTTGACTTAACCAGGGGCAGACGCCAGCCCCAACGTGCTGTACCCTCAGTGGTAGGTGGGTTCATTGTCGCCAGCAATGGTGGAGACTATGAGGTACAAGACAGAGGTCTTCAGTTGGAGGCACTGTGCAAGTGAAATGGTGAAGGGTCCATCACGAGAAGGTGACGTTTGCAAATGCCGATGTAGGTGTTAACATTGAAAACTAAAGTTTAAAAACACTTCTGGATTAATGTGAAAATAATCTGCTAAGAACATGGCCTGTTTTTAAAAATTAATTCTCCAACTTTGGGAAGGAATTTCCAACCCAGTAAATGTTGTGTTCTCAGTCCCAATAGGGTACTTGAGACTTAACCCTTTCCAACTTTCTTCAGTGACTTCTTGAAGTTGCCAGGTCACGGGGTACTCATGGGGGACATACGATGCGCAATGTACTCACAGTTATTCGGTTAAGTAAATACTTAATTTTTTACACATGAGCACACACACACGCAGACACACACAAACACGCCCATAATTGAATGCTAACCAAATGTGCTATTTGTAACCTACAACTTTGGCTCAGAAGTTATCCTGTGAAATTCTGGACAGAGATAAGGAGTCTGTGAAATTATGGCCCCTCCGTTTCTTTTTAAACAGTTTCATTAAATAAAGGCGATGTATGGCTGTATCACCAAAGATGTACCCAGTCAAACTGTTAAGGAATATTGTGAGCATGCCAGTTCGTTAGAGCATAGTTATGCCTACATTTGTAGCTCTCAAAATATCCCTTCCTCAGTTTTATATTCCTTCAACATGTAAATAAATATGGTGCCTTTAAAGTGGCTTATGTCCAGGAAAGAATTAAGATTTTATTTGGACTCATGAGAAAATTAAGTAGAGGGACTTGTCCTGAGCTCTGTTGTATAGCATGAATATAGAGACAATCAGAGTGGGTTTTTCCTCTACACTCTGTTGAGTGGAACAGCTCCTGGTTTCCAGCGTGTATGTGTGGCAGTTATTCTCTGTAAAGTCCTTTCATGTTATCATGATGGCAGGAATGAAGGGATCCGTGATGATGTTCAGACCAATTCAGCAGCCCTTTTGACTCTGCCAGAGATATATATTTAAAGCAACATTCAAGGTGTGCTTTCAGGTTGTAGAAATCTGCACTGTTGGAGTGCCAGGGTGGTTCACTGAGTTAAGCATCCAACTCTTTATTTTGGCTCAGGTCGTGGTCTCACCATTCGTGAGTTCAAGCCTGCTTGGGATTCTCTCTCTTCCTCTCTCTCTGCTCCCCTCCATGCTTGCTTTCTCTCTCTCTCAAAATAAGTAAATAAACATTAAAAAAAGAAATAGGGGTGCCTGGGTGGCTCGGTCAGTTAAGTGTCTGATTCTTGATCTAGGCTCAGGTCATGATCTCACAGTTCGTGAGTTTGAGCCCTGCATCGAGCTTTGCACTGTCATTGCAGAACCTGCTTGAGATTCTCTCTCTCCCTCTCTTTCTGTCCCTCTGCATCTCATGCTGTTTCTCCATCTCAGAATAAATAAACTTTAAAAAAAAACTAAATAAAATAAAAAGAAACATGCACTGTTGACTTACTTCCCTAGATAAAGATGATTCCTAGTTACTCACCATGAAGCCCTATCTTAAAAAAAAGAGCCCCAAATATCATTAATGAGTTTGGTTTGCATGGGATTTAAATGCCTTCTTATACCTGGCAGATAGCTTCAGAGCTGCTAAAGACAGCTCTAATCCATAGGTATAATGGAATAGGCATAAGTGAAAATGAAGAAAGAAAACAGAGTGTATTCCCTAACACTGAAAATGTAATAATAATACATAGCCTGATTTTATGAAATCTCTTCCAGTATGTCTGGGGCTTAATTGTCAACGGATCCAAAAGAGACTTAATACGATAAATTTTAAAAAATGCTTGTTTGATAAAGGACCTAAAACTTGGAGAAATATTCATTTGTTGGCTTATATCCTCCTCTTTCCACAAATAAAATAGCTTATATAAATGTATATAATAAAAAAAAAAGACAATGGCTAAATAGAGCTAAGGTATAAGGAAAAAGAAAAGACAAAAGTAAGTCATTTGTTACCACATAGTAGGAGCACATAATAGAGTCTCTAAGAGGGTTATAAGTGATCTGATAAAGCTTCAAATTTATCTGTGAGCTTCCTGGTAACCAAAGCAAAAAAAGGAAATACAGCCATTCATCAACAAATGAGGAAACATCACTTTTTATGGAAAGCAAAGTTTTTCTGGGACTGCAGCATAATAATAAATCTCAAATACGATCTCCATGGCGGCTAATATGTGGATTATGACATGTTGATTTGCTTCCATTGGGGTTCACATCCAGAGCAAGGCTGTGTGGATCACATAACAAACATGAACAAACATATTTCAAATTTCATGAGCAGACAGAGGACTCTTCCCACCCTCTCAGGTGGTGTGCCAGAGATCATTTTGAGAGTGATTTTCTGATCTCCAGGTCTTATAATAGCATTGACTAATTTGATGTTTTATGTGCTTTTATAAATCAGCTTTCCCTCACCCAAACACAAATCCTGCATTTACTCTTAAATACTGATGAGAACTTTGACATTATAGTTGCCAGGGGCAGAGGACATGGGTCCCAGTTAACCAGAGGATAAAAATGGACTTACATTTTTTAAGAACATTTTTCTTTGAAAGTGGGGTGAGAGATGATGATTCTGATGCACACCCGTGCCAGCAAAATGTTTTCAATTTAGCATAGAGTCTTATTTAAAATAAAGTGGGATCTAGAACACACTGGGAGATGAACAGATTTTTTACCCCATGATATCATTAGAAAATACCCTACAACCAGCTAATCACTCTCTTGAGATGCCTCCTAATCCCACCCCGCAACCCCACCTGCCTCCAGTGCCCAGCTTGCCTGAGTCACTTCTCCTCATCACATCCCCATCCTGGTGGAAGATCCCTCCTTGCTGTCGTAAGCCAGAGAGAAGAGAGCCACAGACAAGCTTACAAAACTGTCTTGCTCCAAGGCAGCTTGCAGGAAGGGGCAGGGTGGTCGCAGATAGAAGGGCTAATAGAGGTGAGGGTGAAAAGGGGGAAATGATTGTTTTACATTTAGTCTTTTTTTTTTTTAAAGCCATGCGGATATATTTATCACAAACTCCTTTTCCCCATCCTGTTGTTCATCTCCATATTTTAGGTTTCTCTGCATTTGTTATATAGAATGGCAAATAAAATTACAGCGACAGCACACAAGTACAAGGTCAAATAAATGACAGAGCTCAGTCTATTTGTGAAGCTATTCTGAAAGGGAACCATGGTGCCAAATGTGGTTTATTTGAATAATAAAGAAGAATTAGATTCCCCTGATAACTTGGCCGAGGGCCAATAAATCACTGGAGGTTAAAGACGCGTTGCAACTGCCATGTCTTTCTTTTCCTTTTGGAAAGTGCACCCTCAACTCTTCCGTTCTACATTTTTTTCAATGCAAGTCGAGTTGAGGTTAGTATGTGGTTAATATCCTCATTTCCATGCTTGTAAAAGATATATATATATTGCTTTAGAGGGGGGGAATAAAGTAGACATTAGCTTTCCTTACAAGTTACTACTCTTGTTTGGCATCATCACATAGATATCTGGATCTAAAGACCAAAAAAACAGGTATTAGTTCAACACAGCACAGGGCTTTTAATAATGGGGCTATGTGGTAGCATTTTTTCGGTTGGCGTTCTAAATTTAGGCAACACTGAGATAACTCCTTGAATAAATGAGTATACGTAGCCCGCCAAATATCGCTTTGTGGCCCCTGTCTTAAAAATCTTGCTAGTAGACATACCTTAACTTGAAAAAAAAAAAAAAAGAAAGAAAAAGAAAAATGTGTAATTTTCCGCAGCTTGTATGTTTTTTTTTCGCCCCAGCAAGTCTGCATTTTTCTCCTGTACTAATCATAAAAAGTTCATCACTTCTTGGTGTAACAAAGAAAAATGCCCTTTTGAATGAGGAAGCTCTGAGGGTTTAGAGACTATTGAGAAAATATAAGTATCAAAATAATTCAGAAACAGTACAAGGCACAGTGGCACATTATCAATTTACAACATTTAAATTGATAAATGCTTGGTGGTGAAGGCCTACAAGGGCACTTTGAAAAGCAAATAGCGACCTGGTGAAGAAATTGATTTTTCCCCCCCGAAAATGACTGCATGATGCATCATTTGACTGCATGCTGTCCGAGTGCTTGACAGAGATAATCTCAGCAATCCCACGGGTGACCTTATCGTTCTCACCAGGGCAACTTTGTCTACGTTCTGACTTTGTGCATGTCAAGGTTCCTCCCTGCAGGATCCTTGGGGGAAAAAGTTCCTCTGTTCGATCCAGATATTGAACTGCTCATTCTTCCCCCTTTTCCTCCCCCGTCCCCCGCTCCCAAATAGGCAAACACGCCTCTTTATTTTATCCGTAATTATGAATGAGCCGGGCAGAACACAGCAGCTCCGCACCCTGTATCTTTGTTGAAGGCCTTATTACCTTTTAGGTCACAGAGTTCTAGGTGATAATTTATATGAGCAGGGATCTTGTTATCAGAAAGAGTAGAAAGATTCCCTAATGTTCCCCTATTGTAACATCCCGTCTTTAGCAAAATGTCAAAAGCTAGCCTGTTTCTTTCCTCCTTGTACTTGCGAGGGTTTTGTTTTGTTTTGTTTTGTTTCCTTTCGTTTCATTTCCTCCCCTCCAGGTTTGACACAGAAAGCTTCTGAACCTGTTTTAATCCATACCCTTTAGTTTTTAATAATGTTGTTTCCTCACCCTCCAGGGATTTGAGGTTGTTTCTCCTGTAACTTTAAAATTATGTAATAATGACACAAGGCCCGGATCACAAGTGACCCAGTGCCATTGGGCCTCGTGTCCCAGTGAGAGCCTCTGTTGCAAAGAGCTGATGTAACCCGTGAGGCTTCCTCAGGACCACTGGTGTTCAGAAAATGTTTTTTTTCTGCTGGAGAGGAATAATTGACAATTTTTTATGCTTAAAATTTTTCTGTTGATGTACGTGCATGTGTGTGTGTGTGTGTGCGCCTGTCTGTTTATCAGTAATCTTCCTGCCACACGGCTTGTCGTTGGTAATTACAATTCTTGATTAGCCACTTCTTGAAAGCAGCAAATACCCTGCCTGGTTTGGCACCCTCAAGCTACAGTCCCCACCGGCTTTGACACCCTCAGTTCACCATATTCAACCCCTTTTACCTCCTTCTTTCATCCACAACATTAATTCTGAGTGAACAAGACGTGCTTCCTTGCTTTTGACAAGATTTGCTGCAGTCTCATGCGACAAAAACCCAACACTCATTCCAGATTCAGAAAGTAGGATTTATAACAGCATTTTAATTTAATGTTGGATGTCGAACATATAAAGAGATCACAGTAGTACTAGAGCTGAAAATTGATGCCTTTTTTATTAGTGTCCTCTCAGAAGTGGGTGAGACGCTGTTTGTGCAGTGGAGCACAGAGGAGCACAGTCAGATGAATGAGGATATGCTATCTGCAAGGAATCATATTTCAAGCCACTGTCGGCCTCTATTGATGTGCTCAGAGTTGAAAGGTTATGCTAGTAAATGCCATCCGAATTTCCAGCATTAGAAATCGGTAGAATAATCTGCTGGCTGTCACTTTATGCTCAGCCTAAATGCACTGCACGGCGATGTTTTACTTATTTTAACTCGAAATTAATTTCTTATTGCTGGTGCATTTCTTTCTCTCTCCCAGGCATTCATCAGTCCCCAAATGGGACCGATTTTTAACACGCCATCTGAGTAAACCAAAATCTCTGAGAGAAAATGAAGGAAATCCGCATCATCATACATGAGAATTATAGTCTTCTTATTTATTCCTTTGAACATATTTTACCAGGCACTGAGACTAAAACACAGGAAGTCCTGTCTGCAATGGGGGCTTTTCTAGTCAGACTGTATCACAGCCTCACAAGACAATAAAACGTAGGCTCACCATTTTCAGATGTATAATCTGAAGACCTTTTACATGGCTTCTTAATTTCTGCAGTTCATATGATCCAGAGAAAAAAAGAAAATGAAGTGTCTTCATTTTATGGGATTGGGAAATACAAAGCCAGGGGAAAAAAAATATTTTTTGAGGGACTAGCTTGTTTTATTTGTGTGGATAAAATGGTAGTTTCATTTTTGCTTTTAAAGTAGAGCACTGAGCAAAAAAGTAAGATGGAGAAGAAAATTTAGTCATCATTCTAAGTCTGTAATTTATTCATTTTTAAATAATGAAATGGTGTTTTTTCTGAATTAACCCATGTATTATTCATGCAGACGTTGGCAGTGTAATATCCCTGGTTTTCTGGAAAGCAATGTACATTTCTTTGCCTGACAAGCAGTATTTTCTATATGGTATTAATTTAATGGCTTATTTTATTATGCAAAGTTGGAAAGTAAAGATAATTTCTGTCTATAACGTGGTGCTTATATAGGCAATATATGCAAAATAATACCTCTGCACCTAAACCAGCTATCCTCGCTCACTTAGCCTGGCCCCTGTGAGAGTGAAGAGGGAAGGCACAGTGCTCATATGAAGAATAAGAAATAACTTGACCTCTGGGGAAGGAGGTCATAGAATCGTTAAATTCATGTGAAATCCAAATTTCATTTCTACACGCACACATTCAATCTATATTGGGTTTTTGCTCTTACATAAGAAGACATGGTTTTCATGACAGGAGTAACATGGCGACAATTTCAGTGATAATTTCAGTAGGAAAATAATAAGGAAATTGACTTTAGTTTTTTGCATAAGTTCTAGAACTAGGCTGATAACCTGAGAATCGATGCCAGTTTTAGACAACAAATGCCCTGTGGCTTTTATCCTTGTTGTTCCCCAGTCCCCTTTGGATGACTGTCCAAGATGCGATCTCTTTTTCCTAAGTAGTCATTTTTAAAGAGACCGAGAACAATTGTTTCAGTGATTTAGAGCATCCTTTGATGTGCACACCTATATACATATATGAATGTGTAAGTTGCTTTCTTTCTGATTTGGCTTTTATGCCTACTGCATTTTTGTCTACTGATGGAAATAATTTCCAAAATGATTCACTAAAACAACAAACCAGGTTTTCCTTTGGGTGTCTCCTCCCCTTTCAGCCTCCTACAACAGCAAATTTACCACATTCAGTAATAAACAAAAACTTCCTCTGATGCTGTTAAATTGACATAGGCCGGCAGATTATATCTACTACTTTCAATAACTACGCAAACTTTCCAAGAGCAAGAGAACGTATGCAGAAGGAACTTTTTCTTGGGAAGGAAAAAAAAGTGATTTGGGATAGGATTTTTTTCAGGGCAAGTTATGGCCTTTTGCAGAGGCAGCAGAAAATACCTTTGTACCAGGTATGACATTTTGTAGATCTCAGAAGTGTATCAGTGTTGCAGAATTTGAATTCAGGTAAAGAACCATGCATTCCATTTAGTGTTGTCTTCTACGTTTTGGAGAAGCAAGCTTTGTATCAAGCAGCCTCCTCCCTTCTGGCCTCTCTCCCTGATAGGAGCCTCGCTTTAGAACCACAGGCAATCCCTTTTAGTAATGCTTCACCAAGGAAACAATAGAAGATTGCCTCTCGATTAGGAAAGAGCTAAGGCTTTAAGGAGCATAAACACATACACGACGTACGTGAACCTCTGAGTTTTATTATTACTCTGTAGTCTCTCTGGACTTTCGGGTGTTTGTTCCTACCGTACTTTATTAGATGCTTAGATCTGGTTCATCAAAGTCCCTAATTGTTGAACTTGATACTTTGGAGAGCTTAAAAAACATTTGCGCAAAAGTACTTGTCTATATATCTGAGAAGTGCTGAGAAATGTTTCCAGAAAACAGGAATGGTCGCATTAGCTAGGATCTGGTTCTTTCCCATGAACTGTGCTGGCTTGCTTTCTTTTAAGAAATGTCGAGGCTAGCAAAATTGTGAAATGACAAGACAAAAATTATTTGTGTTGTGAAACGTTCCTGTAAGTGGTGAGTTTCTTTCTTGCTTTTAAATATCTATGCAGAGAATCATTACTCCTTGATGAAATCAAAAGGAAGGGGGTAGAGGAAACAGAGAGGCGCAAAAATTAAAGTGTTCGGAGGCATTTCACTTTAAGATCAATCAGCAGCGACTATGTGGAAATAAGGTTATTCTGGCAGACAACTTCTGAAGAGCAAGCGGGGCTCACCATTCCTAGTTAAGTATGGGGATCTCCTCAACCTGAGTGTCCCAGTGTAATAGGGCTGTTATTTGCAACCCCCTGGTTCTGACGAGGGAAACATGATCAGACTGTGTACTCTAGTTGGCTAGGATCACTTTGAGCTGCTGTGCTGCAGAGGCTTAGCATGCTTGTGATGTCCTGTCTGCATATCTGTGGGAATGACAAAAGTCTGCACATCCCTCAGGACAGAAGATGCAAATTACAGGAAAATAAGAGGTGAGACTGGGAACCAATTCCCTGAAATAAAAAAAAAATAAAATAAATAATAAAGGAAAAAAGGAAAAAAAAACATAATTTTTCCAGTTCATTAATTAAAATTGACATTGCAGGGTTTGCAAAGACCAGGAAACGACTGCGCCATTTCACCACATTTCAAAACCTTTTCACTTGAGCAGACAAGTAAATCATGCAATTACTGGGACTCATTCAGCTCTTTAGTAAAAACACAGGCCTGCAACCTTGGGTGTAACATACATTGAAATTAGAAGAGTTGAACTGAAGATATTTCTAAAATGTCACAACTGCTCTGTGACACTGGATGATATGTTTATCCATTCATTATCACTGAGAACACCTGGGGCGGTGCTCAGGAAATCAGATAGTGCCTTTTAAAATAATTATAAAAGAAGCATAGATTAGCAAGCTGAGGGGGAAATAGACAATCCTGAATCATGATGCTCCTAATTTTGATCTGTTTGGGGGCATCAGCTTCCAAGTCACAACAGTGTAATAACTGACTGCAACTGTCAGCAGCACTGAGGAGAGAGAGTGCCAAGTAGGACTATTTCTAAAAAGCAAATGTTTTCCTGGAGACGAAATCCCAAGCATTCATTTTCTGTTTAGAAAATTAAAACACCACATCCATTGGTGGTGTTTCTGGTGTCAGTTTCTGGCTTGATCCTTTTGTCTTTGGAGAAACAGGAGACAGCGCTCCGGACTGAGATCCAGGAGACCTGGTTCTGGTCTTGCCTCTGCTGCTAATCAGGCAAGAGACCTTCCAGAAGCCTGGATCTTAATTTTTCTTAAGTGTGAAATGAGGGGGTGATTTCTCAGGCTCCTTCTTCTTTAAAACCTGTGCTCTCTGAAATTCATTCAACACTGGACGTTTTCTCCTAAGCACTAGGGTAGGGGTGGAGAGGGGAGCCTGGAAGAAGTAGGCTATTTTATTTTTAACCTTCAAAGGAATTTAGTTGAGCAGATGCTACCCTGAACTAGTCAGAGTAGAAAAGAAATGATATGGCTTTTAAAGGGCACATCTAGCATATCTACTGGGGTAAAGTAATTCTGGCAATGCTTCAAAGGATATAACTTTTGATGGTAAAGTAGGTAGGCTATGGAATGAAATCACATATGGCAGGCTGTCAAAGTCTCCTACACTTTCAGTACATTTATATAAGTGCAAATGGAGGCTGCTTAGATGGGGCAATTTCCTGCTAAGACTGCTCTCAGATTATCTGATATTATTTGACTAAATTATCTCTGTAGAAGCTGAGGACAACTTTTATGATCAAATATTTTGAAATTAGTTTTCCTTGTTGGCAGATTATCTGAAATATGAATTGCTCTCGTTTGAGCACTTGAAATTGAAAGGCTCTGGTAATAGCAATTATAGAAAAACAAGGGTACTGAAGTGCTGTATATCACGCTGGAGGGAATATGTTTATAGGTCAGTGATGTCAATAACTGTAGTTCTCCCAGATACCTCGCCGTTACCCTTTTATCCTGGACTAATTCAAAGGACAGACTGACTTTCTTCTTAACAAGGGTATTTCATTTTTGCGAGTAAATACTGATTTTATTGACGCTAGACACTTAAACATGGTCAGTTCATATTTATTACATTTCCCAAACCTTTCATAGGGTGTCTGAGGACCTAAAGTGTATGAACACACTGAAATGTATAAAATTCTAAATAATTCTGAGCTATTATTATCTATATGATTGACTTGTGTATTCCTGGTGTCCTCTCTGCAAAGCCGTGGCATAACTACGTGGATCTTCTCTGCCCATGTTTATAACTTCCTGATGAACAATAATTATAAGTAACATTTATGAAGCCATTACCCTGTGCCAGGCATTGTTCTAAGCACTTTCCTACCATTAAAGTTTGTAACCCACCATTGTTAGGCCTGGTGACTATCCCTATTTTATAGATAAGACAACATAGGCTCAGAGAGGTAAAACAGAAGGTCATACATCTAGAAAGTGGCAGAACCTGCGTTTAAACCCATCCCACTTTAAAACCATCCCACCTCAAAGCACTCATTGTTAACCGTTAATGCCAGCTGCCTCTGGGGAGTTTTAGGTAATTAACAAATAGAACTATTCAAGGTTTATGCGTTAAGAGAAACTGAGACTTAGAGCAATTAAGCATCCTGCTTAGTATCATAAAATAGTTATTCTCACAATGCCACTGTATATAAATGAACTTCTGAAAGCATCGGTAAAGTTATATAGCTATATCCAAAACTTCTGATGTTGCACATTATGAGAAATACTCTAAGATTCGATAGCAGGCCCAGTAATCAAGAACAAGGGTCTAAACACAGCATACCCATGTTATTTGCCACACATTTAATGTGTCTTCAATCATGCCAGCATTCGGCTAGCACTGAGTGACCCACATGTGTCCAAAATTGTGCTAAAAACTGATGTTGTTAGGCGTAGTTCCTGCCTGCTCAAGGACCCAGTGTCTTCTCTTCAAGATGCCATAGGCATGGCAACCAACTTGCACTGACCTGTGGAGCGTCGATCTCAAATATTTTAATGAATAATGAATGTCACACATTTCAGTCAAGAGATGCACTATAAACCACAGGAGCAAAGAATGTGGGTAACTAACTCTTCCTGGAGGAGTTTGAAACGGATTTGCTCCGTTTATTTATTATCATTAATAATAATGATAATAATAATGATAATATAATAATAATAATAAATGATTTTTAGGTCAGGCCTTGATGGGCATTTTCCACATGGAAAAGGGGAAAGTGGTATTCTAGGCAAAGGGAGACATGTTTGCAAAGTCCTTGCTTATAGTAAGAGAGGAGTCTGGGAAGTTAGGACAGGGCCAGATTGAAAATGGTGTTGTAGGAAGCTAAGGAAATTGGACTTTCTCCTTTAGATTCTGGGGAACCATGAAATGCTTTAAAGGGAAAAGTGAAATAATAGATCTGTGCTTCAGGGCCAAAAAATTTTATTCTGGAAAAAAAAATAGAAGACAGGTGGCATCTTCCAATTAAAAGGCAGATAAATGGCCCAAGGAAGAGATGAAAATCAAATTATAATAGGCACACCAGTAGAAATAAAGAAAAGGGGATGGATTTGAGAGGCCTTTTTCAGATAAGATCAATGCTTGGTGACTGATCCAATGTGGTGGAAAGCAGGAAGGAAGTGAATTTTTAAAACTTAGTTCCAATTTAGACATGTGGCATTTGAGAAACTTGTGGGATGGCCTGTTGGATAAACAGGCTTGAGAGCTGGAAATAATGGGTTTAAACTTACAGGTTGGGCAGTGGTTAGCACGTAGATTGTACCTGGATGAGAAAAGGTAGATGAGTTTCCTAAGGATCTTGAATTTGCAGTTCAAGAAGGAGGGAGTAGGGGCCACTAAGAAAGTAATCCTGAGAAGATCCAAATTTACTGAGAGGCAGAGAAAGAGAAGGTACTATATAAAATGAAGTAGAAATGATTAGAAAGTGAGGCACGTGGGTGGCTCAGTCTATTAAGCATCGCACTTTGGCTCAGGTCACGATCTGAGTTTTGGCTTGTGAGTTTGGGCCCCACTTCAGGCTCTGTGCTGACGGCTCAGAACCTAGAGCCTGCTTCAGATTCTGTGTGTGTGTCTCTGCCCCTCCCCAGCTCACACTCGCTCACTCTCTGTCTCTCTCAAAAATAAATATTTAAAAAAAAAATGTTTTAAAAGAAATTATCAGAAAGTGACCTGGAGCATCTCTTCCTCAAGAAGAACCTGGAAGATGTCATTAGGAAGGTCAAAGAAAAGGAAATTTTTCAGAAAGGATGTGATCATGTGCCTGAAAGTTAGAATACTATGAGGACAGGAAAAAGCCATTGCATCCAGCAGTTAGATTACTAGCAATGTGAATGTCATCTCTAACACCATGAAGGCTGATACCAAAATGCAGCGGGTTGTTGAATGAGAGGTACAAATGTATCTAGTTGTATTAGCCTCTCTTCTAAGCGGTTCAGGGGTAACGTGGTTGGGTAGCAGATGGGGAAGGTGGTTGGGGGAGACACAGGGCTGCTAGATCTCATTTTTCAGCTTCTTTGAGTTGAACACTAGGTTGAGAAGTTGGGCATGCAGAAAACATATATTAAAGATTGAAAAGAGGGATAATCTTTGGACCCAGGACTCAAAAGGATAAGCTTAGTAGTGTGAAGGCCATGAACCTGAAGAAATAAAAAGGAATATTTCTTGCTTCTGCTAGAGAGAATTTGAGGTATGGAGGAGGAGAGGTGAGGAGGTATGAATTTGAGGTATGGAGGAGAATTTGAGGTATTTGAGGAGATTGGAGGTAGAGGTGGGGAAGGAGAGAGATTTGTTTTAGAGGAATTCATCGTGTTGCTCACTGAGTAAAGGTGAGGCCAGAAAAAAATCTAGGTAGTTGCCTTTGCTGGGATTGATCAGCCTTGGCCCATCCACACAGGGGTGCAACAGACAGAGATAGGAAGTACCAGTGGGGGTAGCGATAAGGAAAGATCAAAACAGGAAAGTCCAGTCAAGGTCAAGTCCAGGGTAACTCCCTTTTCTGTCAAACCCAATGTAGGTATCTCCCATGAGCCAAAAATCCTAGGATACTCTGGAGGGAGAATGGATTCAACAGTGGGCCAACACCTTGTGCAATTAACTAGCACCGTTTAATGTAGCTCATTAACCACCACCGTAGTCTGCCAGCGCTGACGTTTCCACTGGTAACAGATGCTGAGGTCCACTCAGAATATCAGAAGCCAAGATTCAAGGGTTGTATTCACTAATCCCCCTACTAACATCTGATCATTTGTATAGAAAGGAAAAAAATGGAGAAAGTACTTTCTGTTAATATCGTTAACTTTGAAATCCCATCTTTGCTTCTTTTTCTGCTTCTGTTAAACCTCATATGAGCAGCCCATATGATGGATGATTTTGCAAGTCTCTCTTTGACTTTGTAGATTTTCCACTGGTCTTTAATATTCTCTCTGAAGACTGAGGCTCCCACATTGCTGTTCTGCTCATCTGTTTCTCCAACCAATCCGTACATGATTGGTAAAGAATATCTTCAGGAGGCACAATGTCTGAGAACATTACAGTCCTTCACTGAGCTCTTGGTAAAGGAAGTGATTTGTTTGTTTTGTTGTTTGGAGTTTATTTCATGGTGAAAAAAGAAGCCTTTCTAACTGTTCTGTTTGTCACTGGTTATAAAATAGACAGCTATTTAATAATTATAAGTAGACTTCTTATGTCTACCGGAGTGATGATTTGGTTCACCTCAGAGTAGGTGATACAGAAAATATAAATTCAAGATCTAGAGAAAGAGTCTCAATCCTGCTTTTTGTTTCTTCAGAACGAGAATAGAATAAAGGAAATAAGGAAAGGGAGTGGAGAGAGAGAGAGGGCAAGCTAAGAAAGAATAAATTATTGTTAGTCCCCCCAACCAACCCCTTACAGCCCACCTTAACCCTTGGTTTGCCAAGTACAAACCAATGACAATTGGCATTTTACAAATATCTAAATGGAATGTATAAAGTAAGCCATGATATATGCCTGCTTGCAAAAGTGGGCCTATTAAATGAAACAAATGCCATCCGTGTCTGTTTCCAGCTGAGGTTATAATGTGTGGGTGGGGTGGTCGTGAGAGCCAGTTTTCCTTGCCTTCGGTGTCATAAACCACAGTTTATGGTACCATATGAATTTGTAGAGCTGATTGTTTTATTATATTTGAGTGTAAATTTTTCATCCCTTTCAGTTCTGCCACCATTCTGGGAGAATACAGGTTTTGTGCTGATACGATGTTTCCCAGCTCTAGGCATGGCCTACCCCTACAACTGACTGTAATTTACTTTTTGGTGTCTGTCGCCTTGAGCTTGCCTTCTGACTAGCTTGTTGAATGATGTGCTAATCCATTATATTTTTCAGACAAGTGTATCGACCAGTATAAACAGACTGGAGGGCACAAGCCTAAATGAAAGCTATACTTCCCTGAATCATTTAAAAAGCTCCTGCTTGGTGGCAGTGCAAAATAACTTGGCTCTGTACATTAAGTAAAGGGGAAGGAGATCTCAATAAATAAAACAAAAAATTGAAATATCCCTGCCTACAGGAGCTTAGTCCAAGTCTCAGATGTTCACCTTCATTCACCTCTATTTTTGTTTAACATGATCAGAAGGGGCCACTTTAAAATGTCCTCTGCTAATACAAATCCAGAGTGAACCACAGCATTCAGCATCTCCTGCCACTGGTGAGCATCCTACCTGATCCTCAAGTGTCTTTCACCTGACGTCACTTGCATAACTGTAGCATGTTGATAAACAGCAGAGAGCAGGCACTCGGAGGAATGGCAGCCCAAAAATGAAACTTTAGCTCCGCCCCTTCTGAGTCTCTCCCTTTTTCAGAGACGTGAGAGTGGATGGCCAAATGGGTTGAGGGAAAGTTTCAAATTAATCTTCCATTTAAAAAAAAAAAAAGGGTCAGCCGAGCCTAAGCCCTTCGATTTACAAGACCAAAGCCATGAGGTGAAGATTTACTGGTCGAAATGGGAGTCAAGATACAGTAGCCGCTGAAACTTGTGGTCGGTACATTGAGATTTAGCCTGGCACCAAGTAACGTTTTGGAAAAGGTGTTCTTCAACAAAAAATACAGCACAACCACAGGAAAGCAATTCCCTGATGATAAACAAAGGCTCAGGTTTTTTTCTGACACCTTTGATGCCTGTTACTTTTACAAAGAGTTGCATTGGGAATTGCTCCTATCTCTTCAGGTTACCAGTATAAAAAATATCAATCCATTCTTCCCAAATCTCTTGCTCTCTGCTTCCTGAGGTTTGAGAGGCATACTATGTATTTTTTGCTTTGGATTTATTCTTCGTGGCCAGATGCAGACCATGATAGACCCTTCAGTCTGCAGAAAGAGGGGAGTGGTTTCAGAACACATTCCTGAACGTTTCATTGGATGGTCATGGTCATCATGTAAGGCTAAGTATGAGGCTTTTATGCCCATTTGACAGATGCAGAAACTAAAACTACCCCTAGTGAATGGCCAAGGTCATAGAGCTAGTAAGTGGCTTCACCTCTGACTTCCCACTTCCTTTCCTGTCAAAGGTACCCAAGCAACACTGAGACTTTTTACTCTCCTGCTAGGGAGGGGAAGCCAAACCGAGCATGGCGTGGTCTCTCTTTCCTCTAACCTGATGTAGCAAATGCTGCCAGGCCACCAACAATCCAGCCCCCAAAGAGCTTTGCTCTTTGAGGGAGATAGAGGAAATTAAAACGTTGTTGAACGAGAATGTTTGTGGAGATCTTGAGCCATAGCCCTTAGGACAGTTTAAAATTCCGAGCCTGCACATGCACAGACCTGTATAAGGAGAATCAGTGAGTAAATCCTTCCCTCAATTCCAAAAGCAAATAAAAGGACCTTTGTGGCCACACACAACCCTTCTTTGATCTCTGGTGCAGTATCTCTCAGCTTTGTGCCTATTTTAAACATACTACATGGAGTTTGAAATTCACTTCTGGGCCTTCGACAGCCTGTTGGGTCAGCGTGTTCTTTCTAGTTATTTCTGAAAGAAATTACTGCCCACAGCTCTCTTTGCTATTTTGAGAATTCTAAACTCACTCTTCCTTCACCTCCTCCTCCCATCATGAATCGGATGAACTACTGCTAGCCATCCGCTGCTCACTCAGAGTTTTGGCCAATGGGCCTGGTAATCTAGCCTGCATTTATCAAGGGCACTGAATAGTTATTGACTGACTGACTGACTGAATGACTGGATGAATATCCTCCAACTTCCATAGAGTATTTTCCTCATATGAATAATCCTGCATTCGGGGGAGTTTTAATGAGATAGTCCATTCTGAACTTTGTTTCAGTCTTCCACATTAACGGGCTGAGGGGAGGCATGACTAGGATCACTTGTGGTTTAGGAAGACTGGTTTGATGGGCCAACTGACTCATCATCTAATCAAACCAGGGGGAAAAAAAACCAGAGTTACCTTTCCTCACAGAACAACACATTCAAATAACGGAGTTCAAATATTATCGGCGTTGACATAGCAGGAAATGGGAATGAATTTATATTTATCGAGAATAGACTATGCACCAGGCTCAGTGTTAGCAGCAGTAGCATTAACAACAGCAGCAAATTATATCTGTTCAAGCAAATGTATATTCCAGAAACTATACTAAATGTGTGATTTCTCAGTTAATACAACAATGATATGAGGTAGACCCTATCAACAATAGCTTCATGAGGTAGATTTCATCATTCCCATTTTAATTTTCATTTTTGAGAGAGAGAGAGAGAGAGAGAGAGCGCGCGCACGCGCGCATGAGTGGGGGAGGGGCAGAGAGAGAGGGAGACATAGAATCTGAAGCAGGCTCCAGGCTCTGAGCTATCAACACAGAGCCCAACACAGCACTTGGATGGTGACCTGAGGTGAAGTCAGATTCTTATCCAACTGAGCCACCCAGGTACCCCCTTCCCCCCACACACACACATCATTCCTATTTTATCCAGAGTAACCAGTACCAGCTGAAGAGCTCTAACCTCTCTGATGAAAAAGTAAGGGTGTTTGGGCAGGCTTTATGGGGAAAATGAATCCCAGGATGTGTCTTGAATGTAAGCCCTCTTATTCACACATCTCAGTAATCAGACCTCATACCAAAGTGAATAAACAAATACAAAAATAAATCTCCTTTGGATTCAAATAATAAACCTTTGCAATCAGAGAAACATCATATTTTATTGGATGATTTGGGCTGGGCAGTTGAATGATCTATAGGGTCTCACTATGTGACTTGACAGATTTCATATCTCAGTTCCTTGGTATTTTCACTTGTAAAACAAGAATAATTATTCAAGCTCTCTATATATTATAATGAGAGATGATAAAGATTGATGGAATATAGATGCATAGAATGAAAGATTCAGAATAAATGTACTCCTGAGTTCATAGATATGCTATTACTAATAATGGAATTGTCTTACTCAGAAATAGTGTCCCTATTTGGTTGTACATTTAATTATGAGTCATCTTTTTCCCCCTCATTCAACCAATATATATTAGACATCTACTCAGTGGCACTATGGGGAATAAAAAGATAAAGAAGTCAGCCTCAATCTAGAAGTTAAAAAAATAACTAATGTAATAAAATATGTACCTTGATTTTTTTTTTTGAAAGCTGCCAAAGTTGGCAATAAAGCTCTTGCTGTGTCTCCATGATGCCAAACATCAAGGAAAAATGGAAAAGTTCAAGCAATAATACAGATGTTTCAAAACATCTGGATGTTTGCTATCCTGTAGATTTACCGTATGGATCTCCTACAAAGCTCTTCCGTTGTAGTTCAGGCTTTCATAATTAATTTGATGTTCTGTTTTTTGTGCTTCGTAGACCAGCTCTTTTACTAAAATCCCTTTGTCTGTCATAAAAGACTAAACCTTTTGTACTTGATGGTCTTAAAGCTACAGCTGCAATGTATATAAACCCACGTGCTATGCTTAGTGATAGTTTTTTAATATATTTTAAGTGTTCTGGGAGTTGGCCATGAGGCAAACTAAGTAAGTGCTAACAGGGCTTATACTCAAGCCAGTTAGAGGCCATGGGAGCAGGCTTCCTGAGTGGAGGTTTTAGAGCCACCAATCCCTTCTTGATCCATTGGGCAAAGGGAAGAAACTGCCAAAGGTGCGATGTGAAAGCTGGTATCTCAGACATGTCAGATAAAAAACCATTGTTTGCTGTGAACCTAATCCGATGCTTAATAATTTCCTTCTAAGATGACTCCAGGGCAGGAAGGGGGAAGGGAAGTAATTACAGGGGAACCGAGAGAGGCCAGATGGCAGATGTGTTTGAAAGGCCTGACAGTGACCTGTGGGCTTCGAATGCTGGGGAGCCTTTTGCATCTCCTTTACCCCAGCCTGCAGACTTCCAGCCAGGGTAGTTACCCTCAGTCCCCGCAGGGCAGTACAGAACCAGGTGTGGCTGCCTGCTGCCTCATTTCTTTGCAACTGAGGCCATCATCTTCCTGACTATAAAACAAAATGGCTCGGCTCACGCTAAGTTTTCTTGGAAAAAATCTCATTCTTATTCATATCTGCTGGAAGCCCCAACTCTGGCCTAGAACTAACTATGCTTTGTTTAATTTTGTTGGTTTTATCCCCCCCCCCCCCAAAATGGCTCATGTTGTTTTAATTACTTTCTGTCAGTACTTGGAAGAGCTGGTTTTGAAGTAGCTGTCCATTCCCTCCCCCT
Organism: Panthera onca; assembly: GCF_046562875.1. Lineage (NCBI taxonomy): Eukaryota > Metazoa > Chordata > Mammalia > Carnivora > Felidae > Panthera > Panthera onca. The sequence goes on from NC_138344.1 coordinate 82,960,240, forward strand.
GCCAAACATGGTGATCCGTTTATGCTTCTAAACCCAAGGATTCATCCACACATCAAAATATGTGAACCTTAGCAAGATAAAAGCTGTCCAAACCTGATTTTGTTTCTACACAGATGGCTATAAACATGACACTGGGATATTAGTCTTGGCTTTTCTTGACAGACCTGAAAATTGGCCATGCAGAACTGTTTAAAATTGGTAGGAAAAACTTACCCTGAAGTTTACTGTTGATGAACACAAAAGAAAGCACGTAATTAATGGAAATGCATGTCAGAATAAAGAAAAATGTGTTATTCCCTTCACTTCTGAGTCCTAGCCAAAGGTGTTGAATAAAGCTGATATTTCAGAGGTACAAAGGGGACTGCTCTCATTTTAGTGAAGTAAAAATTTTTGTTAGAATTTACATGTGCACTAATGAATTTATACCCTGACAAGTCTTTTAATTAAAATATATTTCTTAATTACAAAAGTAACACAGAACAAAAAATAAAAAAGTATAGACTAATAAGAGATAATATCACATCCATTCAGAAGAATGGAGTATAAACATTTTGATGTGTGTCTTCTCAGATACCTCTTTATGGATTTATATTTACATATTTCTTGTATTTGTTACTGCTGTGACTCTTTGACAATTTAAAATATAGAGTTTTTTCATTGTTGATAACTTCACTTACCAAGTATTGGCTGCATAGTATTTCTTTTCTAAAAATATGACATAATTTATTTAACTAGGCTGTTACTATTGAACATTTAGGTCATTTCCAATTTTGTACCACTGCAAACTATATCTTTTAAATGTCTTTGCAGGGTAATTTTTACATGTGTTCCTATTATTATGTTGTCTGGATAAATTTCCAGAAATTCAGTCAAAAGGATAATATGTCTTAAGAGATTTTTATACATTTGGCCCAATTGACTTCAAGAAAGATGGTACTGGGGCGCCTGGGGGGTTACGCGTATGACTCTCGACTTTGGCTCGGTCATGATCTCACAGTTCTTGAGTTCTAGCCCCACATGGGCTCTGCACTGGCAATGTGGAGCCTGCTTGGGATTCTCTGTCTCCCCCCTGCCCCCCCCCCGCCCCTCCCCAACTCACTCTCTGTCTCTCAAAAATATATAAATAAACATTTTTTAAATTAAAAAAAAATATGGTACTAGTTGACTTTCTCCCAGCACTGTATTTGATAGTCCATTTCTTCAAACCCTTGCTAGCACTACGTTTTGTCTTTTTAAAAAACGTGATAAGTTGAAGGAGAAATGGCATTCGCTTGTTTTCCAAGAAGTTTCATAGTGTCTCGTCTAACTTTGAATAGATGATCGCTCAAATGTTCCATAGCTCTTACCGAATGCACATGCCTGGGAGACTGGTGTGTAGAGTGGCCGTGCTGGTCTCATGTTGCTGTAGCATTTCCGCAGGACCCCGTGGCATTCCTGGAGTCTGCACAACATAATATTATTATCCCATTATCTGTGGGATAATTATCCCATTATTATCCCATGTCTATGACCGGCTCTGTCTTGTGCTTCCATTCTAGTTTTGTGTTCATTCTGGAAAGGACAGAGTAACAATCTACACCATCTAAAGAGTTGTTTTACCCCAACTCTTGCTCTCTGAGATCATCGTGTCTCTTTTTTATGTATTTGTCTACTTCTGTACAGCACCTTTTAAGTTTTGAAGATTCTGCTCAGAAAGAAATGCAAACTTCACAGTGGATATTAAGATAATGTTTCACCTGACAGAAAAACAAAGCAGGCTTTAGTTCCTGTAACTAATGAGGACATCTTTGTCTTAAATCGCAACTTCAGAAAAAGTTCTGTAAAAAAGCACACGGAGATCATAAAACATCTGAAATGATAAAGGCATCTAAATGAACTAGTTGATTTTAGTTAGAAAATAAATGCTTTTCCTTACCTCAAAGCTTCCCTTAGTGCTAGATATTTAAAGTTTTCGATACTGTTTTTTAGTGCTAAGGGATAGCATGTGACCTGCCATTGTCAGCACTGTGATTAAAATGGACAAGAAAAATCCTGTGCTGAACCTTGGATGGGCCCTAAGCACTACAGAAAGCCATAGCCTTCTACCACCTCATTTATTTATGTGAGTTGAGAGGATGAAAATTAGCAATGGATCTCTCCATCCAGGCTACTCTTAGGGGTTGGAGGGTTCTAGGTTCTAACATTGTATAATTGTAAGACATTCTTTTCAGTTTTGTCTAAGGACAGAGAAAGAACAAGTTAAGAGTCATGCCTTGTGGGGCGCCTGGGTGGCTCAGTCGGTTAAGCGTCCGACTTCAGCTCAGGTCACAATCTCGCGGTCCGTGAGTTCGAGCCCTGCGTCGGGCTCTGGGCTGATGGCTCAGAGCCTGGAGCCTGCTTCCGATTCTGTGTCTCCCTCTCTCTCTGCCTCTCCCCCGTTCATGCTCTGTCTCTCTCTGTCTCAAAAATAAATAAACGTAAAAAAAAAAAAAATTAAAGAGTCATGCCTTGTATGGCCATTATGATAGCAAGCATTCACTCAAGTAAACCTACCCTGTTCAGGGTTCCCATCATATCTGCAAAGTATCTGGTTTGGGGCAACAGAGTTGCAACCTGAGAGTGGGTAGGCTAAGACATTGTCTACCATGCCTCAAAATGAGAAAGGAAACATATAGGTGACCATAAAATTGTCCTTTGCTATATGTAAGTATCCGTGCTTAGTGGTATTTTAATAAAGATATGCAATATCTTTCAGCAAACAATAATCCCCTAAGAGTTGACCTATGAAGGAAAAAGATGAGCTAATGGCATATCAATTATTAATACCTTATCTAGTGAACGTTTAGGCATTGTGCAGACCTGCAACTCCCACAATGGAGAAAATAATCCTTTTTTTTTTCTTCCTCCCAACCTGTGTTAGGTCTTACTGGGAAGGAGAACAGTACCCAGTTTTAAGAGAAACTTGAAGATTTTAAGAGACTATACATATGTAGTCAGAAAGGAAAAGGGCAGATGTCAAATAGCATTTTGAAAACCTAAGTAATAGTGATTTAAGAAGAGTATCAGATTGAAGTTGAAGAAATTATATTTACGCCACACAGCTGTGCCATAGTTGAAACTAGTTATAAAATACGTAAGGTTAACCTCTTCATAGTTCAAAAGTTCTTCAGTTTGGGTCCAAAGACCAAACTGGAGTCTGTAGACAGACTTGAGAGTTGGTGAATTTGAATGGGGAAAAAATCACTTTAATTTTACTAATCTCTAACTGAAATTTAGCAGTTCTTTCTGTTATGAATGTAGACTACAAACCACGGTACTGTGGGTAGTACTTGCATTTGTTATCAGTAGACATTGTATATATATTCATATCCCATTACCATTCTTGTAGATGCCTTAGAATATCACTACTCGACAGTTTTTGTAATTACTAAACCCAACACTAGATGTTGTTATTAAACACATTAATAAAAAATCACATATATTATTCTGTCACATATTTAGAGGATTTTAAAATATTTTAATAACAGAATTCCAGTATAATTGGTTTCAGTATAATTGATTTTAAAATATTTTAATAATAGAATTTCAGTATAATTGGTTTCCTTTGTAATTCTAACATCTTATGCATTTAAAGACATTATTATAAGAAAAAAAATGTATGTGGACTTCACCAGACTCTCCAAAGTGTCCACAGCAGAAAAAAATTTGTCAACCCTCTTCATAAAGAGAAGTGTATAAAAATGGGTCAACAGTGATAAGGGAGAGCTATAGAGAGACATTTTTCACATTTCAAAGTTTTCAAAATCTGCTTAAAACTCAGGTTAATAATTTAAAAGAACTCAGGGTACACGTACTTTAGCTCCACTATTTTAATATTTAATTCCCATTTCTAAGGAAGAAAACTGATAGGACAAGATCTGAGTTCTGTATAAACTCCTAGCCAACAGAAGGAAATCTTTTGATGCAATAACTTGTCCTTGTTATATACCCAGAGATTTTAGAGCATGGTGAAACATACCCAGATTGAGGGGTAGTTCAAATTAAATTCTATCTGCAAATAATTTGACAGCACTTTTTGAGTACCTCCTATATAATTACAGTAGTTTTAGATTCCAGCCTTGACCTTCAGGAGTTTACAGTCTCTTTAGAAAAATCAAACAGTCACTGAAGACATTTATGATTGCCTATAAACATGCACAAATAAATAGGGTATTACCTGAGTAGGTGGTTAAAGACTTGGTTAGCCTTGGGTTGATACAACTTGGGAGCTCTGGCAGGCAAGTATGCAGATGTGAAATGGTGAAAGAAGGAAGTATGAAGGCACTTCACATGTAAGGGATAAAGAGCAGAAGCACTGACCTAGAGAAAGAGAAAAGTAAGTTCATGTTTCATATATACGACATGAGCTTGGAAGAAGGAAGCAGATTCAGAAGGGGAAGAGGTTTGAACACTAGACAAAAAAGGTGAGATTTGTGTTTTTAGTTTAGGTAACATGGTAGAGGCAGGTTGTTAAAGCAACTGGATAATAGGATGAAAAGAGGGAAAGAAACTGTCATAGGAGAGACCAGAATAGAGCTTCTAGTCTAAAAATATACATGAGGTGGTGAGGGAGTCCATGCTGGAGTAAGGTAATCAATCACTGTGAATCTCAAAAGAAATGGGTAAAATTGACAAATAGAAAGGATAAAGGTTGGCAGTGTTGAGTGGCAGTGTTGAGTGATATGTAAAGAGGAGAAGGTGAAGGAAGCAAAAGGAATATGTGATTGGAGGTTCGGAAATGTAGAAGGACTCTAGAAAAGGGGGGTGGCGCCAGGGTGGCTCAGTTGGTAGAGCATCCAACTCTTGATTTTGGCTCAGGTCATGATCCCAGGGTCATAGGATTGAGCCCTGCATAGGGCTCTGTGCTGAGCATGGAGTCAGCTTGGGATATTCTCTCTCTCTCTCTCTCTCTCTCTCTCTCTCTCTCTCTCTTCCCCTCCCTCCCTCTGTCCCTACCCCCCCCTCAGTAAATGAATGAGAAAATGCAAATAAAAAATACATGTAGAAGGACAGTGCTAAGTGCTACACATTAGTAGCTCAGAATTTGGGTCCCCTACGATGCCCCCACCATGGGCTTTTTCCTCTGTAAGGTGACATTTGTGTGCTTCATTTTTCTATCAGCCAAGTGGGCAAATATGCAAAACAAAGGAACATCTCAAGGAGTTAAAATAACCTGGGATAAGGTGATACTTTTATAAATTATGTGATTTTTTAGGAGACTTTTGAAAACAAAAATTTACCTTGTGAAAAACAAAAGCAACTAAATCAGCGGTACAGTGCTTTTGTAGGAATCTTAAGCAGTGTCGTGCCAACCCATTATCAGAACTGATGTCATTGTTCCAGAGGGTTTACCTACTGATAATTTCTTTTCCTTCTCCATTGAGAATCCTGCTAGTGTTTAACGCATTTTAGATACAGTATGAAAGTCTTAAAATATGGGCTTTGAAACTCTGGCAAAAATTTCACTGGCCTCCTACAGAACATTACAGAGACTTAACAATCTGATTATCTTTTTGTAGTCCCTGGACTTCCATTTCTTATCATTCTGTTTTGTTTTCATTTTCTGATTGTATTTTCAGCTATAAATAAACAATGAAGGATCATATCTTGATATCTGTGATTATCAGAAATATTAAATGGTGATCAATTTTGCTGTTATCATTTAGACTCAGATGGTGAGTGGTTATGAGGCACCTAGCAGGTGACCTCAGGAGTATTTTGTAAGGGACAGTCATAAAATACTTTAGAAACTAGTCCTCAAGTGCTTTACTTTCTCTTCCTTAGGGATGAGAAAATGAAGCATCTTATTTCATTCTCTTACAAATATGTTTTATTTTAAGAAAACCAAAAAGCAACAGTCTTCATTTTCAAAGCAATCAGCTTAGTTTTACCAACTGTTGGCATATATAATAGCTGCTCACTGCCCAAAAGGATTCACTGGAGTCCTCCATCTGCAGAATTAATTCTGTACTACTTTTGTTTTTTAAGTTTATTTATTTAAGAGCAAGAAAGTGTGCGAGTGGGGGAGGGGCAGAGAGAGAGGGAGAGAGAGAACCCCAAGCAGGCTCCAGGCTGTCAGCACCGAGCCCGATGTGGGGCTCGGCCTCCATCTCACCAAACGTGAGGTCATGAGATGAGCCAAAATCAAGAATCAGATGCTTAACCGACTGAGCCACCCAAGCTCCCCATGTACTACTTGTAATAGATGAAT